>NC_086454.1:365718899-366065633 GCF_028390025.1 Pseudophryne corroboree | reverse complement strand
ACTTACTATACACTCTACTCCAGAGAATGTAGACTTACTATACACTCTACTCCAGAGAATGTAGACTTACTATACACTCTACTCCAGAGAATGTAGACTTACTATACACTCTACTCCAGAGAATGTAGACTTACTATACACTCTACTCCAGAGATTGTAGACTTACTATACACTCTACTCCAGAGAATGTAGACTTACTATACACTCTACTCCAGAGACTGTAGACTTACTATACACTCTACTCCAGAGAATGTAGACTTACTATACACTCTACTCCAGAGATTGTAGACTTACTATACACTCTACTCCAGAGATTGTAGACTTACTATACACTCTACTCCAGAGAATGTAGACTTACTATAACCTCTACTCCAGAGAATGTAGACTTACTATACACTCTACTCAAGAGAATGTAGACTTACTATACACTCTACTCCAGAGATTGTAGACTTACTATACACTCTACTCCAGAGAATGTAGACTTACTATACACTCTACTCCAGAGAATGTAGACTTACTATACACTCTACTCCAGAGAATGTAGACTTACTATACACTCTACTCCAGAGAATGTAGACTTACTATACACTCTACTCCAGAGAATGTAGACTTACTATACACTCTACTCCAGAGAATGTAGACTTACTATACACTCTACTCCAGAGAATGTAGACTTAGTATACACTCTACTCCAGAGAATGTAGACTTACTTTGCACTCTACTCCAGAGAATGTAGACTTACTATGCACTCTACTCCAGAGAATGTAGACTTACTATACACTCTACTCCAGAGAATGTAGACTTACTATACACTCTACTCCAGAGAATGTAGACTTACTATACACTCTACTCCAGAGAATGTAGACTTACTATACACTCTACTCCAGAGAATGTAGACTTACTATACACTCTACTCCAGAGAATGTAGACTTACTATACACTCTACTCCAGAGAATGTAGACTTACTATACACTCTACTCCAGAGAATGTAGACTTACTATACACTCTACTCCAGAGAATGTAGACTTACTATACACTATCCACCTGGGATTGTAGACTTACTATACACTCTACTCCAGAGATTGTAGACTTACTATACACTCTACTCCAGAGAATGTAGACTTAGTATACACTAGCCCCTAGAGAATGTAGAACTACTATACACTAGCTGCCAGTGAATGTAGATTTATTGTAGATTAGCCATCAGAGATTGATATTCATGTTACACTGGCCACCACGGATTGGAGGTCTGCTATATACACTGGCCCTACACATTACAGTTTGGATAAACTTTGTACACCATAGAGTCAGAATGGAGTTTGGCTATACATTGGCAACCAGATAGTGAAAGTCATCTATTCACTGGCTACCAGACTGGGCTCTGAATCGGAGAATTAGTAACTAAATTGGTGCTTGATATTAGAAGCGGGGATAGTTATATAGAGGGATCCCTGCTTATGTGTAATGATCTGTATGCTGGACATGACACACGGTCTGTTATTACATTATAAGGAATAGTAGGCCAGGTAATCTATCCACTCTTTATTCCTCACCATTGTCATTTCAGCTTAGAGCAAACTGAACCCAAGTTCTGTACATAAATCACAGCAAAATGACTGGCAGATGTCCAGTGATACAGCAGTTCTTCATGGGATCATGTGCTGCCGCTGTATAGTATCGTACTGACCTCTCATATGTCTGTAATAATTTATTTATTAGTAGTTTCTTATATATTGCAACATATTCCGTTGCGCTTTACAATTGGAACAACAGTGAGAACACAAAACTGGGTAATAACAGACAGACATAGAGTTAGGAGGGCCCTGCTCGCAAGCTTACACTCTATAGAGAAATAGGCATAGATACTAGAGATGAGCGGGTTCGGTTCCTCGGAATCCGAACCCGCCCGAACTTCAGCTTTTTTTTACACGGGGCCGAGCGACTCGGATCTTCCCGCCTTGCTCGGTTAACCCGAGCGCGCCCGAACGTCATCATCCCGCTGTCGGATTCTCGCGAGGCTCGGATTCTATCGCGAGACTCGGATTCTATATAAGAAGCCGCGCGTCGCCGCCATTTTCACACGTGCATTGAGATTGATAGGGAGAGGACGTGGCTGGCGTCCTCTCCGTTTAGACTAGAGTACTAGAGAGAGACACAAATTTTGGGGAGCATATTATTAGGAGGAGTACTACTTGCTGCTGATAGTGTGACCAGTGACCACCAGTTTAATTAATCCGTTCTCTGCCTGATAAAAAACGATACACAGTGTGACACAGTCACATACCATATCTGTGCTCAGCCCAGTGTGCTGCATCATATGTAATACTGTATATCATTATCTGACTGTGCTGAGTGCTCACTGCTCACACAGCTTAATTGTGGGGGAGACTGGGGAGCAGTTATAGCAGGAGTACATATTTTAAGTACAGTGCACACTTTTGCTGCCAGAGTGCCACTGCCAGTGTGACTGACCACTGACCACCAGTATTGTGATTGTCTGCTGACCACCAGTATAATTGTGATTGTCTGCCTGAAAAAGTTAAACACTCGTCGTGTGGTGTTTTTATAAACGCATTCTGCAGACAGTGTCCAGCAGGTCCGTCATTACATAATATATACCTGTCCGGCTGCAGTACTAGTGTGATATATATATATATTTTAATTTTATCTCATTATCATCCAGTCTATATTAGCAGCAGACACAGTACGGTAGTCCACGGCTGTAGCTACCTCTGTGTCGGCAGTCGCTCGTCCATCCATAATTGTATACCACCTACCCGTGGTTTTTTTTTTTCTATCTTCTTGATACTAGTAGCTTACTTTAGGAGTCTGCAGTGCTGACAGACAGTGTCCAGCAGGTCCGTCATTACATAATATATACCTGTCCGGCTGCAGTACTAGTGTGATATATATATATATTTTAATTTTATCTCATTATCATCCAGTCTATATTAGCAGCAGACACAGTACGGTAGTCCACGGCTGTAGCTACCTCTGTGTCGGCAGTCGCTCGTCCATCCATAATTGTATACCACCTACCCGTGGTTTTTTTTTTTCTATCTTCTTGATACTAGTAGCTTACTTTAGGAGTCTGCAGTGCTGACAGACAGTGTCCAGCAGGTCCGTCATTACATAATATATACCTGTCCGGCTGCAGTACTAGTGTGATATATATATATATTTTAATTTTATCTCATTATCATCCAGTCTATATTAGCAGCAGACACAGTACGGTAGTCCACGGCTGTAGCTACCTCTGTGTCGGCAGTCGCTCGTCCATCCATAATTGTATACCACCTACCCGTGTTTTTTTTTTTTTTCTATCTTCTTGATACTAGTAGCTTACTTTAGGAGTCTGCAGTGCTGACAGACAGTGTCCAGCAGGTCCGTCATTACATAATATATACCTGTCCGGCTGCAGTACTAGTGTGATATATATATATATTTTAATTTTATCTCATTATCATCCAGTCAATATTAGCAGCAGACACAGTACGGTAGTCCACGGCTGTAGCTACCTCTGTGTCGGCAGTCGCTCGTCATCCATAAGTATACTAGTATCCATCCATCTCCATTGTTTACCTGAGGTGCCTTTTAGTTGTGCCTATTAAAATATGGAGATCAAAAATGTTGAGGTTCCAAAAATAGGGAAAGATCAAGATCGACTTCCACCTCGTGCTGAAGCTGCTGCCACTAGTCATGGCCGAGACGATGAAATGCCAGCAACGTCGTCTGCCAAGGCCGATGCCCAATGTCATAGTACAGAGCATGTAAAATCCAAAACACCAAATATCAGTAAAAAAAGGACTCAAAAATCTAAAATAAAATCGTCGGAGGAGAAGCGTAAACTTGCCAATATGCCATTTACCACACGGAGTGGCAAGGAACGGCTGAGGCCCTGGCCTATGTTCATGGCTAGTGGTTCAGCTTCACATGAGGATGGAAGCACTCAGCCTCTCGCTAGAAAAATGAAAAGACTCAAGCTGGCAAAAGCACAGCAAAGAACTGTGCGTTCTTCGAAATCCCAAATCCACAAGGAGAGTCCAATTGTGTCGGTTGCGATGCCTGACCTTCCCAACACTGGACGTGAAGAGCATGCGCCTTCCACCATTTGCACGCCCCCTGCAAGTGCTGGAAGGAGCACCCGCAGTCCAGTTCCTGATAGTCAGATTGAAGATGTCAGTGTTGAAGTACACCATGATGAGGAGGATATGGGTGTTGCTGGCGCTGGGGAGGAAATTGACAAGGAGGATTCTGATGGTGAGGTGGTTTGTTTAAGTCAGGCACCCGG
Source organism: Pseudophryne corroboree (assembly GCF_028390025.1). Classification (NCBI taxonomy): domain Eukaryota; kingdom Metazoa; phylum Chordata; class Amphibia; order Anura; family Myobatrachidae; genus Pseudophryne; species Pseudophryne corroboree. The sequence goes on along the minus strand of NC_086454.1, from coordinate 366,061,342 downwards.
GGAGACACCTGTTGTCCGTGGGAGGAATATGGCCATTGACATGCCTGGTGAAAATACCAAAAAAATCAGCTCTTCGGTGTGGAAGTATTTCAACAGAAATGCGGACAACATTTGTCAAGCCGTGTGTTGCCTTTGTCAAGCTGTAATAAGTAGGGGTAAGGACGTTAACCACCTCGGAACATCCTCCCTTATACGTCACCTGCAGCGCATTCATAATATGTCAGTGACAAGTTCAAAAACTTTGGGCGACAGCGGAAGCAGTCCACTGACCAGTAAATCCCTTCCTCTTGTAACCAAGCTCACGCAAACCACCCCACCAACTCCCTCAGTGTCAATTTCCTCCTTCCCCAGGAATGCCAATAGTCCTGCAGGCCATGTCACTGGCAATTCTGACGAGTCCTCTCCTGCCTGGGATTCCTCCGATGCATCCTTGCGTGTAACGCCTACTGCTGCTGGCGCTGCTGTTGTTGCTGCTGGGAGTCGATGGTCATCCCAGAGGGGAAGTCGGAAGACCACTTGTACTACTTCCAGTAAGCAATTGACTGTCCAACAGTCCTTTGCGAGGAAGATGAAATATCACAGCAGTCATCCTGTTGCAAAGCGGATAACTGAGGCCTTGACAACTATGTTGGTGTTAGACGTGCGTCCGGTATCCGCCGTTAGTTCACAGGGAACTAGACAATTTCTTGAGGTAGTGTGCCCCCGTTACCAAATACCATCTAGGTTCCACTTCTCTAGGCAGGCGATACCGAGAATGTACACGGACGTCAGAAAAAGACTCACCAGTGTCCTAAAAAATGCAGTTGTACCCAATGTCCACTTAACCACGGACATGTGGACAAGTGGAGCAGGGCAGGGTCAGGACTATATGACTGTGACAGCCCACTGGGTAGATGTATGGACTCCCGCCGCAAGAACAGCAGCGGCGGCACCAGTAGCAGCATCTCGCAAACGCCAACTCTTTCCTAGGCAGGCTACGCTTTGTATCACCGGTTTCCAGAATACGCACACAGCTGAAAACCTCTTACGGCAACTGAGGAAGATCATCGCGGAATGGCTTACCCCAATTGGACTCTCCTGTGGATTTGTGGCATCGGACAACGCCAGCAATATTGTGTGTGCATTAAATATGGGCAAATTCCAGCACGTCCCATGTTTTGCACATACCTTGAATTTGGTGGTGCAGAATTATTTAAAAAACGAGAGGGGCGTGCAAGAGATGCTGTCGGTGGCCAGAAGAATTGTGGGACACTTTCGGCGTACAGGCACCACGTACAGAAGACTGGAGCACCACCAAAAACTCCTGAACCTGCCCTGCCAGAGCCAGTTTGTGCAAGGAGAGATTAATTGCTTCTTTTTCGGTGGGGGTCCAAACCAACCCGTCATTTCAGTCACAGTCGTGTGGCAGACCCTGTCACTGAAATGATGGGTTGGTTAAAGTGTGCATGTCCTGTTTATACAACATAAGGGTGGGTGGGAGGGCCCAAGGACAATTCCATCTAGCACCTCTTTTTTCTTTCATTTTTTTTTACGTCATGTGCTGTTTGGGGAGTGTTTTTTGGAAGGGCCATCCTGCGTGACACTGCAGTGCCACTCCTAGATGGGCCAGGTGTTTGTGTCGGCCACTAGGGTCGCTTAGCTTACTCACACAGCTACCTCATTGCGCCTCTTTTTTTTCTTCTTTGCGTCATGTGCTGTTTGGGGAGTGTTTTTTGGAAGGGCCATCCTGCGTGACACTGCAGTGCCACTCCTAGATGGGCCAGGTGTTTGTGTCGGCCACTAGGGTCGCTTAGCTTACTCACACAGCTACCTCATTGCGCCTCTTTTTTTCTTTGCGTCATGTGCTGTTTGGGGAGTGTTTTTTGGAAGGGCCATCCTGCGTGACACTGCAGTGCCACTCCTAGATGGGCCAGGTGTTTGTGTCGGCCACTAGGGTCGCTTAGCTTACTCACACAGCTACCTCATTGCGCCTTTTTTTTTCTTTGCGTCATGTGCTGTTTGGGGAGTGTTTTTTGGAAGGGCCATCCTGCGTGACACTGCAGTGCCACTCCTAGATGGGCCAGGTGTTTGTGTCGGCCACTAGGGTCGCTTAGCTTACTCACACAGCTACCTCATTGCGCCTCTTTTTTTTCTTCTTTGCGTCATGTGCTGTTTGGGGAGGGTTTTTTGGAAGGGCCATCCTGTGTGACACTGCAGTGCCACTCCTAGATGGGCCAGGTGTTTGTGTCGGCCACTAGGGTCGCTTAGCTTACTCACACAGCTACCTCATTGCGCCTCTTTTTTTCTTTGCGTCATGTGCTGTTTGGGGACTGTTTTTTGGAAGGGCCATCCTGCGTGACACTGCAGTGCCACTCCTAGATGGGCCAGGTGTTTGTGTCGGCCACTAGGGTCGCTTAGCTTACTCACACAGCTACCTCATTGCGCCTCTTTTTTTCTTTGCGTCATGTGCTGTTTGGGGAGTGTTTTTTGGAAGGGCCATCCTGCGTGACACTGCAGTGCCACTCCTAGATGGGCCAGGTGTTTGTGTCGGCCACTAGGGTCGCTTAGCTTACTCACACAGCTACCTCATTGCGCCTCTTTTTTTTTCGTCTTTGCGTCATGTGCTGTTTGGGGAGTGTTTTTTGGAAGGGCCATCCTGCGTGACACTGCAGTGCCACTCCTAGATGGGCCAGGTGTTTGTGTCGGCCACTAGGGTCGCTTAGCTTACTCACACAGCTACCTCATTGCGCCTCTTTTTTTCTTTGCGTCATGTGCTGTTTGGGGAGTGTTTTTTGGAAGGGCCATCCTGCGTGACACTGCAGTGCCACTCCTAGATGGGCCAGGTGTTTGTGTCGGCCACTAGGGTCGCTTAGCTTAGTCATCCAGCGACCTCGGTGCAAATTTTAGGACTAAAAATAATATTGTGAGGTGTGAGGTGTTCAGAATAGACTGAAAATGAGTGGAAATTATGGTTTTTGAGGTTAATAATACTTTGGGATCAAAATGACCCCCAAATTCTATGATTTAAGCTGTTTTTTAGTGTTTTTTGAAAAAAACACCCGAATCCAAAACACACCCGAATCCGACAAAAAAAAATTCGGTGAGGTTTTGCCAAAACGCGGTCGAACCGAAAACACGGCCGCGGAACCGAACCCAAAACCAAAACACAAAACCCGAAAAATTTCAAGTGCACATCTCTAATAGATACACAAGGATAGATGCTACTTATTTCATAATAGCCCAGCCAGATTGCAGTGTTTCTTGGCGGGATGTATGATAATAAGAGGCCATTATCCGCGGCCTTACTGCCAATGATTTGCAGAGAAAACTAAAGAGTAATATGTTGTCTCCCTGACACATCTACCAAGTGCTTATATGACTTCATTTATATTTGGATAAACTGAGGTCCAAAACAGAACCACGACCCAGGGCCGTAACTAGGTGTGTGCCGATGGTGCCTTGCCCACAGCGCAACTGCACTGAAGGCGCACCATCCGGCAGCACCCCCCCACATGCGGACGTTTTCGTCTGTGAGGTAGTAGTGTAAGATCCGCTGGATGTCGGCGTCTGTCTCCCGCTGCTGCCTCTGTAAGGGACGGGGAGCGGTGTGGTAGGCGCCATTTGTTATAACAGAGCATCCGTGCGGTGATTCCGCCTGTCATACCCGCCTGGGAGAGGGTGCACTACTGCAGGCGGCAGCGCTGTTATATGATCCGCCGCTGTTCCGCCTGTGAGACCCGGCGGCGGGAATGGAGAGAGAGTGGAATCGCTACTGCAGGCGGTAGCTTCGTCACATGATCCGCCTGTGAGACTCGCCGCCGGAAATGGAGAGGGAGCGCTACTGCAGGTGGTAGTTGGGCTACTTAAACCGCCGCTGCTCCGTCTGTGAGAGTCGCCTCCGGCAATGGAGAGGGCCTGGGAGCACCTGTTCATGAGTGAGTGCGCCTGGCAGGCTTGGCTGCTGTAGAGTCCACGCACGCACACACACACACACACACACACACACACACACACACACACACACACACACACACTCTGCTGCCAAATGTGTAAAGAGGGACTCTGCTGCTGTACACACACACACACACACACACACACACTGCTGCCAAATGTGTAAAAAGGGACTCTGCTGCTGTTGACACACACACACACACACACACACACACACACACACACTACTGTCAAATGTGTAAAAAGGGACTCTGCTGCTGTAATGTGAAAAGGGGGAGTAAATCCTGCCTGTGTAAAAGGGAACTCTACCTTATGTACAATGTAAAAGGGGGACTCTGCCTGCCATAATGTGTAAAATGGGGCTCTACCTGCCGTACTGTGTAAAAGGGAGCTATGTGGCCACGCCCCTTCCCCTTGAAGCCATGCCCCTGCATTTGCCCTCTTGTATAGTTTGGGGGGGGGGGGGAGCGCCGATGCTGTTTCTTGCACACAGCGCTAAAATGTCTAGTTACAGCACTGCCACGACCTGTTTTTCCCACGGTCAGTCCAGAATTTGCTCCCGGGGTGGTGAATCGTCACTGTGGGGCTCTTTACCAGCCTCGAGAAGCAGAAATCTGGTCACATTAATGACTTTACTTTCTTTTTTATTGATTGATAAATTAACATTTCCATTGGACATAAGTAACTCATTGATCACTAAGGAATTGTCATTTTAAAATAATTCCCTCATTAAAACTTGTGGGCCCACTTATCAACGAGTTTTAGCTATTTATAACCCGTTGCCTAGGACAAATGGTAATCCAGCCAATCAGCTCCTAAATGTCATTTTTCAAACACAGGACAGGAGCTGATTGGCCGGAGCACCATTGATCAAACGCAACGAGTTGTAAATAGCTAAAACTCATTGACAAATGGGCACTTTGGTGCCTCAGGTCACCTCCACCTTCCACGTGCACTTACTGTACTGGCGCCATTTTTAGTTCATCTCTGCAGCTAGCCTTCAGGCATGTCAATGATTTCTTACTTTCCCACTGAGTGGTAAAGAATACTTCAATATCTTATTAATGCTTATCTAACCGTGGCTTGGTAAATACCAAGTGAGGCCTAACTGCTGCGATCGGTTCTTGCAGAGAACCAGTGAACAGATATATATGACTCTTACTCAGTCCATCTTAGAGAAGAATGTTAGGAGGCCGTAACTGGACTTTATAAACAGTAACACAAAACTATGATATATTTAATCAAGCGCTGTAGCTTACTGAACTATTGTTAGTATAATTCAATCAGTGCAACATTGCCAGGTATATTGTAATAGAGAGCGATAGGATCTCCCCATAGTCATGGAAATATAGAGCGTGTGCCGTACAGCCTTCTGGCTGGAGTTTGGGTTACTGAAGCGTATGGCGTGGGTGCCTAATACGGTCCATCTGTTTGCACCATCCCCTCTCCAATCACGAGACTAGGTGAGCAATGGGGCATCTTGGTCTACAGCCCCCAGGGCTCTGCATAAAAATAGACCCATCATCATGACATCATGGCGATGACCAGCCGTCCAGCCCATAGTTATTATACTGTATTCTATGTTCTTTACAAAATGATGCATTTTTTTGTTCTTTTATTTATTATTTAGTGAGACATTGAGACTGATGGTTTGGAGGGTGTACACGCCCACATGGATCTGGCCACACCCACAAAGCACTGATTTCAGCTAGGGGTATCCATCACAGGGTTCACCATCGATGGTGCCATCAGTACTTTCCATCGACTGGAAACCATTGATGGTGTGTAACATCCCTAATGTAAGAGAAGTGAACCTGGTGGGTTGTTCAGAGAAGAGAGTGGTAAGAACACCATTGCCGCATTACTGCCACTGATGACCACGTATGTCCACCATCAGTAGTCACAGCTCTTCCACATCACTCAATAGACCCTTGTTCATTTTCAGCCCCGTGCCCGTCGCCCTTAAGTCGACCCTTTCCTGCTGGGACTGTACGAGGAGCTGATGGGGCAGCTTGAGCAATGTTGCATCACGCAGTGGGCGGCTCCAGAGGAGGGGCTGCAGGTCAGTTCGAATTTCAAATAGTTAAGCCGCACCAACTGTCACCAACTGCCACTCCAAACTGACTCACTGGCGGTTGGTGCTGCTCCCCTATTTGAATTTTGAACTGAGCTGCAGCCCCACCTCTAGAGCCGCCCCTGGTTGCGTGTTCACACTTGGACATACATGCACAGGTAGGGGAGATGCAGATCCGTTATTATACTGTGACATCTGCAGTATAAGAACCATTGGGAGCTGAGCCCCGAAACCTCGTTTGTCCTGGGGTGGGAGAAATGATTGCTGGATTAATCAGGTTCCAGGCTGACAGCTATCTGTTGTCGCTGAGTTTCCTGGGAAAAGCAAAGGCCGTATCCTTGTGGCTGTCAGCTCAGCACTGGGGGAGGAAATCAGCCACAGGACGGCTTATACATCCACTCCTGCTTCAATAGGACTTGACTGCATTAAGTAGAATTACATGGCACTAGCGTTAGATGTCGGCTTTATCTACTTCCAGTGTGGCTGCCTGCTCACTTACAGACCGTAGGGGTCAGCTCATGTCAGCTGATATGTCACCCTGTGAACGGCATCAAAATAGGCTTTGGATTAATGGATAATATAACGCATTACTTGCTGGAAGATTACAGCTGGAATAAGCCCATCTGGTCTCTTTCATTTAATATTACATAACGCGCAGCACTGAACGACTCGCCGGTGGCCCACATGTCTATTAATGGTCAGGCCGCGTCTCCCATGGGGGGTAAAATATCCTCTGCTCTTACACCGGGGCCGGTGCACTTATTTACTGTGATCTATCGATGCAGTCGGGTCCATTTGTTACACTCCGCCGGGAATAGATCTGATTAAATGTATAACAACGTGACACGTAGTAATACAACTTGTTTTAGCTGTTTTGATACGGGGTCACTATAATTGTCATTGCGCTGTGGCTTTATTTATTTTATTTTGTTATTATTATTATTGGAAATCTGTAAGAGGTTCCGGCCATGAAGCAGAATATGGTTCTCTGTTTTATAAGGTCACAAGAGGTGTTTTATGCTCCAGGATTAGGGGCTATTACAGTCAGCAGCGGCAGGACCCGGTATTTGGGCGGTTTTATCATCCGTTTATATTTGTTGTTTTGTTTAGATATTTTGAAGAGGAAAAAAACATCTCTAGATGGCAAACGAGGTGATTATTTTTCTGTTAATTTTGGGGTTAGGGGACATAAATTTTGGGTGACATAAATTTAGGTTAGGGTGACATAAATTTTGGGGTCCGGTACACTGACATCTCTGCCCCCCCCCCCCCCCAAACCTCCCCCTTCCAAACACTTGACCCCCTATATATATGTATATATATATATGTGTATATATATATATATATATATATATATATATATATATATATATAAAACAGTGGGAATGCTACTCCAAGACAGACGAACGGTGAACAAACTGGTGTTTATTATCACATTTTCGGGGTTTCCCTCTTCATCAGGACACACAGGACACATGATGTCCTGATGAAGGGGGAAACCCCAAAACGTTGATATTAAACACCAGTTTGTTCACCATTTGTCAGCCATTCATATTTTTTGTGTATTTGGGGTGTGCCATCCACTCGGAGACTGAGCCGCTCCTCTGCATTGGCGGCAGGTGCAGCGTGGATTTGGTGCTATGGCATCACGGCGCCGGCTCCACAGGGACCAGACCAACTGAAAGGTAATTTTTGCAAGGGGTTTGTGCAGCCAGCCGGTTCAGCGGAGCGGCAGATAAAAAGTGGTGTGCAGCGGAGCGGCAGATAAAAAGTGGTGTGCAGCGGAGCGGCAGATAAAAAGTGGTGTTCAGCTGAGCTGCAGATAAAAAGTGGTGTGCAGCAGAGCGGCAGATAAAAAGTGGTGTTCAGTGGAGCTGCAGATAAAAAGTGGTGTGCAGCGGAGCGGCAGATAAAAAGTGGTGTTCAGCTGAGCTGCAGATAAAAAGTGGTGTGCAGCGGAGCGGCAGATAAAAAGTGGTGTGCAGCGGAGCGGCAGATAAAAAGTGGTGTGCAGCGGAGCGGCAGATAAAAAGTGGTGTTCAGTGGAGCTGCAGATAAAAAGTGGTGTGCAGCGGAGCGGCAGATAAAAAGTGGTGTTCAGCTGAGCTGCAGATAAAAAGTGGTGTGCAGCGGAGCGGCAGATAAAAAGTGGTGTGCAGCGGAGCGGCAGATAAAAAGTGGTGTGCAGCGGAGCGGCAGATAAAAAGTGGTGTGCAGCGGAGCGGCAGATAAAAAGTGGTGTTCAGTGGAGCGGCAGATAAAAAGTGGTGTGCAGCGGAGCGGCAGATAAAAAGTGGTGTTCAGCGGAGCGGCAGATAAAAAGTGGTGTACAGCGGAGCGGCAGATAAAAAGTGGTGTGCAGCGGAGCGGCAGATAAAAAGTGGTGTTCAGCGGAGCGGCAGATAAAAAGTGGTGTGCAGCGGAGCGGCAGATAAAAAGTGGTGTTCAGCAGAGCTGCAGATAAAAAGTGGTGTACAGCGGAGCGGCAGATTAAAAGTGGTGTGCAGCGGAGCTGCAGATAAAAAGTGGTGTGCAGCGGAGCGGCAGATAAAAAGTGGTGTACAGCGGAGCGGCAGATAAAAAGTGGTGTTCAGCGGAGCGGCAGATAAAAAGTGGTGTTCAGCGGAGCTGCAGATAAAAAGTGGTGTGCAGCGGAGCGGCAGATAAAAAATAGTGTGCAGCGGAGCGGCAGATAAAAAGTGGTGTGCAGCGGAGCGGCAGATAAAAAGTGGTGTGCAGCGGAGCGGCAGATAAAAAGTGGTGTACAGCGGAGCGGCAGATAAAAAGTGGTGTGCAGCGGAGCGGCAGATAAAAAGTGGTGTGCAGCGGAGCGGCAGATAAAAAGTGGTGTGCAGCGGAGCGGCAGATAAAAAGTGGTGTACAGCGGAGCGGCAGATAAAAAGTGGTGTGCAGCGGAGCGGCAGATAAAAAGTGGTGTGCAGCGGAGCGGCAGATAAAAAGTGGTGTGCAGCGGAGCGGCAGATAAAAAGTGGTGTACAGCGGAGCGGCAGATAAAAAGTGGTGTGCAGCGGAGCGGCAGATAAAAAGTGGTGTGCAGCGGAGCGGCAGATACAAAGTATTAATAGATGCTGTTGGCTGCCCTTTTGTTTTTGTGTCCCGGATCCTCGGGGGGCCCTTTAACCCACGGGGACAATTACAGATGTCCCATTTGACCCCCCCCCCCTGTCGCCGGGCCTGAATGTGATTGACAGTGGCGGGCGTTTGTGGGGCGGACACGTGTTGTTGGGGTGTGCGGGCGAGGTGAACGGGGTTGGGCTGGGACCGTTTTCAGGGCAGCTGCGTGACGGCACATACAGCCCTTCTGAAAAAAAAAGATGTCTGCTGACCGCCTGACAGCGCAGCCAGGGGTCAATCTTACATCGAATGCGTCCGCAATGTAATTGTGGACGCATCAGGAGGCGGCCTCACACATGTGCAGAGATGAACGCAGGTCTGGCCGTGTATGCAGCAATCTGCGTCCATCTCTGAATTACCCCCTTAGTGATTTATATTCCCTGGGGGGGTGGGGGGTTTCCAGTTGAAGCTTTTCTGTTTTGTTTTGCATTTTGTTGCTGTTTTGTTATTTGTTCTGTTTAAATAAAACAAGGAAAATGACAAAACACCAAGTAAACAACAAGTAAAATCCCGAAAAGAAGTAAAAGGCAGCAGCATTAGTGTACCTCGGGGCGATTCAGAGTCCTGCTAAGGATAAAATCGCATGCTGCGCCATTAAACTGCGATTGCAAACAGAGGATGACCACTGCTCTGCATATGCAGCAACCGCCAATTTTCCAATCACAGGAAACGCAGATGATGTCATCGGGCTGCCCCGAAAACGCCCGTGGCATGCCTGCATTTCCTGCTCCACTCCCCCCCAACACCGCATCGCCACCCCCAACAGCCCGCCCCCTGTCAATCATGCATGCGTATACGGCCGATCTAAATGCGACCACCTCTGAATACCCCACTAGGCAATCATTTCCAGCACAGACCCTGATAGGACACAGACTGTACCTGGGCGTTCCGTTCAGTTTTATTTTTCATTTATGCGATTTAAAACTGTTTCTCGGGAATTCTGATGTGAGCCTATTTTTGTCAAATCGTTGGAGGATATGCTCCAGCCCCCCCCCCCCCCCCCCCCGCCCCCCTAGTTTACCTAAGATGGCAGCACATATACTGTGTGATATGTTTGTAGCTCATACAGTATTTCTCAGACTCACACTAATGGCGCAATATTACCAGTATATTACTATTTTGTGATTACATTTGTCTTTTGTCTCTGCATATTTATAAATGGCGACCTCGGGACACTCTGACACCCATACGCTGCTTACCTCTGAGCTACTGCGTTGCGGAAAACGTTTCATCTGATTTCTATGATGTCCCGTTTGCTAAATCGTCTTGTGTCAGTCACACGGAATAAATTGGAATTTGACACAGAACAGTCACAAATAGATCAACAGCGAATTATGCAGAAAACTTCTAAAACATAAAAGTTCTTGTGTATTAGTGTTCCTGAAATGTAATAATTTCCCTCATATGGTTATCTTCCCACTACACCAGTCTCGAGAGGGGGCTGTCCTGACATCCTGCGGGACCGGGCGTTTTCTTCCTCATTTTAGGGTTGTTGGGAAGGGGTGTTTATCTCTGGTAGAGGAAGGTGGCTAGTGGTGGTCCCACTGCTTTGTACGCACTGCGCCTGGTTGTAGGCATCACGCCCGGCCCCTGTATAAAGCAACCACGCCCCTCTTAGTGTATATACTAATTTGAAGCAATATCCCAGTCTGAATTACAGTATATTACGTAGGGTTTTTCCTTTGAACGGTCTCCATCGCATAAACTATACTTTTTGTAGATGACAGGACACCAATGAAGGAAAACCATTGGTTGGTGTGACTAGTGGCAAAACATGAAAGTGGCAAAGCCAATCAAAGAAGGGGGGTGGAGCTTTAGAATAAGCAAATGGTGTGAAATTCCAATGATCTTGTGACTCTGAGCCACCATTGGCTCTTTGGTGGGAGAATATCGTCCCTCCACCAATCATGGCAAAACCATCAACCACTGGTAGCAAACCATCAACATTTGCTGACCATCGATGTTCGATTGCCATTCATATTCTTATAAGTGGGAGGTAAATGGAATTTATTTTTCTCTATACATTATCATTGTCGTCTTCACTGTCCAGTACCCCACGGATCGGTGCAGTGTACAGTACATGAAGGCTGCCGATCTCATGAATGCTTGTACTGTACTTCTTAGCCCAAGTACTGTCCCCAGGAGGGCACCGGCAGAGCTACACCGGGGGAGCTGTGGGAAGATGGAGAGCAGACAGTCACATCCCCAGAGATTATGAATATAGTAGCTGCTCTCTGTTATTCTCCATGTAAAATAGATCCATACAAAGACACACATCCGTAAGACAAGCTCAGCGGGAATCCGGCATCTTGAGAGCAGGCCGGGGAATTTCTCTTGATAAAATATGAAGGCATAAAGGTTACATACTGATTATCCGTGACAGCCCAGGGAACAACATCCATCCTGCCACATAGTCACATACGTCATCTAACACCGCGCACAGCAGCGATTTAACCCCTCGCTTCCTCCGTCTCACGATGAACAAATGCTAGAAGAGCCCACATAAGAATGAAGCATGGCAGCTAGTACACGATGCGTTGTCTGTCTCGTAGCTGCCGGCGGTCTCTGGTTTCCGGGGACAGAGGCTGATTTTACTCATTATTTTGGTGAAAGTTTTAGTAACGGACAATGTCACTGTTTTGTTTTATTACATCACTGCAGCTCTCAGTATTTGTGTTCAGAATGTTTGGACAGTCGCCCAGTCCCTCTGCTATGTCCTGCTGGGTTCCGGTATGAATGGTCGACCATGTTATGGTCGACAGTCATTAGGTCGACCACTATTGGTCGACATTGACATGGTCGACGTGGACACATGGTCGACACATGAAAATGGTCGACACATGAAAGGTCGACGTATGAAAAGGTCGACATGAGTTTTTTTAACTTTTTTTGGTGTCGTTTTTTGCGTAAAGTGACTGGGAACCCCAATTAGTGCACCGCGTCCCCTCGCATGGCTCGCTTCGCTCGCCATGCTTCGGGCATGGTGCATTCGCTCCGCTACCGCTTCACTCGGCACACTTTACCGTTCCAATCGTAGTCCACGTGGATCGTAAAGTATGGAAAAGTTCCCCAAAAGAAAAAAATGTTAAAAAGCTCATGTCGACCTTTTCATGTGTCGACCTTTCATGTGTCGACCATTTTCATGTGTCGACCATGTGTCCATGTCGACCATGTCAATGTCGACCAATAGTGGTCGACCTAATGACTGTCGACCATAACATGGTCGACCATGTGAACGGATACCGTCCTGCTGGATATAACTTCCAATATCCATTGTTACTCTTCAGGGCTGTTTCTAGGCAATTTGGCTCCCAGTGCGAGATGTAAAAATGTGCCCCCCCCCCCCCCCCTAAGATCTAAAAACAAAAAATGTGCGCGCCGAAGGCGCGCGCGCTCCCGACAAGGGTGTGTGGCCTCATTAAAATGGGCGTGGCCTCATTAAAATGGCAGTGGCCTCATCTGATATCACGGCCACCACTGTGAAAAAAAAAAAAAAGACCCCATTTTACACACTACGGCAGGCAAGAGTCCCCATTTTACACATTACGCAGGCACATGTCCCCATTTTACACAGTAGGCAGGCAAGAGTCCCCATTTTACACAGTAGACAGGCAAGAGTCCCCATTTTACACATTACGGCAGGCACGTGTCCCCATTTTACACATTGCGGCAGGCACGTGTCCCCATTTTACACAGTAGGCAGGCAAGAGTCCCCATTTTACACATTACGGCAGGCAAGAGTCCCCATTTTACACATTGCGGCAAGCAAGAGTCCCCATTTTACATATTGCGGCAGGCAAGAGTTCCCATTTTACACATTGCGGCAGGCAAGAGTCCCCATTTTACACATTGCGGCAGGCAAGAGTCCCCATTTTACACGTTGCGGCAGGCAAGAGTCCCCATTTTACACATTATGGCAGGCAAGTATCCCCAATTACACAGTGCAGCAGGCAAGAGTCCAAATTTTACACAGTGTGGCAGCTGGCAGGCAAGTGTAAAGTGGGGTGGAGGAAGGGAGAGAGAGAGACAACTTACATATGAAGGATCTTCCCGCTCTTCGGGTTGGCCGTCTCTCCTTCCTCGTTGCGCCTCCTCCTTCCAGCTTCCTCGCGCCTCCTCCTTCCAGCCCTCCTCCATCTTCTCGAGTACTCCTGCTCGGGGGGCGGAGTTTCGCGGAATGACGCGGTTGCGAGCAGGAGTACTCGGAAAGACGGAGAACAGGGAAACCGGGACCTGCAAAGTGCCGCGGCGGGCGCCCCGTGCGGTTGAACGGCTCGCCCGCCGCAAGAAACGGTACTGTTACTCTGCATGTTATCACATCTGTCCCGTGTGTGGGCTGCACGTTATCACATCTATCCCGTGTGTGGGCTGCACATTATCACATCTATCCCGTGTGTGGGCTGCACAATATCACGTCTATCCCGTGTGTGGGCTGCACAATATCACGTCTATCCCGTGTGTGGGCTGCACAATATCACATCTATCCTGTGTGTGGGCTGCACATTATCACATCTATCCAGTGTGTAGGCTGCACAATATCACATCTATCCCGTGTGTGGGCTGCACATTATCACATCTATCCCGTGTGTAGGCTGCACATTATCACATCTATCCCGTGTGTAGGCTGCACATTATCACATCTATCCCGTGTGTGGGCTGCACATTATCACGTCTATCCCGTGTGTGGGCTGCACATTATCACGTCTATCCCGTGTGTGGGCTGCACATTATCACGTCTATCCCGTGTGTGGGCTGCACATTATCACATCTATCCCGTGTGTGGCCTGCACATTATCACATCTATCCCGTGTGTGGGCTGCACATTATCACATCTATCCCGTGTGTGGGCTGCACATTATCACATCTATCCCGTGTGTAGGCTGCACATTATCACATCTATCCCGTGTGTGGGCTGCACATTATCACATCTATCCCGTGTGTGGGCTGCACAATATCACATCTATCCCGTGTGTGGGCTGCACATTATCACATCTATCCCGTGTGTAGGCTGCACATTATCACATCTATCCCGTGTGTAGGCTGCACATTATCACATCTATCCCGTGTGTGGGCTGCACATTATCACGTCTATCCCGTGTGTGGGCTGCACATTATCACGTCTATCCCGTGTGTGGGCTGCACATTATCACGTCTATCCCGTGTGTGGGCTGCACATTATCACATCTATCCCGTGTGTGGCCTGCACATTATCACATCTATCCCGTGTGTGGGCTGCACATTATCACGTCTATCCCGTGTGTGGGCTGCACATTATCACATCTATCCCGTGTGTGGGCTGCACATTATCACATCTATCCCGTGTGTGGGCTGCACATTATCACATCTATCCCGTGTGTAGGCTGCACATTATCACATCTATCCCGTGTGTGGGCTGCACATTATCACATCTATCCCGTGTGTAGGCTGCACATTATCACATCTATCCCGTGTGTGGTCTGCACATTATCACATCTATCCCGTGTGTGGGCTGCACATTATCACATCTATCCCGTGTGTGGGCTGCACAATATCACGTCTATCCCGTGTGTGGGCTGCACAATATCACGTCTATCCCGTGTGTAGGCTGCACATTATCACGTCTATCCCGTGTGTGGGCTGCACATTATCACGTCTATCCCGTGTGTGGGCTGCACATTATCACATCTATCCCGTGTGTAGGCTGCACATTATCACGTCTATCCCGTGTGTGGGCTGCACAATATCACGTCTATCCCGTGTGTAGGCTGCACATTATCACGTCTATCCCGTGTGTGGGCTGCACATTATCACGTCTATCCCGTGTGTGGGCTGCACATTATCACATCTATCCCGTGTGTAGGCTGCACATTATCACGTCTATCCCGTGTGTGGGCTGCACATTATCACATCTATCCCGTGTGTGGGCTGCACATTATCACGTCTATCCCGTGTGTGGGCTGCACATTATCACGTCTATCCCGTGTGTGGGCTGCACATTATCACGTCTATCCCGTGTGTAGGCTGCACATTATCACATCTATCCCGTGTGTGGGCTGCACATTATCACGTCTATCCCGTGTGTGGGCTGCACATTATCACGTCTATCCCGTGTGTGGGCTGCACATTATCACGTCTATCCCGTGTGTAGGCTGCACATTATCACATCTATCCCGTGTGTGGGCTGCACATTATCACATCTATCCCGTGTGTGGGCTGCACATTATCACGTCTATCCCGTGTGTGGGCTGCACATTATCACGTCTATCCCGTGTGTGGGCTGCACATTATCACGTCTATCCCGTGTGTGGGCTGCACATTATCACGTCTATCCCGTGTGTGGGCTGCACATTATCACATCTATCTCGTGTGTGGGCTACACAATATCACGTCTATCCCGTGTGTGGGCTGCACAATATCACGTCTATCCCGTGTGTGGGCTGCACATTATCACGTCTATCCCGTGTGTGGGCTGCACATTATCACGTCTATCCCGTGTGTGGGCTGCACATTATCACGTCTATCCCGTGTGTGGGCTGCACAATATCACGTCTATCCCGTGTGTGGGCTGCACATTATCACATCTATCCCGTGTGTGGGCTGCACATTATCACATCTATCCCGTGTGTGGGCTGCACAATATCATGTCTATCCCGTGTGGGGGCTGCACATTATCACGTCTATCCCGTGTGTGGGCTGCACAATATCACGTCTATCCCGTGTGTGGGCTGCACATTATCACGTCTATCCCGTGTGTGGGCTGCACATTATCACGTCTATCCCGTGTGTGGGCTGCACATTATCACATCTATCCCGTGTGTGGGCTGCACATTATCACGTCTATCCCGTGTGTGGGCTGCACATTATCACGTCTATCCCGTGTGTGGGCTGCACATTATCACATCTATCCCGTGTGTGGGCTGCACATTATCACATCTATCCCGTGTGTGGCCTGCACATTATCACATCTATCCCGTGTGTGGGCTGCACATTATCACATCTATCCCGTGTGTGGGCTGCACATTATCACGTCTATCCCGTGTGTGGGCTGCACATTATCACGTCTATCCCGTGTGTGGGCTGCACATTATCACGTCTATCCCGTGTGTGGGCTGCACATTATCACGTCTATCCCGTGTGTGGGCTGCACATTATCACATCTATCCCGTATGTGGGCTGCACATTATCACATCTATCCCGTGTGTGGGCTGCACATTATCACGTCTATCCCGTGTGTGGGCTGCACATTATCACGTCTATCCCGTGTGTGGGCTGCACATTATCACGTCTATCCCGTGTGTGGGCTGCACATTATCACGTCTATCCCGTGTGTGGGCTGCACATTATCACATCTATCCCGTGTGTGGGCTGCACATTATCACATCTATCCTGTGTGTGGGCTGCACATTATCACGTCTATCCTGTGTGTAGGCTGCACATTATCACGTCTATCTCGTGTGTGGGCTGCACATTATCACGTCTATCTCGTGTGTGGGCTGCACATTATCACATCTATCTCGTGTGTGGGCTGCACATTATCACATCTATCCCGTGTGTAGGCTGCACATTATCACATCTATCCCGTGTGTGGGCTGCACAAAATCACATCAATCCCGTGTGTGGGCTGCACAAAATCACATCTATCCCGTGTGTGGGCTGCACATTATCACGTCTATCCCGTGTGTGGGCTGCACATTATCACGTCTATCCCGTGTGTGGGCTGCACATTATCACATCTATCCCGTGTGTGGGCTGCACATTATCACATCTATCCCGTGTGTGGCCTGCACATTATCACGTCTATCCCGTGTGTGGGCTGCACATTATCACGTCTATCCCGTGTGTGGGCTGCACATTATCACGTCTATCCCGTGTGTGGGCTGCACATTATCACGTCTATCCCGTGTGTGGGCTGCACATTATCACATCTTTCCCGTGTGTGGGCTGCACAATATCACGTCTATCCCGTGTGTGGGCTGCACATTATCACATCTATCCCGTGTGTGGGCTGCACATTATCACATGTATCCCGTGTGTGGGCTGCACAATATCACGTCTATCCCGTGTGTGTGCTGCACAATATCACGTCTATCCCGTGTTTGGGCTGCACAATATCACGTCTATCCCGTGTGTGGCCTGTACAATATCACGTCTATCCCGTGTGTGGCCTGCACATTATCACGTCTATCCCGTGTGTGTGCTGCACATTATCACATCTATCCCGTGTGTAAGCTGCACAATATCACGTCTATCCCGTGTGTGGCCTGCACATTATCACATCTATCCCGTGTGTGGGCTGCACATTATCACGTCTATCCCGTGTGTGGGGTGTACACTATCACGTCTATCCTGTGTGTGGGCTGCACATTATCACGTCTATCCCGTGTGTGGGCTGCACATTATCACTTCTATCCCGTGTGTGGGCTGCACATTATCACTTCTATCCCGTGTGTGGGCTGCACATTATCACGTATATCCCGTGTGTGGGCTGCACATTATCACATCTATCCCGTGTGTGGGCTGCACATTATCACGTCTATCCCGTGTGTGGGCTGCACATTATCACATCTATCCCGTGTGTGGCCTGCACATTATCACGTCTATCCCGTGTGTAGCCTGCACATTATCACTTCTATCCCGTGTGTGGGCTGCACATTATCACGTCTATCCCGTGTGTAGGCTGCACATTATCACGTCTATCCCGTGTGTGGGCTGCACAATATCACATCTATCCCGTGTGTAGGCTGCACATTATCACTTCTATCCCGTGTGTGGCCTGCACATTATCACGTCTATCCCGTGTGTGGCCTGCACATTATCACGTCTATCCCGTGTGTGGCCTGCACATTATCACTTCTATCCCGTGTGTGGCCTGCACATTATCACGTCTATCCCGTGTGTGGCCTGCACATTATCACTTCTATCCCGTGTGTGGGCTGCACATTATCACGTCTATCCCGTGTGTGGGCTGCACATTATCACTTCTATCCCGTGTGTGGCCTGCACATTATCACTTCGATCCCGTGTGTGGCCTGCACATTATCACATCTATCCCGTGTGTGGCCTGCACATTATCACTTCTATCCCGTGTGTGGGCTGCACATTATCACGTCTATCCCGTGTGCGGCCTGCACATTATCATTTCTATCCCGTGTGTGGCCTGCACATTATCACGTCTATCCCGTGTGTAGCCTGCACATTATCACTTCTATCCCGTGTGTGGCCTGCACATTATCACGTCTATCCCGTGTGTAGCCTGCACATTATCACTTCTATCCCGTGTGTGGGCTGCACATTATCACGTCTATCCCGTGTGTAGGCTGCACATTATCACGTCTATCCCGTGTGTGGGCTGCACAATATCACATCTATCCCGTGTGTAGGCTGCACATTATCACTTCTATCCCGTGTGTGGCCTGCACATTATCACGTCTATCCCGTGTGTGGCCTGCACATTATCACGTCTATCCCGTGTGTGGCCTGCACATTATCACTTCTATCCCGTGTGTGGCCTGCACATTATCACGTCTATCCCGTGTGTGGCCTGCACATTATCACTTCTATCCCGTGTGTGGCCTGCACATTATCACTTCTATCCCGTGTGTGGCCTGCACATTATCACGTCTATCCCGTGTGTGGGCTGCACATTATCACTTCTATCCCGTGTGTGGCCTGCACATTATCACTTCTATCCCGTGTGTGGCCTGCACATTATCACATCTATCCCGTGTGTGGCCTGCACATTATCACTTCTATCCCGTGTGTGGGCTGCACATTATCACGTCTATCCCGTGTGCGGCCTGCACATTATCATTTCTATCCCGTGTGTGGCCTGCACATTATCACGTCTATCCCGTGTGCGGCCTGCACATTATCATTTCTATCCCGTGTGTGGGCTGCACATTATCACGTCTATCCCGTGTGCGGCCTGCACATTATCATTTCTATCCCGTGTGTGGCCTGCACATTATCACGTCTATCCCGTGTGTGGGCTGCACATTATCACGTCTATCCCGTGTGTGGCCTGCACATTATCACGTCTATCCCGTGTGTGGGCTGCACATTATCACTTCTATCCCGTGTGTGGCCTGCACATGGGCCCTCATTCCGAGTCATTCGCTCGGAAATAATCTTCGCATCGCAGCGTTTTTCTGCTTAGTACGCATGCGCAATGTTCGCACTGCGACTGCGCCAAGTAATTTTGCTATGAAGATAGTATTTTTACTCACGGCTTTTTCTTCGCTCCGGCGATCGTAGTGTGATTGACAGGAAATGGGTGTTACTGGGCGGAAACACGGCGTTTTATAGGCGTGTGGATAAAAACGCTACAGTTTCCGGAAAAAACGCGGGAGTGGCTGGAGAAACGGGGTAGTGTCTGGGCGAACGCTGGGTGTGTTTGTGACGTCAAACCAGGAACGACAAGCACTGAACTGATCGCAGATGCCGAGTAAGTCTGAAGCTACTCTGAAACTGCTAAGTAGTTTGTAATCGCAATATTGCGAATACATCGTTCGCAATTTTAAGAAGCTAAGATTCACTCCCAGTAGGCGGCGGCTTAGCGTGTGTAACTCTGCTAAAATCGCCTTGCGAGCGAACAACTCGGAATGAGGGCCATTATCACTTCTATCCCGTGTGTGGGCTGCACATTATCACGTCTATCCCGTGTGTGGGCTGCACATTATCACTTCTAGCCCGTGTGTGGCCTGCACATTATCACGTCTATCCCGTGTGTGGGCTGCACATTATCATGTCTATCCCGTGTGTGGCCTGCACATTATCACTTCTATCCCGTGTGTGGCCTGCACATTATCACGTCTATCCCGTGTGTGGGCTGCACAATATCACGTCTATCCCGTGTGTAGGCTGCACATTATCACATCTATCCCGTGTGTGGGCTGCACATTATCACGTCTATCCCGTGTGTGGGCTGCACATTATCACATGTATCCCTTGTGTGGGCTGCACAATATCACGTCTATCCCGTGTGTGGGCTGCACAATATCACGTCTATCCCGTGTGTGGCCTGTACAATATCATGTCTATCCCGTGTGCGGCCTGCACATTATCACATCTATCCCGTGTGTAGGCTGCACAATATCACATCTATCCCGTGTGTGGGCTGCACATTATCACGTCTATCCCGTGTGTGGGGTGCACAATATCACATCTATCCCGTGTGTGGGCTGCACATTATCACGTCTATCCCGTGTGTGGGCTGCACATTATCACGTCTATCCCGTGTGTGGGCTGCACAATATCACATCTATCCCGTGTGTAGGCTGCACATTATCACATCTATCCCATGTGTGGGCTGCACAATATCACGTCTATCCCGTGTGTGGCATGCACATTATCACGTCTATCCCGTGTGGGGGCTGCACATTATCACGTCTATCCCGTGTGTGGGCTGCACATTATCACGTCTATCCCGTGTGTGGGCTGCACATTATCACGTCTATCCCGTGTGTGGGCTGCACATTATCACGTCTATCCCGTGTGTGGGCTGCACATTATCACGTCTATCCCGTGTGTGGGCTGCACATTATCACGTCTATCCCGTGTGTGGGCTGCACATTATCACGTCTATCCCGTGTGTGGGCTGCACATTATCACATCTATCCCGTGTGTGGGCTGCACATTATCACGTCTATCCCGTGTGTGGGGTGTACACTATCACGTCTATCCCGTGTGTGGGCTGCACATTATCACGTCTATCCCGTGTGTGGGCTGCACATTATCACGTCTATCCCGTGTGTGGGCTGCACATTATCACTTCTATCCCGTGTGTGGGCTGCCCATTATCACGTCTATCCCGTGTGTGGGCTGCACATTATCACTTCTATCCCGTGTGTGGCCTGCACATTATCACTTCTATCCCGTGTGTGGCCTGCACATTATCACGTCTATTCCGTGTGTGGCCTGCACATTATCACTTCTATCCCGTGTGTGGGCTGCACATTATCACGTCTATCCCGTGTGTGGGCTGCACATTATCACGTCTATCCCGTGTGTGGGCTGCACATTATCACGTCTATCCCGTGTGTCGGCTGCACATTATCACGTCTATCCCGTGTGTGGGCTGCACATTATCACGTCTATCCCGTGTGTGGGCTGCACATTATCACGTCTATCCCGCGTGTGGGCTGCACATTATCACGTCTATCCCGCGTGTGGGCTGCACATTATCACGTCTATCCCGTGTGTGGGCTGCACATTATCACGTCTATCCCGTGTGTGGGCTGCACATTATCACGTCTATCCCGTGTGTCGGCTGCACATTATCACGTCTATCCCGTGTGTGGGCTGCACATTATCACGTCTATCCCGTGTGTGGGCTGCACATTATCACGTCTATCCCGCGTGTGGGCTGCACATTATCAGTGCCAGATTAAGGTCCACATGGGCCTGGAGCTGAGATTTAGAAAAGGCCTATTATGTGCCATCACAGGTAGTGTGATCAGCGCCGTAGAGAAGTTCCCGGGTGGGGAAGGGGGTGTGGTGACATATTATATCACTGGACTACCTTCCCACACTACATCACTAAGCTACATCCTCAGATTACATTACAGTGCTACTTCCCCACACTACATCACTATGAAACTTATTCACACTACATCACTGCACGACGACCCTGCAGTATTTAAATACTCTACCTTCTCACAGTACAATTCCACACTATTTCACTGCACTACCTCTCTAGACTACATTCCCGCACTACATCTACTTTCCCACGCCACATTACTACCTTCCCACACCACACTACTGTGCTACCTTCCCGCACCACATTATTGCTCTACCTTCCTGCACCACATTACAACACTGCAGTCCCACACCACATTACTGTGCTACCTTCCCACACCATATTACTGCTCTACCTTCCTGCACCACATTAACAGCGCTACAGTCCCACACATTGCCTTCCCACACCACATTACTGTGCTACCTCTCCACACACTATCACTACATCTCCGTACTACTTTACTGCACTGCCTCCCCACAGTACATAACAGCACTACTCGACCTACCCATACTACATCACTACACTACCTACCCATACTATATAACTCAGCGTGCCCCCCCTCACACACATTACGTAACAGCACTAAGACCACACACTACATCACTGCATTACACGTCAGTAATTCTCCCTACCATTACATTAGAAAAGACCCAGCCTCCACAGGCAATTACCTGTAAGGAGGATGTCTCTGTCTCTTTCCACAAGACCCGAGGTACATGCACAGAAGCTCTGCCACCGGGGGAATAAGAATAGAGGGCGGCAGTCGAATTATAGGAGCAGGAGGGGGGCAGGCCTGCTCCTTTAGCTGGGAGGGTCTATCATGACTTCTCTGCCTATTCACAATGCAGCAGCAGGACAGCCCATGGCTGGGGGACGGACCAGCCACAGCATCCGAGCAGAAGTGAGCACAGTGCCAGTCCAAACATTTTTTTTTTATAAACGACTATAGATTTTGGTGCCCCTTTATGGGATAAGCTTTATAAAGTGAGAGTGCGCTGCAAAAAAGTATGTGGTCTCACAAGGAAGGTGTGTGGCCACACAATAGTACCCCCAAGGGTATAGGGAGATAATGGGTGACACAGAGATAGTGAGTAACTGGGGAGGAAGGGGTGACAGTGAGATAGTAAGTGACTGGGGACGCAGGGGTAACAGGGAGATCATGGATGACTGGGGAGGCAGGGGGTGACAGGAAGATAATGGAAGACTGGGAATGCAGGGGTGACTGGTTAGGCAGGGGTGACAGGGAGATAGTAAGTGACTGGGGAGGCAAGGGTGACAGGGAGATAGTGGGTGACTGGGGAGGCAGGGGTAACAGGGAGACAGTAAGTGACTGGGGAGGCAGGGGTGACAGGGAGACAGTAAGTGACTGGGGAGGCAGGGGTGACAGGGAGACAGTAAGTGACTGGGGAGGCAGGGGTGACAGGGAGACAGTAAGTGACTGGGGAGGCAGGGGTGACAGGGAGACAGTAAGTGACTGGGGAGGCAGGGGTGACAGGGAGACAGTAAGTGACTGGGGAGGCAGGGGTGACAGGGAGAGAGTAGGTGACTGAGAGAAAGTAAGTTACTGGGAAGGCAGGGGTGACAGGGGGATGGTAAGTAACTGTGGAGGCAGGGGTGACAGGGAGATGGTAAGTAACTGTGGAGGCAGGGGTGACAGGGAGATAGTGGGTGACGGACAGAAATAAGTGACTGGGGAGGCAGGGGTTACAGAGAGATAGTGGGTGACTGTGGAGGCAGGGAGATAGTGGGTGACGGACAGAAATAAGTGACTAGGGAGGCAGGGGTTACAAGGAGATAGTGGGTGACTGAGGAGGCAGGGGTGACAGGGAGATAGTGGGTGACTGGGGAGGTAATGGTGACAGGGAGATCGTAAGTGACTGGGAAGGCAGGGGTGACGGAAATAGCAGTGACTGGGGAGGCAGGGGTGACAGGGAGATAGTGGGTGACTGGGGAGGCAGGGGTGACAGGGAGATAGTGACTGGGGAGGCAGGGTAGGGGCAAATGCAGGACTTTAATCGGGGGTTTCCAATTTTATATATATATATATATATATATATATATACTGCTCAAAAAAATAAAGGGAACACTTAAACAACACAATGTAACTCCAAGTCAATCACACTTCTGTGAAATCAAACTGTCCACTTAGGAAGCAACACTGATTGACAATCAATTTCACATGCTGTTGTGCAAATGGAATAGACAACAGGTGGAAATGATGGGCAATTAGCAAGACACCCCCAATAAAGGAGTTGTTCTGCAGGTGGTAACCACAGACCACTTCCCAGCACCGATGCTTTCTGGCTGATGTTTTGGTCACTTTTGAAAGCCGGCGGTGCTTTCACTCTAGTGGTAGCATGAGACGGAGTCTACAGCCCACCCAAGTGGCTCAGGTAGTGCAGCTCATCCAGGATGGCACATCAATGCGAGCTGTGTCAAGAAGGTTTGCTGTCTGTCAGCGTAGTGCCAGAGCATGGAGGCGCTACTAGGAGACGGGCCAGTACATCAGGAGACGTGGAGGAGACTGTAGGAGTGCAACAACCCAGCAGCAGGATCGCTACCTCCGCCTTTGTGCAAGGAGGAACAGGAGGAGCACTGCCAGAGCCCTGCAAAATGACCTCCAGCAAGCCACAAATGTGCATGTGTCTACTCAAACGATCATAAACAGACTCCATGAGGGTGGTATGAGGGCCCGACGTCCACAGGTGGGGGTTGTGCTTACAGCCCAACACCGTGCAGGACGTTTGGCATTTGCCAGAGAACACCAAGATTGGCAAATTCGCCACTGGCGCCCTGTGCTCTTCACAGATGGAAGCAGGTTCTCACTGAGCACATGTGACAGACGTGACAGAGTCTGGAGACAGAGACATGGCGGAGAGAGAGAGAAGGGCCGTGGGGAATAGGGAGAAGCATTGAAAGAGAGAGAGAGAGGAAGAGAGGCATGGAGAGAGGGAAGTTCCGAAGGTGGGGGTGGTGGTTAGGGTGGTACTGTACTGTGAGGCTAGGGGATAGGGCTGGTTAGCCTATTACCCACCAACGAAGCCAGTGCCTGAAGCATGAGCTCCATACACTCTACCACCTTTTGAGACAGGCTGGGAGTATTAGTAGTGAGGATAAGGGGAAGGATGGGAGTAGTAGTAGAAAGTAAGAGGCAGGCTGGGAGTAGTAGTGGGAAGCAGGGTGCAAGCTCGGCGTAGTAGTCATAAGGAAGGATGGGAGCAGAAGAGCAGAGAAGGGGGTAGGCTGGGAGTAGCAGTGGCGGGAGAACGAGAGATGTTGGGGTGAGTGTGACATGGGGAAAGAGAGCGAGATGTGGGGAATAGTGAGTGAGATGGGGGGAGGGGTAGAGTGAGATATCGGGGTGACAGAGAGAGACAAGGGACTAATAGGGGATCGATAAGCGACACAGAGGAATAAAACCTGCAAGGCCGCATTAGCTACTGTAGACAATAAAATAATCCCCATTTTCAGTGTGTGCCACAGGGACACGATACTTACCAGCTTTCTCACTGCTTCCAGTCACAAAGCATGAATGGCCTTCATAGAGTAGGAGCAGGTCCTGCAGCATGCTTCCAATGCGCTGTTGTTGGGGGAGGAGCAACCAGTGAGGAAAGTAAAAGCTGTGCAGCTGTAACCATGCATGCTGCACCGCACCGCTGCTGCTGCTGCTGCTGTACAGCCAAATTAACTGAGGTCTCCAGACCTTGCCTCCTGTGCCCTCTGAGTTCAGTGCTCAAAGTGTGGCTGCAGCGCTGTCACTACATGACAGCGGGTCACGGTGCTGTCAGACAGAGGCCACGGCTACTAGTAAGGAGATAGGAGTAAACAGGAAGTACCCCGGAAATCCAGCACAAATACACACTGCCCAGCACGCGCCTGTACCACCCAGTATGTGAGTGAGCACACACCGCAATCAGTGCTCCATCATGGGTACGCGGTACAGCCTGAGTGGGAGCTGAGGAATGCGCGCTGCAGTTTCCCGTGTGACGCTACCAGTGCCTGCTCCTCCGTGAGATCAAGAGATAAATAAAAAGCAAGAATACAAATCGGTCAGTTGCGGCGATATATTGGTATGCAGGGGGTTCCAAGTACTCGGAACCCCCGTGCGCATGCAGGGGTTACAGGGATAGAGTGGGTGACTGAGAGAAAGTAAGTTACTGGGGAGGCAGGGGTGACGGGAAGAAAGTGGGTGACTGGGGATGCTGGGGTGACAGGGAGTAGTGGGTGATTGGGGAGGCAGGGTCAACAGGGAGATAGTGAGTGACTGGAAGATAGTGACAGGGAAATATATTACAAATAATAGAGAGATATTAAAAAAAAAATTAGTGAAAATAAAAATATATATAGTCTGTGCGTGCATGTGTGTATATATATATATATATATATATATATATATATATATATACACATACACACACATGCACATATAAAAATATAAAAATATGACACGGTGGCCAGTGTATAGGACATATAATAATGATAGAATGACAAATAGAGAGACAACATTTCTACTCCTGCCGTGCCCCCCACCCCCGCTTGTCCACTTGCCTCAGCCTAGAGCAGGTGGGGGATGAAATGAATTTGACGCCAGGCCATTCAGAGTTCTCGACTTGGTCTTCACCATCTGGGTCCGGTAAGCAGCACAGGCTCCGCTCCCTGGCCTGTTGCCAGCCGCTCCTGATAGCGACCTGTGCCCGGCATGCACGGCCACAGGCACCTCCGCGGGCTCTTTCTTCTCTCCCCTCCCCTCCATATCGGTCACAGCCGCTGCTGGCTGTATGCTGTTACCCTAGCTGGCGCACAGCAGCACATGAGGGTGACTGGTTGGCGTGTTGCAGCTGCAGTTGTCGTGTGTGGCAGACCATGACAGCTCCCCTAATTGTCCGGCAGGCCCTGGATGAGCAGAAGGACGGGCGGGATACAACGCAGGGGTAGAGGGCGGTGTTTGCTAATGCCGGAGGGGGCGGGACCTAGGACGCTGCAGGCTGCACTACAAGGAAACATTTGTTTCCTATCTGCACCTGCAGTGCTGCACTGAGATCTTCAGAAGCAGTGGGCCTATTTATGAGCGTGGGCCTGGAGCTGCAGCTCCATCAGCCCCATTGTTAATCCGGCCCTGCACATTATCACGTCTATCCCGCGTGTGGGCTGCACATTATCACGTCTATCCCGTGTGTGGGGTGTACACTATCACGTCTATCCCGTGTGTGGGCTGCACATTATCACGTCTATCCCGTGTGTGGGCTGCACATTATCACGTCTATCCCGTGTGTGGGCTGCACATTATCACTTCTATCCCGTGTGTGGGCTGCACATTATCACGTCTATCCCGTGTGTGGGCTGCACATTATCACTTCTATCCCGTGTGTGGCCTGCACATTATCACGTCTATCCCGTGTGTGGCCTGCACATTATCACTTCTATCCCGTGTGTGGGCTGCACATTATCACGTCTATCCCGTGTGTGGGCTGCACATTATCACGTCTATCCCGTGTGTGGGCTGCACATTATCACGTCTATCCCGTGTGTCGGCTGCACATTATCACATCTATCCCGTGTGTGGGCTGCACATTATCACGTCTATCCCGTGTGTGGGCTGCACATTATCACGTCTATCCCGTGTGTGGGCTGCACATTATCACGTCTATCCCGTGTGTGGGCTGCACATTATCACTTCTATCCCGTGTGTGGCCTGCACATTATCACTTCTATCCCGTGTGTGGCCTGCACATTATCACGTCTATCCCGTGTGTGGCCTGCACATTATCACGTCTATCCCGTGTGTAGGCTGCACATTATCACGTCTATCCCGTGTGTGGGCTGCACATTATCACGTCTATCCCGTGTGTGGGCTGCACATTATCACGTCTATCCCGTGTGTCGGCTGCACATTATCACGTCTATCCCGTGTGTGGGCTGCACATTATCATGTCTATCCCGTGTGTGGGCTGCACATTATCACATCTATCCCGTGTGTGGGCTGCACATTATCACGTCTATCCCGTGTGTGGGCTGCACATTATCACATCTATCCCGTGTGTAGGCTGCACATTATCACGTCTATCCCGTGTGTGGGCTGCACATTATCACGTCTATCCCGTGTGTGGGCTGCACATTATCACGTCTATCCCGTGTGTGGGCTGCACATTATCACGTCTATCCCGTGTGTGGGGTGTACACTATCACGTCTATCCCGTGTGTGGGCTGCACATTATCACGTCTATCCCGTGTGTGTGGTGTACAGTAATTCTCAGTTTCTATACTGGTTGTGTAAAAATCACACATTACCCACTGATCCTGTTCCGTGTGATAGATGATTCTCAGTATGTGTTATTTGGAGGACTCTATAGTACTTCTCTAATTGTGTGTGTTCTGTGAAATTCTCAGCAGGGCAGCCTGGAGATCTAATTGGCCTCAATACTAGGGTCTAGGGCCCCACATGTTGGTGCATGCTCACATCCTGTTAGGAATATGGGTGATGTATGGGGGCTAGGATGATGTAGGGGTTGGATGGATGGATGGCATGATGATATGGGTGATGTATGGGGCTATGATGATGATGTACGGGTTGGTTGGTTGGATGGATGGATGGCATGATGATATAAGTGATGTATGGGGCTATGATGATGATGTACGGGTTGGTTGGATGGATGGCATGAAGATATGGGTGATGTTTGGGACTATGATGGTGTGGGGGTTGGATTGATGGCATGATGATATGGGTGATGTTTGGGACTATGATGGTGTGGGGGTTGGATTGATGGCATGATGATATGGGTAATGTATGGGGCTATGATGATGTGGGGGTTGGATGGATAGAATAATGATATGGGTGATGTGTGGGGTTATGATGGTGTGGGGGTTTGATGGATGGCATGATGATATGGGTTATGTATGGGGGCTATGATGATGTGGTTGGATGGATGGCATGATGATATGGGTGATGTGTGGGGCTAGGATGATGTGGGAGTTGGATGGATGGCATGATGAAATGGGTGATGTGTGGGGCCAGGATGATGTGGGAGTCGGATGGATGCCATGATGATATGTGTAATGTATGGGGCTATGATGACGCAGAGATTGGATGGATGGCATGATGATATGGGTGATGTGTGGGGGCTATGATGATGTGGGGGTTGGATGACATGACATGATGATATGGGTGATGTATGGGGGCTATGATGATGTGGGTGTTGGATGACATGACATGATGATAAGGGTGATGTATGGTGGCTATGATGATGTAGGGGTTAGAGGAATGGCGTGATGATATGGGTAATGTATGGGGTTATGATGGTGTGGGGGTTGGATGGATGGCATGATGATATGGGTGATGTATGGGGCTATGATGATGTAGGGGTTAGAGGAATGGCGTGATGATATGGGTAATGTATGGGGCTATGATGGTGTGGGGGTTGGATGGATGGCATGATGATATGAGTGATGTATGGTGGCTATGATGATGTGGGGGTTAGAGGAATGGTGTGATGATATGGGTGATGTATGGGGCTATGATGTGGGAGTTGGATGGATGGCATGATGATATGGGTGATGTATGGGGCTATAATGGTGTGGGAGTTGGATGGATGGCATGATGATATGGGTGATGTATGGGGCTATGATGCGGCGGTTGGATAGATGGCATTATGATATGGGTGATGTATGGGGCTATGATGTGTGGGTTGGATGGATGGCATGATATGGGTGATGTATGGGGCTATGATGATGTGGGAGTTGGATGGATGGCATGATGATATGGGTGATGTATGGGGCTATGATGGTGTGGGGGCTGGATGGATGGCATGATGATATGGGTGATGTATGGTGGCTATGATAATGTAGGGGTTAGAGGAATGGCGTGATGATATGGGTGATGTATGGGGCTATGATGCGGCGGTTGGATGGATGGCATGATGATATGGGTGATGTGTGGGAGCTATGATGGGGTTGGATTGATGGCATGATGATATGGGTGATGTGTGGGAGCTATGATGGGGTTGGATTGATGGCATGATGATATGGGTGATAGCTGGGGCAGTTTCCTAAGAAGGGGGGTGTGAGTGAGGCACATGCCCTGGGCGCCATGGCAGGGTTGGCAGAGGGGGGCGCCACCTACCGTGCCCCTCTCTGACACTTCTGCTGCCGGGGCTCGATGTCATAATCTACCCCGGTGCAAACATAAGAGGACAGGACCTGGCACCTGGCCTGCTTCTGGTGAGAGGGGGGGGACCCGATGCTCCCGGTGCTGATGAGAGTGGGACCCTATGCAGCCGGCGCTGGTGAAAGGTGGACCTGATGCTCCCGATACTGAAAGGGGACATGCCGCTGTCGGAGGTACATAGTGCTGCTTAAAGGGGAGGAGGAACACAGTCTTAGTTGTACAGGTGTATGGGGACAGAGCAAGGTACAGTACATAGTGCCACCTGTACTGGCTGGGGGATTAGGTGGTGCACAGTGATGCCTGTCTCAATCCTTTCACACCTCCCTTTCTCTCGCTCTCTCTTTTTCTCTCTCTCTCCACCCCCTCTCTCTCACCTCTCGCTCTCTCTCTCTCTGCCCCTGGTCACGCCCCCCCTATCTCTCTCCCCATGCCTCTCTTTCTCTCTCTCTTCCCATGCCATCCCCCTCTCTTTCCTCTCTCTCTCTCCCCCCATGCTTCCCCTTCCCATGCCTGCTGTATCTCTCTCACATCACAGTGGCTATGATGGTGTGGGGGTTGGATAGATGGCATGATGCTATGGGTGATGTATGGGGCTATAATGATGATGATGTAGGGGTTGGTTGGTTGGTTGGTTGGTTGGTTGGTTGGTTGGATGGATGGATGGCATTATGATATGGGTGATGTATGGGGCTATGATGATGATGATGTAGGGGTTGGTTGGTTGGATGGATGGCATTATGATATGGGTGATGTATGGGGCTATGATGATGATGATGTAGGGGTTGGTTGGTTGGTTGGTTGGATGGATGGCATTATGATATGGGTGATGTATGGGGCTATGATGATGATGATGATGTAGGGGTTGGTTGGTTGGATGGATGGCATTATGATATGAGTGATGTATAGGGCTATGATGATGACGTAGGGGTTGGATGGATGGCATGATGATATGGGTGATGTATGGGGCTATGATGATGATGTACGGGTTGGATGGATGGCATGAAGATATGGGTGATGTTTGGGACTATGATGGTGTGGGGGTTGGATTGATGGCATGGTGATATGGGTAATGTATGGGGCTATGATGATGTGGGGGTTGGATGGATAGAATAATGATATGGGTGATGTATGGGGTTATGATGGTGTGGGGGTTTGATGGATGGCATGATGATATGGGTGATGTATGGGGGCTATGATGATGTGGGGGTTGGATGACATGACATGATGATATGGGTGATGTGTGGGGGCTATGGTGATGTGGGAGTCGGATGGATGCCATGATGATATGTGTGAAGTATGGGGCTATGATGACGCAGAGATTGGATGGATGGCATGATGATATGGGTGATGTGTGGGGGCTATGATGATGTGGGGGTTGGATGACATGACATGATGATGTGGGTGATGTGTGGGGGCTATGGTGATGTGGGGTATGTATGCAAGCTATGATTATTTGGGGGATGATGTGGAGGTTGGATGAATGGCATGATGATATAGGGTATGTGTGGGGGCTATGATGGGTGATGTGTAGGGGCTATGATGATGTGGGGTATGTATGCAAGCTACTATTTATTTGGGGGATGATGTGAGGGTTGTATTGGTGGCATGATGATATGGGTGATGTGTGGGGGCTATGATGATGTGGGGGTTGGATGACATGACATGATTATTTGGGGGATGATGTGGAGGTTGGATGAATGGCATGATGATATGGGGTATGTGTGTGGGGCTATGATGGGTGATGTGTGGGGGCTATGATGATGTGGGGTATGTATGCAAGCTATGATTATTTGGGGGATGAATGAGGGTGGAGGGGCAGGAATGATGTGGGGGATGTACAGGGTTGTGAAAATATAGGGGATGGTTGATGGCCACCATGATATGTGGGATAGATGGGAATAATTAAGATATGGAGGGATGGAAGGGGGTCACAATGATATGGGAATGGATGGGGGCTGTATTGATATGGGTGAATGATGGGGCTGTGGTGACATAGGGTTTTGCTGGATTACATTATGATATGGGGATTCAGGGAGGATTGATTGATCCTTGATATTGATGGTATAGGGCAGTGGTTGGGAACCTTTTATCTACCAAGGGCCATTTGGATATTATAAAATCCTTCAGGGGCCATACAAAAATTATCAACTTCAAAATTAGCCTGCCCCAGTAGATATGCCCTCAGTAGTTATGCCACCAGTAGTTATGCCCCTTAGTGGTACTGTGTGTGCTAAAAAATGGGTGTGGCCAATTAAAGTGGGACGTGATACACCTATGCCCCCTATAGTGCAGTGCCAGATACACATATGCCCCCTATAGTGCAGTGCCAGATACACCTATGCTCCCTATAGTGCAGTGCCAGATACACATATGCCCCCAGTAGTGCAGTGTCAGATACACATATGCCCCCAGTAGTGCAGTGCCAGATACACGTATGCCCCCAGTAGTGCAGTGCCAGATACACCTATGCCCCCAGTAGTGCAGTGCCAGATACACATATGCCCCCAGTAGTGCAGTGCCAGATACACATATGCCACCACAGTGCCAGATACACATTGCCCCACAGTGCCAGATATACAATGCACCACAGTGCCAGATACACATTGCCCCACAGTGCCAGATACACATTGCCCCACAGTGCCAGATACACATTGCCCCACAGTGCCAGATACACATTGCCCCACAGTGCCAGATACATATTACCCCACAGTGGCAGATACACATTACCCCACAGTGCCAGATACATATTACCCAACACATGCCCCCCACCCCACTATGTTTCCCACCGCTGCTGCTGTGTGTCAGGGGAGTAGAGCGCAGCGTGCACCTCTCCTGCCCCTTAGTGCTCCATCTGGTGGTGGTGTGTCTCAGCTGTCAGGGAACAGGCAGGGAGGAGAGCGCAGCTATGTCGGGCGGCGTGTAGGACCTCAAACCAGCCCCCGGTTTGTGAGCCAATCAGAGCTCACAGACCGGCAGCAGCGGATCCTGATTGGCTGCCAATCCGCGAGCTCTGATTAGCTTATGAACCGGTGGCTGGTTTGAGGTCCTATACACCGCATCCACCCAACATAGCTGCGCTCTCCTCCTTGCCCTGACAGCTGAGACACGCTGCCACCGGACTGAGCACAAAGAGGCAGGAAAGGCGTGCGCTGCGCTCTCCTCCCCTGACACACAGCAGCAGGCCGGAACAAGTGGCTTTGCGGACCTTATACGGCCTGCGGGCCGGAGGTTCCCCACACCTGGTATAGGGTGACTGATGACATGAACATGATAAAGTCCTCTCTGAAATAGTCGACACAAAATATACATTTCCTGCACATGCCAACACTTCACATATTGTAGTTATTTGTTACATTTGTTACGTTTGTTAAACCTATATTTCCTTCTATCAGAATGGAACATATAATGGACTACTGATGTTATGTATACAATATATACCATATATAGGGGTGATTCTGTCTATGCCTGGTTGTTGTTTGCAGGAGTAAGAAGACATCTAGGGGTTCCATGACTATGATACTGAGAAACCTTGTGACTGGAAGCTCTTCTTCATTTACTCCTCTTATTACAATATAATAAACCAATAAATAAACACACTCACGTTGAGGTACCAGGTAACCCTCGTCAGCGCAGGACATGGTTTTCTGCTCGGCAGGAGAGGCACTGATTGAATATGTGTGTACAGGTAGTGGTGGTATGGCAGACTGGCGGATGCTCACAATCAATGAACATCCCAGTGCTAAACCAGTGGGGTTGGTTATTCAGCAGTGATGTGAAGTGTATAGCGGTACGCAGCGTTATGCCTACACACACTCTTATGCATGTCTCTGAAGGTGTTGCGGTTAGCAGTAAACACAGGATCTCCTGTAGCTAAGTGGAAGACATCCATCGGTAACACAGTGACAAGATGGTTGGTGGCCATCTTGGTTAGCGATTTGAAGCCTCCCTGTAGGAACCTAAAGATGTAATAGTCGCAGTAGTGTTCTCCAACTTCAACAAGGCAATCTAACTAAAACATCGAAAATAATTGGTGAAAGTATTGAACTGCTCCAATTCTAGAGAACAATTATCAATGAAATGAATTGTATAAATTAAATTTGTATGGTATCCCTTTAAGTCGATGCTAGCCAGTGTTGACTCATGAGTCCTGAGCCCTTGAACCTTGTTATATAAGTTTCTCCCAATAATCCTGATAACCCGCCTGCAACAGAACTCTGAACTGTAGGAAAATGAGAAAATGAGTGATTGGAATTAGGCGTTTCAAAGATATTTCAAGTCATCACAGTCTTCTGTGGACAATGTAGTCACGGTGCTCTGTGGACAATGCAGATAGTCACGGTGCTCTGTGGACAATGCAGATAGTCACGGTGCTCTGTGGACAATGCAGATAGTCACGGTGCTCTGTGGACAATGCAGATAGTCACGGTGCTCTGTGGACAATGCAGATAGTCACGGTGCTCTGTGGACAATGCAGATAGTCACGGTGCTCTGTGGACAATGTAGTCACGGTGCTCTGTGGACAATGCAGATAGTCACGGTGCTCTGTGGACAATGCAGATAGTCACGGTGCTCTGTGGACAATGCAGATAGTCACTGTGCTCTGTGGACAATGTAGTCACGGTGCTCTGTGGACAATGCAGATAGTCACGGTGCTCTGTGGACAATGCAGATAGTCACGGTGCTCTGTGGACAATGCAGATAGTCACGGTGCTCTGTGGACAATGCAGATAGTCACGGTGCTCTGTGGACAATGCAGATAGTCACGGTGCTCTGTGGACAATGCAGATAGTCACGGTGCTCTGTGGACAATGCAGATAGTCACGGTGCTCTGTGGACAATGCAGATAGTCACGGTGCTCTGTGGACAATGCAGATAGTCACGGTGCTCTGTGGACAATGCAGATAGTCACGGTGCTCTGTGGACAATGCAGATAGTCACGGTGCTCTGTGGACAATGCAGATAGTCACGGTGCTCTGTGGACAATGCAGATAGTCACGGTGCTCTGTGGACAATGCAGATAGTCACGGTGCTCTGTGGACAATGCAGATAGTCACGGTGCTCTGTGGACAATGCAGATGGTCACGGTGCTCTGTGGACAATGCAGATAGTCACGGTGCTCTGTGGACAATGCAGATAGTCACAGTGCTCTGTGGACAATGCAGATAGTCACGGTGCTCTGTGGACAATGCAGATAGTCACAGTGCTCTGTGGACAATGCAGATAGTCACGGTGCTCTGTGGACAATGCAGATAGTCACAGTGCTCTGTGGACAATGTAGTCACGGTGCTCTGTGGACAATGCAAATAGTCACGGTGCTCTGTGGACAATGCAGATAGTCACGGTGCTCTGTGGACAATGCAGATAGTCACAGTGCTCTGTGGACAATGCAGATAGTCACGGTGCTCTGTGGACAATGCAGATAGTCACGGTGCTCTGTGGACAATGCAGATACTCACTGTGCTCTGTGGACAATGTAGTCACGGTGCTCTGTGGACAATGCAGATAGTCACTGTGCTCTGTGGACAATGTAGTCACGGTGCTCTGTGGACAATGCAGATAGTCACGGTGCTCTGTGGACAATGCAGATAGTCACGGTGCTCTGTGGACAATACAGATAGTCATGGTGCTCTGTGGACAATGCAGATAGTCACAGTGCTCTGTGGACAATGCAGATAGTCACGGTGCTCTGTGGACAATGCAGATAGTCACGGTGCTCTGTGGACAATGCAGATAGTCACGGTGCTCTGTGGACAATGCAGATAGTCACGGTGCTCTGTGGACAATGCAGATAGTCACGGTGCTCTGTGGACAATGCAGATAGTCACGGTGCTCTGTGGACAATGCAGATAGTCACGGTGCTCTGTGGACAATGCAGATAGTCACGGTGCTCTGTGGACAATGCAGATAGTCACGGTGCTCTGTGGACAATGCAGATAGTCACGGTGCTCTGTGGACAATGCAGATAGTCAC
Organism: Pseudophryne corroboree; assembly: GCF_028390025.1. Classification (NCBI taxonomy): domain Eukaryota; kingdom Metazoa; phylum Chordata; class Amphibia; order Anura; family Myobatrachidae; genus Pseudophryne; species Pseudophryne corroboree. Next base: position 366,025,576 of record NC_086454.1, on the reverse strand, counting down.
AGTGCTCTGTGGACAATGCAGATAGTCACAGTGCTCTGTGGACAATGCAGATAGTCACGGTGCTCTGTGGACAATGCAGATAGTCACGGTGCTCTGTGGACAATACAGATAGTCACGGTGCTCTGTGGACAATGCAGATAGTCACAGTGCTCTGTGGACAATGTAGTCACGGTGCTCTGTGGACAATGCAGATAGTCACGGTGCTCTGTGGACAATGCAGATAGTCACGGTGCTCTGTGGACAATGCAGATAGTCACGGTGCTCTGTGGACAATGCAGATAGTCACAGTGCTCTGTGGACAATGCAGATAGTCACAGTGCTCTGTGGACAATGCAGATAGTCACGGTGCTCTGTGGACAATGCAGATAGTCACGGTGCTCTGTGGACAATACAGATAGTCACGGTGCTCTGTGGACAATGCAGATAGTCACAGTGCTCTGTGGACAATGTAGTCACGGTGCTCTGTGGACAATGCAGATAGTCACGGTGCTCTGTGGACAATGCAGATAGTCACGGTGCTCTGTGGACAATGCAGATAGTCACAGTGCTCTGTGGACAATGCAGATAGTGACAGTGCTCTGTGGACAATGCAGATAGTGATGGTGCACTGTGGACAATGCAGATAGTCACGGTGCTCTGTGGACAATGCAGATAGTCACTGTGCTCTGTGGACAATGTAGTCACGGTGCTCTGTGGACAATGCAGATAGTCACGGTGCTCTGTGGACAATGCAGATAGTCACGGTGCTCTGTGGACAATGCAGATAGTCACGGTGCTCTGTGGACAATGCAGATAGTCACAGTGCTCTGTGGACAATGCAGATAGTCACGGTGCTCTGTGGACAATGCAGATAGTCACAGTGCTCTGTGGACAATGCAGATAGTCACAGTGCTCTGTGGACAATGCAGATAGTGACAGTGCTCTGTGGACAATGCAGATAGTGACAGTGCTCTGTGGACAATGCAGATCGTCACGGTGCTCTGTGGACAATGCAGATAGTCACGGTGCTCTGTGGACAATGCAGATAGTCAAGGTGCTCTGTGGACAATGCAGATAGTCACAGTGCTCTGTGGACAATGTAGTCACGGTGCTCTGTGGACAATGCAGATAGTCACGGTGCTCTGTGGACAATGCAGATAGTCACGGTGCTCTGTGGACAATGCAGATAGTCACGGTGCTCTGTGGACAATGCAGATAGTCACGGTGCTCTGTGGACAATGCAGATAGTCACGGTGCTCTGTGGACAATGCAGATAGTCACGGTGCTCTGTGGACAATGCAGATAGTCACGGTGCTCTGTGGACAATGCAGATAGTCACGGTGCTCTGTGGACAATGCAGATAGTCACGGTGCTCTGTGGACAATGCAGATAGTCACGGTGCTCTGTGGACAATGCAGATAGTCACAGTGCTCTGTGGACAATGCAGATAGTCACGGTGCTCTGTGGACAATGCAGATAGTCACGGTGCTCTGTGGACAATGCAGATAGTCACAGTGCTCTGTGGACAATGCAGATAGTCACGGTGCTCTGTGGACAATGCAGATAGTCACAGTGCTCTGTGGACAATGCAGATAGTCACGGTGCTCTGTGGACAATGCAGATAGTCACAGTGCTCTGTGGACAATGCAGATAGTCACGGTGCTCTGTGGACAATGCAGATAGTCACGGTGCTCTGTGAACAATGCAGATAGTCACGGTGCTCTGTGGACAATGCAGATAGTCACGGTGCTCTGTGGACAATGCAGATAGTCACGGTGCTCTGTGGACAATGCAGATAGTCACGGTGCTCTGTGGACAATGCAGATAGTCACGGTGCTCTGTGGACAATGCAGATAGTCACGGTGCTCTGTGGACAATGCAGATAGTCACGGTGCTCTGTGGACAATGCAGATAGTCACGGTGCTCTGTGGACAATGCAGATAGTCACGGTGCTCTGTGGACAATGCAGATAGTCACGGTGCTCTGTGGACAATGCAGATAGTCACGGTGCTCTGTGAACAATGCAGATAGTCACGGTGCTCTGTGGACAATGCAGATGGTCACGGTGCTCTGTGGACAATGCAGATAGTCACGGTGCTCTGTGGACAATGCAGATAGTCACGGTGCTCTGTGGACAATGCAGATAGTCACGGTGCTCTGTGGACAATGCAGATAGTCACGGTGCTCTGTGGACAATGCAGATAGTCACGGTGCTCTGTGGACAATGCAGATAGTCACAGTGCTCTGTGGACAATGCAGATAGTCACGGTGCTCTGTGGACAATGTAGTCACGGTGCTCTGTGGACAATGCAGATAGTCACGGTGCTCTGTGGACAATGCAGATAGTCACGGTGCTCTGTGGACAATGCAGATAGTCACGGTGCTCTGTGGACAATGCAGATAGTCACAGTGCTCTGTGGACAATGCAGATAGTCACGGTGCTCTGTGGACAATGCAGATAGTCACGGTGCTCTGTGGACAATGCAGATAGTCACGGTGCTCTGTGGACAATGCAGATAGTCACAGTGCTCTGTGGACAATGCAGATAGTCACGGTGCTCTGTGGACAATGTAGTCACGGTGCTCTGTGGACAATGCAGATAGTCACGGTGCTCTGTGGACAATGCAGATAGTCACGGTGCTCTGTGGACAATGCAGATAGTCACGGTGCTCTGTGGACAATGCAGATGGTCACGGTGCTCTGTGGACAATGCAGATAGTCACGGTGCTCTGTGGACAATGCAGATAGTCACGGTGCTCTGTGGACAATGCAGATAGTCACGGTGCTCTGTGGACAATGTAGTCACGGTGCTCTGTGGACAATGCAGATAGTCACGGTGCTCTGTGGACAATGCAGATAGTCACGGTGCTCTGTGGACAATGCCGATAGTCACGGTGCTCTGTGGACAATGCAGATGGTCACGGTGCTCTGTGGACAATGCAGATAGTCACGGTGCTCTGTGGACAATGCAGATAGTCACGGTGCTCTGTGGACAATGCAGATAGTCACGGTGCTCTGTGGACAATGCAGATATTCACGGTGCTCTGTGGACAATGCAGATAGTCACGGTGCTCTGTGGACAATGCAGATAGTCACGGTGCTCTGTGGACAATGCAGATAGTCACGGTGCTCTGTGGACAATGCAGATAGTCACAGTGCTCTGTGGACAATGCAGATAGTCACAGTGCTCTGTGGACAATGCAGATAGTCACGGTGCTCTGTGGACAATGCCGATAGTCACGGTGCTCTGTGGACAATGCAGATAGTCACGGTGCTCTGTGGACAATGCAGATAGTCACGGTGCTCTGTGGACAATGCAGATAGTCACGGTGCTCTGTGGAGACTCTTAATTCAGCTGTTATTTAAAAGTGTGTTATTACTATATACATACCTCCCAACTGTCCCGATTTTCGCGGGACAGTCCCGTTTTTTAGGGACTGTCCCGCTGTCCCACCCGCGGGCCGCAGTGTCCCGCGGTGGGGGGGGCAGTTGGGAGGCTCCGTCTCTCGCTGCCCTGCTTAGCAGAGCAGCGGTGAATAGACGCTGTGCGCATGCGCACAGCGTCTATTCAGTGCAGACAGAGGGAGAGGGGGCATGCCAGCGGCTCACAGAGCGCTGGGTATGCCCCCTCAGTGACAAAAATGGGGGCGTGGCTCGCAATCGCGGGTCCTCCCGCAAAGCCACACCCCCTTTTCCATAGGCCACGTCCCCTTTTCGGGAGCGCATGCGGCTTCGCCACGCGTGTGTCCCTCTTGCCGACGGGACAAAGTTGGGAGGTATGCTATATATACCCCAATTTGTTACCCATCTATGATATCAGTCCTTTCTATATATTCCCTCATAGCTTCACAGGAGCTACTAACTTGCTACCTGGCGTTTTAATGATTCCCCTCACCTCCTCTCAGAAATGACCCATCTCATCTTATCAATGCCGTGTCCTCTGCTATCACCCATATAGAGCAATGCGGGATGAGCAGGGAGGCAAACGGCCCATAAATTGGACATTTTCATACTATCAAAGAATGTAAGTACGGATTTCTAATTTATAGCTTAAAAATCAATTACGCTGTAAGAGCAGGATATTTCCACGCATAATGGATTAGAAATTAGACTGCAAATAAAGATACTTAGACCTGTTCTCGTCGGCTGGAAACCTGAAGGACAAAGAATGGAAAATAACAGGGAGAGACGGAGTTATGGCAACTTCTAAACTTTTCCGAGATCCGGGATTTGTCTGCCGTTTCGCACGGGAGGGGAAATGACAGCATTTTGATACAGCTGGTGGAGAATGAACCTTTAATACATTCAAAATAGCAAAAAGAATTTATAATGGAGATAAAATCCAGAATTACGCTTATCATTCTTCTCCGCAGAAAGGTACACCAGAGACACGTGTGACTGCGTATCTATCAGAATCTTGTGTACAATTTTTTAAGTTTTCATTAAAACATTATAGCATGGTAGTATCTCAAAGCAACATAAGATTTTATATAGCAAATAGGGAGGCAGACCTTGAATTACCAGTCTCACACTTCGGGGATGTGGACAGGAATTTTTAAAGAGGCTTTTGGTATGCAGAAATTTGCTGAGTTTTTTCTCTCTCTTTTCTTTATTTTGCATTGTGAATGTAATACAGATCGCCTGTTCCATCATTGCAAGGTTCAGCAACCCATTATAATGCTCCATAAACTGCTCGCGAATCCATCCTAGCAATAAAATCAGAATACATTCCTATGGTTGATGTCACAAGTGGCGGTGTTTATGGTAATCGGCAATATTATGATATGGGGTGATGGGGCGTTAGTGCATCTCACTAACCTAGAAAACTTTAACATTTGTATGTAGTTTGTAAAGTAATGTAACGCCACTGAAAGCATGTCTAGACTTTTTTTTTTTTAAAGGTTCCGCTTAGCGGTTGCGGCAACCCCTTGTGTGGAAAGTCCAATTCCATGGTTAACCCAAGGGACCGAAGTAGCAATTTTGTATTTAAATATACCTGCATTTTGTCCTATAAAAGAAAGAATTACCAGCATATTTCCTTCTTCTCTATGTCCATAAATTCTGAACTCAAACTCATTATTATTATTATTATTATTATTATTATGATTACACTGCGGGCCAATGAGCTTTTGCGTTCAAATATTTTGGTTTCCTCCACATGTTCGCACCATTACAGTGCAGGTATTCGGAACCAATAGTAGCTGGCCAACTGGGCTGGTTTCCAAATACCGCCGGTCGCAATCCAAATTGTCACAATTCATACAGCTGAATCCTGATACTTAGAATACAGACCAATCCCAGTAAGTATTTTAGCCTTGACTTTACCCTATCCCTAACCCCCCTCCCTCAGCCTATCGCTAACCATCCCTTCCCACAGCCAATCCCTAACCATCCCCTCCCACAACCTAAGCCTAACTGTCCCCTCCCTTAGCCTATCCCTAACCATCCCTTCCCTCAGCCTATCCTTAACTGTCCCCTCCCTCTGCCTATCCCTAACCATCCCCTCCCTCAGCCTGTCTCTAACCGTCACCTCCCACAGGCTATCCCTAACCATTCCCTCCTCTAGCCTATCCCTAACTGTCACCTCCCACAGCCTAACCCTAACCGTCCCCTCCCACAGCATATCCCTAACCATCCCTTCCCTCAGCCTATCCTTAACTGTCCCCTCCCTCTGCCTATCCCTAACCATCCCCTCCCTCAGCCTGTCTCTAACCGTCACCTCCCACAGGCTAACCCTAACCATTCCCTCCCCTAGCCTATCTCTGTCACCTCCCACAGCCTAACCCTAACCGTCCCCTCCCACAACCTATTCCTAACCGTCCCCTCCGACAGCCTATACCTAACCATCCCCTCCCTCAGCCTGTCTCTAACCATCACCTCCCACAGCCTAACCCTAAGCATTCCCTCCCTTAGCCTATCTCTGTCACCTCCCACAGCCTAACCCTAACCGTCCCCTCCCACAGCCTATCCCTAACTGTCCTCTCCCACAGCCTAACCCTAACCATCTCCTCCCACAGCCTAACCCTAACCGTCCTCTCCCACAGCATATCCCTAACCGTCCCCTCCCACAGCCTATCCCTAACCATTTCCTCTCACAGCCTAACCCTAACCGTCCCCTCCCACAGCCTATCCCTAACTGTCCTCTCCCACAGCATATCCCTAACCGTCCCCTCCCACAGCCTATCCCTAACCATCTCCTCCCACAGCCTAACCCTAACCGTTCCCTCCCTTAGCCTAACCCTAACCGTTCCCTCCCTTAGCCTATCCCTAACCGTCCCCTCCCTTAGCCTATCCCTAACTGTCACCTTCCACAGCCTAACCGTCCCCTCCCACAGCCTATCCCTAACTGTCCTCTCCCACAGCCTAACCCTAACCTTCCCCTCCCACGGCCTATCCCTAACCATCCCCTCCCACAGCCAATCCCTAACTGTCCCCTCCCTCAGCCTGTCTCTAACCGTCACCTCCCACAGCCTAACCCTAACCATCCCCTCCCACTGCCTATCACTAACTGTCCTCTCCCACAGCATATCCCTAACCGTCCCCTCCCACAGCCTATCCCTAACCGTCCCCTCCCACAGCCTATCTCTAACTGTCCCCTCCCACAGCCTATCCCTAACCATCCCTTCCCACAGCCTAACACTAACCGTCCCCTCCCACAACCTAACCGTCCCCTCCCTTAGCCTATCCCTAACCATCCCCTCCCACAGCCTATCCCTAACCATCCCCTCCCACAGCCAATCCATAACTGTCCCCTCCGTCAGCCTATTCCTAACCGTCACCTCCCACAGGCTAACCCTAACCATCCCCTCCCACAGCCTAACCCTCTCCTCCCACAGCCTATCCGTAACCATCCCCTTCTTCAGCCTATCCATGACCATCCCCTCCCTCAGCTTATCTTAACCGTAACCTCCCACAGCCTATCCCTAACCATCCCCTCCCTCAGCCTATCCCTAACCGTCACCTCCCACAGCCTATCCCTAACCGTCCATTCCCACAGCCTATATCTAACTGTCCCCTCCAACAGCCTATCCCTAACCATCCCCTCCCTCAGGCTATCCCTAACATTCCCTCCCACAGCCTATCCCTAACCATCCCCTCCCTCAGGCTATCCCTAACATTCCCTCCCACAGCCTATACCTAACCATCCCCTCCCTCAGTCTATCCCTAACCGTCCCTTCCCACAGCCTATCCCTAACTGTCCCCTCCATCAGCCTATTCCTAACCGGCACCTCCCACAGGCTAACCCTAACCATCCCCTCCAACAGCCTAACTGTCCCCTCCCACAACCTAACCCTAACTGTCCCCTCCCTTAGCCTATCCCTAACCATCCCCTCCCTTAGCCTATCCCTAACTGTCACCTCCCACAGCCTATACCTAACCATCCCCTCCCACAGCCTATCCCTAACAATCCCCTCCCTCAGCCTGTCTCTAACCGTCACCTCCCACATCCTATCCCTAACCATCCCTTCCCACAGCCTATATCTAACTGTCCCCTCCAACAGCCTATCCCTAACCATCCCCTCCCTCAGCCTATCCCTAACCGTCCCCTCCCACAGCCTATCCCTAACCATCCCCTCTCTCAGCCTATCCCTAACCGTCCCATTCCACAGCCTATCCCTAACCATCCCCTCTCTTAGCCTATCCCTAACCGTCCCTTCCCACAGCCTATCCCTAACTTTCCTCTCAGCCTATCTCTAACCGTAACCTCCCACAGCCTTTCCCTAACCACCCCTTCCCACAACCTATCCCTAACAATCCCCTTCCACAGCCAATCCCTAGCCGTCCCCTCCCACAGCCTATCCCTAACCATACCCTCCCACAGCCTATCCCTAACCATCCCCTCCCACAGCCAATCCCTAACCGTCCCCTCCTACAGCCTATCCCTAACCATCCCCTCCCACAGCCTATCCCTAACCATCCCCTCCCACGGCCTAACCCTAACCGTCCCCTCCCACAACCTAACCCTAACTGTCCCCTACCTTAGCCTCTCCCTAACCATCCCCTCCCACAACCTATCCCTAACTGTCACCTCCCTTAGCCTATCCCTAACTGTCACCTCCCACAGCCTATCCCTAACCGTCCCCTCCCACAACCTAACCCTTACTGTCCCCTCGCTTAGCCTATCCCTAACCATCCCCTCCCTTAGCCTATCCCTAACTGTCACCTCCCTTAGCCTATCCCTAACTGTCACCTCCCACAGCCTATCCCTAACCATCTCCTCCCTCAGCCTATCTCTAACCGTCACCTCCCACAACCTATCCCTTACTGTCCCCTCCCTTAGCCTATCCCTAACCATCCCCTCTGACAGCCTATCCCTAACCATCCCCTCACTCAGCCTATTCCTAACCCTCCCCTCCCACAGCCTATCCCTAACCATCACCTCCCACAACCTATCCCTAACCATCCCCTCCCTCAGCCTATTCCTAACCCTCCCCTCCCACAGCCTATCCCTAACCATCCCCTCCCTCAGCCTATTCCTAACCCTCCCCTCCCACAGCCTATCCCTCCCCCTAGTCCCTAACCCTAAAATGAACCCTAATACTCACCTTAGGTATCCGTTGGGATCCTGACTACATCCCGGCATAATAAACAATGTCCAGCATTTTGCTATGGAGAATTACAATAGAATTAACAAATAGTATAGTATAAAAGAGTTAAAACAGACAGTACAGCTGCAAAAATAAAACAATGAAATAATTATACAAGAAAATGGGACACCATCATTACCATAAGTAATTGTCTGGGGCAGGAGGACAGAACCAATCAGTCACTGACTGTGAGAGCAAGACACCATGGTACTGTAGTGCAAGGTGAGACGCCAGAGGGTGGTGGGTTTGTGGTTTCAGGGTACATATAGATACCTGAGGGGGGTTTCAATAACTTGGTTCATTGTGGCACATTTGATGGTGTTGGAAATGATGTGTCCAGGTGCTGATATTGCAGAGTAATATAGGCACACACCGGCGGATGGCTCAAACTATGAACAGTCCAGTTACTTAACCAGTGATGTTGCTTTATTGATAGACATTGGGTACAGCCGTACTTACTGTTACATGTTCACTGGTTATGGAGTGGAGGGGGTTTCATGCAGCTCAGCAGCAAGTGAGTGTATACTGCAATCAGGTAGTGGTGCAGGGATGCCGGAACAGCTTTATAGCAGGTAGAAAACAGGTCTCTCATAGGAGCTACGTCAGAGACTTCTCTCACCATGTCCCTGTACAAAGACAAGATGGCCCCTGCACATGCTTAGCAGTGATCTCTGTGGCCATTTTGGGATAGGGCGTGAAGCCTCCCTGCAGGACAGGACTACAGGATGCTTCACAGGAGCGAACTCCTCTTTCAACAGATTGTTATGCTCTTACACAATTCTTTTAACTCAAATATCCCATCCATGTCATGCAATTGCTCTTTTCATTAGGTAACTCTTCTATGTTTCTTCTGATAAAATAAAAGCCTTATTAAGAGATTCCATGCTGTCATCGGGAAAGGCGACATTTAGAATAATTAGTAAGAAACTAGGGGCAGTGATTTCCATCTTCCTAGATGCTTACATGAATTTAGCGTCCTGGTATTACTGTACCACAATACTGATCAGGGGTGGATGCCCACGGGACCCTCACCTACAGGATCTGGAAACGCCCCCTTGCCCTAGTGTGATAGTAGCAGGGCATTTATGTGTGACTGGTGTAAATGCTTTTCTTGGTGCAGATGTGAGAAGGGGGCCTCCAGATTTTACACTCGGGGTCAATTTACTAAATGTTGATTTTGGGTTTTTGGTTATTTTACTGTTGGATTTGCAAAGTGAAACCCAACACAAAAGACCAAAATCCGACAATTGAGAACATCAGACCATCTATCAATATTTTTACATAGAAAAGTATAGGATTTTGCTAATGGTTAGGGTTAAAACCGACAAAAAAACAACAACCGTAAAATGATGTCAAACTCGCCCAAACTACAGAGCTGTGCAGGCAATGGGGGTAATTCTGAGTTGATCGCAGCAGGAACTTTGGCCCTCATTCCGAGTTGTTCGCTCGCTAGCTGCTTTTAGCAGCATTGCACACGCTAAGCCGCCGCCTACTGGGAGTGAATCTTAGCTTAGTAGAAGTGCGAACGAAAGATTCCCAAAATTGCGAATAGAAATTTCTTAGCAGTTTCTGAGTAGCTCCAGACTTACTCTGCCACTGCGATCAGTTCAGTCGGTTTCGTTCCTGGTTTGACGTCACAAACACACCCAGCGTTCGCCCAGACACTCCTCCGTTTCTTCAGCCACTCCCGCGTTTTTCCCAGAAACGGTAGCGTTTTTTCACACACGCCCATAAAACGTCCAGTTTCCGCCCAGAAACACCCACTTCCTGTCAATCACACTCCGATCACCAGAACGAAGAAAAAACCTTGTAATGCCGTGAGTAAAATACCTAACTTTTGAGTAAAATAACTAAGCGCATGCGCTCTGCGAACATTGCGCATGCGCAGTAAGCGACTAATCACAATATAGAGAAAATCGGCAACGAGCGAACAACTCGGAATGAGGGCCTTTGTTAGCAGTTGGGCAAAACCATGTGCACTGCAGGGAGAGGCAGATGTAACATGTGCAGAGAGAGTTAGATTTGGGTGGGGTGTGTTCAATCTGCAATCTAAATTGCAGTGTAAGAATAAAGCAGCCAGTATTTACCCTGCACAGAAACAAAATAACCCACCCAAACCTAACTCTCTCTGCACATGTTATATCTGCCCCCCCCCCCCCCTTCCCCCTGCAGTGCACATGGTTTTGTCCAACTGCTAACAAAGGGGGTAATTCCAAGTTGATCGCAGCAGGAACTTTTTTAGCAACTGGGCAAAACCATGTGCACTGCAGGGGAGGCAGATGTAACATGTGCAGAGAGAGTTAGATTTGGGTGGGTTATTTTGTTTCTATGCAGGGTAAATACTGGCTACTTTATTTTTACACTGCAATTTAGATTGCAGATTGAACTCACCACACCCAAATCTAACTCTCTCTGCACATGTTATATCTGCCCCACCTGCAGTGCACATGGTTTTGCCCAACTGCTAACAAATGTCCTGCTGCGATCAACTTGGAATTACCCCCAAAGTTCCTGCTGCAATCAACTCAGAATTACCCCCTTTGTTAGGTTTAAAAGTCCATAACAAGCCGCCTCTCAGCTGGGGAGCTGACGCTCTATAGCAGGGGGACACACAGCATGGGGTCCTTCTGCCATAAACGCTTCCAGCCCCAAAATAGTCAGCAGAGGGCTGGAATACCTAGGGAATTGGGAACCCCCAAATAAAAAAATAGGGCACCACCTCCCCAGGAACAGCCGCCCTGGGCTGGGGGGCGATGGGTGTGGGAAAAATGGTAATAATGGTAGTTATCTAATATTGTTTTTTTTTACAGGTGGCCCTTAAGTTCCAGCAAGCCTGGCCGGGCATGATGGCACTTGTTGAACCACAAGTGACAGGATGTCTGGACACTAAGGGACCTTGGCACAATGAGTCCGCCTGTACACAGACACCAACCGTTATATCATTTTAATAAATAATTATTCCTCCGCACATACCTCTTTCTCCATTTTATTAATGGCAACGTCCTGGGATCAGATCCCTTCAATCCATGTAGGCACGCGTGGGTCTTGGCAAAACGGAAAAACAAAAAAAATCATTATAGCTAGATTACTTTGTCTTTGGTGTAATTGGTATATGTGCAATATAATACAGTACTGTCCACTGTGCCACTGCATGGAAAATCTACAATGTCTATAAAACATTTTCCCACTCTTTGCAATTGTTTAGGGACGCGGTTACCGCTGATTCGCGGCGTGTCTGGCAGGCCTTGTTGCGCTAAAATCCCCACAGAACAAAAATAGATGGTAAGAATTATTCCTAACCTGCAGGACGTGTGGAGCTATTATGGTGCGGTCGGCCAGTATTAATGCTAAAAAGGACAATTTTGGGGACTAATCTTAAAACCCAGGACTGAATTAGGACAACTGGCACCGAAGTTGAAGGATCTAGGGATTACATGCATATTATTAAAATAAGGATTCCCGTCCCAGTCTAGTTACCCCAATCCCGATATTAGTAACTGCTGCAGCAGTCGGCACCTTTGTCCTCATACACTGAATACATTCCTGGGCTTGTTTATTGTCGCCCTGACCCTGGGTGTATTCAGCAATGTGCTTGTGTTCTTTGGGGAGTGGACTTGTGCTCCTGCAGGAGTGCGGCACACCCCAGAGGGACACAGTCACCGCCCCCGCGTGGCACGGTCTCACCCCCCCTTCATGACCGATGCATAGAGGCACTGTCCTGTGGAATTCGGTTCAAATTTTGGGAGGAATAAACCAATAAACCCCACAATGGGTTTGCGAGTGCTCAAACAGGGAGATCCTGAAATCTCTGAGCTTTTCCTGAAAGCTGCTGAGCACTGGGAACCAGTGAAGCCCCTCAGTCTCATGTCAGTAAGCGAGACAGGGTGTTGGGCAGGGCGAGCTCTCCCTACAGCTCTCATCTTCCTCCGGCTGGTTATCATCTGCCAGGAAACGTATTATTTCTCATTAACTCTAAATGTTTACAGCAAATGTCCATTATACGCAGGCGGCTGAACGCTCAGACAAGATGAGTGAATGAGGAGCCTCAGCCAGATCTGTCATTCAGCTAAACATTGCATCTGTGTTTATATTCAATTAATACTGAGCTGTCAGCTCTGCCTGATTCCCCCAGTCCCACTGATTCGCAGTCAGTCTCCCAGATTTCTACCATCATGGTGTCACTGCTGAAAGGCAGATGAATCGCTTTACATAAACTGACTGGGTCTCTGGTGCTAACAGGCAGATGTAACGCTGACTCCCTGAGACCCGACTGCTGGATCTCCTGGCCCCGGATAGTGGGACTGGAGCAGAAAATAATGATGGGCGTTCGGCAGCTTGCTGCTGCCCTGGATTCAGTGACCTAACTCTTCCTATTCCCTGCATTATTTATATCATTATATTTACCCCTTAATAACCAGGGATGCCTGGTAGCGCTGCGACAATATCCGCGTGGCTGCCGGGTGTTGCTGGACCCAAAATAACTGTATTTATATCTCCTTGTAAAATGTTATATTTTCATGGCAGTGGTTTTAATAGCTAATCCTATATTATTATTACAAATATATACAGTAGGCAGACCGTTACTCAGGTATATACTTCCCTATATCTCATTACATACCAAATATGGGCTGTTTATCCTATTTAGTTACTATTGTGTTTTTTTCTTCTTATAATTTTAAGCTATATACAGTGTGTGTGTTGGGGGGGGACAAGACAATGGGGGCACTAAGCACAATATAATGAGCGGAGTGTTGCTCACATTTAAGATAAACTTTTACAATCTTATTTTTATGATACCGCCCTGTGCGCCCGTCTCTTGCTTTTATCAGGGTGAATTTGGCTCAGTCCGACCTTTGACAAGAGGAGGCAGCAGAATCCTATGTATTAAAAGGCTAACGCTGCTCCTCACCTCTATGGGGGGAATTTAAGTGTTTTGTGCAGAAGTGGCCACTAGATGGTGCCCGATTGAGCAGTTGAAGTGTTGCTCCATTCAGCCACGCACAGCTGCCCATGCTGATATTGCGGTTATGTTGTTCCGTCATTTTGACGGGCTGGTAAGTAGTTTGAATATATACTCACTAGTAATAATCCTATGAGTATTCTCTTATTGTACGCATTACACAATTACTATGGAAATGGTTCATGTGTCACTACTAAGTTTTGTTTGAGTTTCTGTATGAATATGTGTGTGTGTGTGTGTGTGTGTGTGTGTGTGTGTGTGTGTATATATAGATAGATAGATAGATAGATAGATAGAATCCAACGCGTAGCGTATAACAACGTTTCAGTGCCCGCAAGCACTATAGTCAGGTTAGTGCTTGCGGGCACTGAAACGTTGTTATACGCTACTGGTTTCCAATGTTCTTTTCTTCATTGCTGAGTGCCGCACGTTGGATTCTATATTATTGTACAGCTGTACATGTGAGGGTACCAGCGCAGCAACCATTTTACAGAGGAGTACCGGCCCTATGCTGCTATATATACAGTATACATATACACACACACACAGTACATATATAAGTGCCTGCTCTTCAAAATACTACTAGGGTGTGTAGAGAAACAAGCAGACTCCCAGCCCAGGATCCGTGGGTCCTGAGTATATCTGTCATCAATAAGCAGAGGAGGGGAACTTCATAGAACATAACGGTCTTTATTACAGGAGCAGATGACAATGGGCACACTGGTATGAATACACTCGTACCCGGTATGAGACAGTGTGGGCTGGGTACCACATGGTGTCTATGTACAATGCCAAGCAATCACCAACCGCCTTCTGGAGCACAACCCACGTCACTGGCCACCAATGTTAGCCACTGCATGCTGGAACCATGTAAGGTGCAGAGTCAGCGGGTGAAGCCGGGGGAGCAGCAGACGACGTCACCAGGCCACCAGGTCATTGTATATAGACACCATGTGGTAACCAGCCCACACTGTGTTTTTAAGGAGATAGCGTCACTAGTACCTGATAAAAGTGACCCAAGGAGAACCAGCCACATGGTCATGATGGGTGCCCAAGGCTCATTGATGCACTTGGGGGATGAAGGCTTCTGTAGATGGGCACTTGAGAGTCAGAGCTGGACCATGGGGCCTTGTCTGATGAATCGCTTTTTCCTTTTCATTATGTGAACGGCTGGGTGCGTTTCCCTGGGGAAGAGATGGCACCAGGATGCACTGTAGGAAGTAGGCAAGCCGGCGGAGGCAGGGTGATGCTCTGAGCGATGTTCTGCTGGGAAACTTCGGGTCCTGCCATTCATGTGGATGCTACTTTGGCACGTACCACCTACCTAACCTTTGTTGCAGACCAAGTACAGTACACCCCTTCATGGCGACCGTTTCAGCAGCTGAAATCAGTCGCCAGCTTGTCGAGGTTTACGGCGGTGATATCGTCATGTCACGGAGACGGGTTCGGGTTTGGGGCACTGCCAGTGGTGGACATGCTCGGCTGGCCGGGAGCTGTTCCTGTGGCATGACGTTATCACCGTACACCTCGACAAGCTAGTGATGAATTTCAGATGCGGATATAAAAATAGCGTTTGCTGGGCTGTTTGATCTATTCGGGCCCGGCTTGTATATAATATTTATCTTAGCATTGAAAAATGCCGCTTACATTCCCTTTACTGACATGGAAAATATTAGCTAAATCATACGTAACGTCTGACGTATCGTCCGTTTCACCGGGAATAAAAAACACATTTTTAAAAATAGCTGTAATTTACCTATTGATTTATTGAGAAGCAAGAAGAACCTGAACAGGCACCGATGTGAATGGCCAAATATTGTCTGTACAGCGCTGCGGAATATGTGTGCGCTATATAAATAACTGGTAATAAATAAACGTACAGTGAATTCAATAAGTGTAGAATGTTACTTTAACAGTTTGCTGATTGTCTGATATTTAAAAACAAATTAAATAATATTTATATAGCGATTATCTAATTTGCAAGAATGAAACCATATTACAGAGGACCAGTGGCGTAAGTTTGTCCCAGACGCCCAGAGGCAAGATAAATATCGGTGCCCCCCACCTATATATAGACAAATATATCTCCTATATAATAGCCCTATTCTGTGATCTTGTGATTCATTTGCTAACGCTGGGCGGAGTCACAACAGTGGGCGGAGTTAGTCAAATGAGTCACAGATCTGGCCAAATCTATAGGACACTAGGAGCAGCTGCAGAAGCAGATAGTATGGACATGGCACAGGCAGGGTGCATACCTCCCAGCTTTCACACACTCACACACACACACACACACACACACACACACGGCGAAAAGGGGGCGTAGCTTCACGGGAGGGCCCCCGTTTTCGGCAGTGAGGGAGCATGCCCAGCGCTCTGTGAGCTGCTGGCATGGCCCCAGGGGCTGATTATGAGTCCGGGGGGGCACAGGGTACTTGAGACAGGGGAGCCCTATCTCATTGCTGTGGGTTGGGGGCGTGGCCTAATCGCGGGACGCGAGGTCACGCCCCATTATGCAAATTCCGGGATTTATTTTTTTTTTTTTTTTTTAATGGTATTTTGGCCCCTCAGCTAGGGGTAAATACAGAGGACGTGGTCGCTCCCCCCTACACACCCGCACAGGCAGAAGAAAGCAGGGAGACTGCTGCCTCCCTGCAACACCACAGACCTTCCAATACGCAGCAGCGTATGCTGACTGTAGGACAATGCTGCCGCTGTTGCTGGTAGGACGGGGGAGCTTCAGAGCTGGGACAGAGCTACTCCAGCCGGGGGGCCCCCTAAAACTGTGGGGCCAACGGTACGTATCACCTGCCCCCCCACCACCCCCTTAATCCGGCTCTGCTGCTGGAACCCCCCCCCCCCCCCGTAATCCGTACCCCCTGATGCCCCCTCTCCCTCTGTCTCCACTATTCACCGCTGCTCTGCTAAGCAGAACAGCGAGTACAGGAGCTTTCCAACTGCCCCCCCCCCACCGCCGGACACTGCAACCCGCGAGTGGGACAGCGGGACAGACCCCAAAAAATGGGACTGTCCCGCGAAAATTGGGACATTTGGGAGGTATGGGGGTGTGTGAGGGGGTATGCCATACTTGACCCCCACATCAGCATACTCAGCAGGGTCTCTCTGGCGGGGAGGAGCGTCACTTTCTGGCACACTCCACGCTTCTTAGCTGTAGTTTTGTGGGTCACCAGCCGCTGTGCACTTTCCGTACTTCCTCTGTTATCTCCAGCCCCTGCGACCCCACCGCTAGCTGCAGCGCTGCCACCCGCAGTGAGTTGCGCCCAGCTCCTTCACACACTTTAGCCGGCGGGTAGCGCTGCAGAAGTCCGCGCTGCTTGCATGCTCTGACCCCCTCCTCCCTCCAGCATCAGCGTCTCCTGGGAGCTAACCAGTCACTCCCAGTCTCCCCTTACCATAGTGCCCAGCAGCCGTGAGGTCCGCGCCACGTGCATGCTATGACCCCCTCCTCCCTCCAGCCGCAGCATCTCCTGGGGGCTAACCAGTCACTCCCAGTCTCACCTTACCACAGTGGCCGGCAGCTGCGCGAGGTCTGCGGTGTGTGACTGAGGAGGGGGGGAGTGATGCGGACGGGCAGAGAAAGCAGGAATACAGCCTAAGAGAGTCAGCCATGCCAAGTCTCCACCAGCAGCAGATGCCAACAGGTTGGAGTGGAACAGCAGCAGCCAGCAGCAGTGACTCCGGTAAGACACATCTGTCTGTCACCACTGTTCTGTCCCTAATACCAATCTCTCCCGTGCCCTGTGTTCTGTCATGTCCCTGTAACCCCTGGCCTTGACCTGCCACCCTTATCCTGGCCCTTTCACCCTTATCCTGGCCCTCTCACCCTTATCCTGGCCCTGTCACCCTTATGCTGGCCCTGCTACCCCTATCCTGGCCCTGTCACCCCTGTGCTTGCCCTGTCAACCCTATACTGGCCCTGACACCCCTGTCCTGGTCCTGCCGCCCCTACACTGACCCTGTCACCCCTATCCTGTCCCTGTCATTTCTGTCCTGGCCCCGTCGCCCATGTCCTGGCCCCGTCACCCCTGTCCTGGCCCCGTCACCCCTGTTCTGACCCTGTCACCCCTGTTCTGACCCTGTCACCCCTGTCCTGGCCCAGTCAACCCTGTTCTGACCCTGTCACCCCTGTCCTGGCCCTGTTACTGCATACCCTCCAACTACCTTTTTGGCAGGTACAGTACCCGCAGCACCTCCAGACCTCTCCCCAATGCACCACACCTCCGCACCTTCCCCTCCACCACATGCGGCACTCCACCCCTCCCCCACATGCTGTGCCTCCAGACCCCCTACACCACCCGCGGCTCCCACTCCTCCGCCCCTTCACCACCCCCAGCAATCTCCAGGCCCCCTCCACCATTCACCCCCCTTATATGTCTCCCCCACACCTGCCCCCCTCCACCCGCAGCATCTGCAGACACCCTCCTCCATCCGCGGTCCCCCCCTCACCCACCCCTCCCCCACCAATGGCACCCCCGCACCTGCCCCACCACCACCTGCAGCACCTCTGGACCTCCTTCCCCATCTGCCGCAACACCCGTACCTGCCCCTCCCCTACCCATGGCGCCTACGGACCCCTACCCCACCAGTGGCACTCCCGCCCCTTCCCATCCCACAGCACCTCCGGAACCCTTCACCCATCTGCAACATCCCCACACCTGCCCCTCCCCCACCCATGGCACCCCTGCCCCTCCCCCACCTGCAGTGCCTCCGGACCCCTCCCCCATCTGCATCCCCCACTCCTCTGCCCCTCCCCCACCCGCAGCACCTCCCAACCCTTCCCCATCCGGGCCCCACCCCCACTTTCGCCCCCCCTCCATCCGCAGCATCTACAGACACCATCCGCAGTACCCCCCGCACCCGCTACATTCTGTACATTGTGGTCTGCAGGTGCTGTTCATGCCGTCGCAAGGGGCTGCGCCTCCTTCACCATCGCACGCCCTTTCATTGTGCAATATTTAACCACTAACAAAGGAATGCAGGTGATACTCCATATAACACAAATATTGAACCCCAGAAAGGCATGCAAGGGTTAAGGGGGCGTAGCCCCTTGCGACGGTGTGAAGAGCGCCCGTAGGGTGCGATGAAGCACCTAGTATATATATATATATATATATATATATATAGAGGTGGAGGGGCACCAATATTTATCTTGACGAAAATATATATATCCCACCATTCTTCGCAGGTATAATGGCGTATGCTTGAAGAAAATTCCAAAGGACAGTTCTTGCGTTAAGAGCTGTTCTTTGCTATGATAGGAATTCCTGGAGTCCTATCTGAGCGTGCGTGGGCAGACACGTGCCACTGGGAGGGATCTAATTGAAACGTGGGAGAAGCCCATAGACATCATCTTAGCCAAGGGGGGGGGGGGGGTTAGGCGGTGGCAATGGAGGTCAGAGTGGAGGACAGAATTGTTGAAATATGGACAACAGACTATGGTTTTGTTTATATGCATGTAGTTACCGTACAGGGGCAGCAGATGGCGCTGTATAGTTACAGAGATGTAGTGTTTGTCTGTTGCATATGTTATGTACTTGTTTGTTTTACCTCACATGTGGTTATTCTAGAAGAGTCTCTGAGGGAGAAGGAGATAAGCTGATGATACTGAAACCTGTTGTATTGATCCTGCTATTTCAGTACTATATAAACAAGATATACATCTCAAGTCTCGTTCTGTCTGTATACAAGGTAACTCCTGAGGTAATACTTTATCTAAGGCTCCCCACTGCACACCTATGGTATCGATCCATCGCACTATACCAACAGGTTATGGGCCCAGACTGGAGTCTGTACAAGATAAAGTTTTCAGGAGTGCATCCTAAGCAGCATCCAGATCACGAGTCGCACTGCAAGTCCCAGCAGGCGCAGACAGCAGACTGTGTAACGCACAAGAAACAACCCAGGAGAACCTTGGAAAGAAAACTGTGAGTAAAACAAGTTTAATACCACAGAAGAATAGAGAGATCTATACAAGGAAGGGTTATGGCAAATTACACAGATCTCAGACTAGCTGCTAGCAAGCTTTCTAATGAGAACTATCAAACATGGAAGTTTAAAGTAGAAATGCTATTAACCAGAGATGATTTATGGGATGTTATAAATGCAGACAGACCTGAAGGAGAGGATCAGTAGTGGATTAAGAAGGACAGACAGGCAAGAGCCACTATAAGTTTACTAGTGGAAGATGAACAGCTTATACACATAAGACAAGAGAGTACAGCTAAAGGCATGTGGTGTGCTTTGCAGAGAGTGCATGAAGGAGCAAGTTTGAACAGCAAACTATTCCTATTAAGAAAATTATATCAAATGAGATTTAATAAAGGCAAGACAATGCAAGAACACATCAGTGCACTACTAGAGATAACCATACAGCTCAGGTCAATGGGAGAAGAAATCAAAAGCAACCACATAGTAGCCATCCTCCTTTGCAGTTTACCAGATACATACAGTGCACTAATAAACGCACTAGAAATGAGACCTGAAGCAGAAATCACACCAGACTTTGTGAAGAACAGGCTCATAGAGGAGTATCAACGCAGAAAGGAGCTTACAGAGTGCAATACTGAAAGTGACACAGAGAAAGCACTTAAAATGGTGGACACTAAGCCACACACCAGGGAAACAAGAGCATGTTTCAGATGCAAGAAAGTGGGTCACCTGAAAAGAGATTGCACCATATGGAAGACAGAGCAGCACAAACCACCAGAAAGATTATACAAACAAAGAGTCAAAGCCACACTTACAGATACAGGAGCACACAATTGGAATGGAACATTTAAAGCGACAGTAACTCAATTATCAGAAAAGTGGTATGTAGACTCAGGAGCGACTAGTCATATGACAAATAACAAGGACTTCTTTACTGAACTTGATTTGAACCATAAAGAAACAATCTACCTAGCAGATGGAACAAATATCATTGCAGAAGGGAAAGGGAATGGTCAATTCCTATGCTCCAAGGGTAATGGCAGCTATACAGAAATACCCGTAACAGATGTGCTATATGTTCCCAAGCTTGAGGGAGCACTGCTATCAGTAAAGAATCTAGTAGAAAAAGGACTTACTGTAAAGTTTCAGAATAATAAGTGTTTTATCCAAAACGGAAGAGAAACACTAGCTACAGCCAGAATAAAAGAACATTTATACTGTCTGGATATTGCAGCACAGCAGGCAAAGCTGAGTACACAGAAACACGCTGACTGTATTCACAAGTGGCATAGAAGATTAGGACACAGACACCCAGATTGCATAAAGGAAATGCAGAAGAGAGACCTAGCCAGGGATCTCAAAATGTCAGACTGTTCAGAAATGATGAAGTGTCAATGCTGCATAAAAGCGAAAGCAACGAGAACAACAATTCCTAAGAAAAGTGAAAACAGAGCTTCCAGACCACTAGACCTGGTACATAGTGATGTATGCGGACCTATGAAAACGCGAACCGTAGGAGACAAAAGGTATATGCTGACATTCATTGATGACTACTCAAGGTTCACAGTCACTTATCTAATAAAAAGTAAAGATGAAGTCTTTGAAAAGCTGCAAGACTACGTGAACATGACCAGAAACAGATTCAAGAGGAATATGCTAACTCTACGCAGCGACAATGGAGGCGAGTTCACAGGACAGAAAATAGAACGGTACTTAAGAGGACTCGGTATTGAGCATCAGAAGACAGTACCATATACACCAGAGCAAAATGGCGTATCTGAGAGGAAAAACAGATCACTAACAGAAATGATAAGGTGCATGCTTACAGATTCAGGACTACCTGATAAATATTGGGGTGAAGCAGCAGCAACAGCCACCTATCTTCAAAACAGACTACTTTCCAAAGCAGTAAGGAAGACACCATATGAGCTGTGGCACGGTAAGAAACCCAGCTTAAAGCACATTAGAGTTTTTGGATGCAGAGCCTTCGTTTACATTCCTGCTGAAAAACGAAGCAAGTTGCAGAACCGAGCAGAAGAGGGAGTTCTAGTCGGCTATAGTGAACACTCAAAAGGCTACAGAATCTTAAATCCAAGAACTGGAAAAGTAGTTATAAGCAACAGTGTGACATTCATAGAAGAAACACGAGATGATGTCATAACTCCAGTAGACTCTACTGAAGAAGAAGAAAGCACCAAATCCAAAGAAACAGATGAAGTAGAGATCATTCAAGAAGTTGAAGCACAACACAAGACAAATACCAGCGACACTCATGAGAGTGCATCCGAGGGTGTGAGACGCTCTTCAAGAGAAAATAAGGGAAAAGCACCTACACGTTTATCTTACAAAGCAAAAGCCATTAACATACAAGAACCTGCAACATGGGAAGAAATTGCTAATTTTTCTGAAAGAGAAGCACAGAAATGGCTAGGAGCCGCAAAAGAAGAAATGGAATCAATGGAAGACAATCAGACATGGACATTGACCAGACTACCATTAGACAAAAAGGCCATAGGATGTAAATGGACTTTTAAGGTCAAGTATGATTCTGAAGGAAAAATAGAAAGATACAAGGCAAGACTTGTTGCTAAAGGATATTCACAGAAATTTGGAGAAGATTATGATGAAACGTTTGCTCCAGTTGTGAAGCACACTACCATTAGAACCTTACTCCTAACAGCAGCCATAAAGGGTATGCAAGTGAAACATTTCGATGTAAAGACGGCTTTCCTACATGGCGAACTAAAGGAAGATATATACATGGAACAACCACCAGGCTTCGTGAATTCTCAGAACCCAGATCACGTATGTAAACTGAACAAGAGTATATATGGTCTTAAACAAGCAGCAAGAGCATGGAATACAAAGATAAATGGAGTTCTGACAGAAAAGGGATTCATCAGAAGCAAAGCAGACCCATGTCTCTACACAAAGTTGATAGAGGAAAGATGGTTCTATGTATTAATTTACGTGGACGATTTGCTAGTTTGTTTCGAACAAGAAGGGGACGAAGTTGAATTGTTACAAGAACTAAACCGTCAGTTTGAAACAAAAGACCTCGGCCACATAACGCATTACTTGGGAATGCAAATCTCAAGAGAAGGTGATGGAACATTCACACTAAGTCAAGAAGTGGTATGGTTAATGCAACTACTATCAGACCTAGGAATGCCTCAAGAAGAACCTATCAAGATATATGAGGATAATCAAGGATGCATTGCATTAGCGCAAACAGAAAGAGTGAACCCAAGAACCAAGCACATTGATGTCAAGCATCACTTCCTGAGGGATCTACAGGAACAAGGTCTTATAGAGTTGAACTATTGCCCAACAGAAGATATGACAGCTGATATCATGACTAAGCCTCTTACCAGAGAGAGACATTGGAGACTTACGTCAAAGATGGGTCTAACTGAAGAAACCCAGTCTGTTGAGAAGGGGTGTTGAAATATGGACAACAGACTATGGTTTTGTTTATATGCATGTAGTTACCGTACAGGGGCAGCAGATGGCGCTGTATAGTTACAGAGATGTAGTGTTTGTCTGTTGCATATGTTATGTACTTGTTTGTTTTACCTCACATGTGGTTATTCTAGAAGAGTCTCTGAGGGAGAAGGAGATAAGCTGATGATACTGAAACCTGTTGTATTGATCCTGCTATTTCAGTACTATATAAACAAGATATACATCTCAAGTCTCGTTCTGTCTGTATACAAGGTAACTCCTGAGGTAATACTTTATCTAAGGCTCCCCACTGCACACCTATGGTATCGATCCATCGCACTATACCAACAAGAATGAGGCAGAATGGGGGTCATTGGTGACTAGGATATATATATATATATACATATATATATATATATATATATAT
The DNA here is from genome assembly GCF_028390025.1 of Pseudophryne corroboree. Lineage (NCBI taxonomy): Eukaryota > Metazoa > Chordata > Amphibia > Anura > Myobatrachidae > Pseudophryne > Pseudophryne corroboree. The sequence goes on along the minus strand of NC_086454.1, from coordinate 366,002,229 downwards.
ATATAGCATATACTATGTACATATATATATATATATCTCACAGTATATCACAAAATATATTTACTAGAATATGGCCGTGCACTCAGAGACGGAGAAAGGGAGTGTATTATTATATAGGCATGTACAGAACACAGACTCCTCGTTCCTAATCTTCGCCTGGTGCCCCTTCTCCTCCTCCTCTGCACTAGGGAAAGAAGGTTCTGCTCTCCCCGCAGAGCGCCAGCCACAATAGGGAATCCGAGGTGAGCGTTGTAGCTGTACCGGCTGTTCTTATCATAACAGCGCCTCGCACGTCCGTCCCCCCGTCCCTCCCACAGCAGGAGAAGCTCCTCTCCCAACTTTCACAACCACTGGAGTCGCGCACAAGTGCCAGGCCTTCCTGGAGGTGAGTGCTGGAGGGACCGCATCACAGTCTGCAGCCGGCAGGCTTACTGTACAGGAATGAGTCAGTTTGACTCATTGCTGCCATCACGTAACTGGAGACAATGGAGGCGAGGTGCCCCCTTTAAAGCAGGAGCCCGGCGGCAGCCGACTCCGTTGCCTCCCAGAGTTCTGCCTCTGCAGAGGACCCCACATTGGGCTGATTTGGCCAATCACAGATTGTTCTTCCCACCCAAGTAGGTATCAGTGAGGCAGTCATGTTTGCGCACTACAAGTATCAGGAAAAGTGATACATGGAGAAAAATGTTTCACATATGATGACAATTTTTTAAAGTTTTTTAGTTTTTTTGTGTTTTTAAGTTTCGTAAACCTAAAAAGTTTGTATTTGCAATTTTTTGCATTTATCTGCCCTTGCACGTTAGGTATTTTGCTTGTGGGTGGAATGTTATTTCCCCTTCTCTCCAGCATAGAATCCTCTACAGCGAGTCTGCAAGAGGTCCCTCTGCTGGAGAGACATAGGTACTGCAGCAGGCTAAGTGCTAGAAGTTCAGTCTGAGGAAATTGGATCTCTCTTCTGCCTCCATAACAAATGTTGCCTCTCTCTCCCCTGTAGCACTCAGGCAGCTAATGTTTTTCCTCTCGCTGTGGACGCAATTACCATTTCTTTCCCCCCTGCCATACGTATCCAATTTACAGATGAAAGACGCCAGCCTCTGTTTTCTTTATTGTGTTTTTTTTCCGCTGGGCCACTGGTCAAACAATAAGACCTGATTTATTATCCGGCAAAGCGTGAGCGATGTAGAACTGATGTCGGTTGCAATTTTATATACATATCAGCGCCACAACGCTGCTTAATACACGCCATTGTTCTCCGAGCGCCGGGAGAGGGGATTTATTATATTTACAGCGCAGAAGAGAGGTATAGCCAGTGTTACCATCTAAACGAACGGCTAAACTTACTGCGCCAGCCTGCACCGTGACCAGCAATCGCAGCCTCTTTCTTCCTGTGGATGAATGGGGCATAAATCTGTCGCAGCTGACACTAGCAGCACCGCCGGAGAGCGCGCGCAGGGAAATTCTGCAGGAGAATCTGGGGCTTCGCCTGCTCTGATAATGAGCTTTACAAAACGGAGGTGATTGGGGTTTATTTATAGACCTCGCTGATGCCTCCATCGTGGGCTGTGTTTTATTTTTTGTGCTCAGCTGGTGAAGCAGCATGGGGCATTGATGTGGGGTAGCAGATACTGGCGTAGTGGCACACGTCTTCCACGCTGACAGTCACCCACGGTTGTCCCTGCGGCCTTGTACTGATGCGGCCAGGCCTGGACGCATGTCTCCATCTGCCCTGCCCACCTCCTGTTAGTGCTCTAACTCCTACAGCCCAAATGTGTGACGTTAAATGGAAATAATTCAGTTTATAGTCACAGGTTCATTATCTGGAAATGTAAAGTAAGACTGCTCTGGGGGGGGGGGGGGGATTTTATGGTGGTGGGGACATTGTTTATAGCCCATAGCAACCAGTCAGGGCCTATCATTTTGCAGAATGTGCTAGAGGAATGAATCTGGTGGGTTGCTATGGGCAACAGCTTCAGCGGTCTCCTTTAGAAGGTGTGATAACTCTCCCTTCACTAGCCCCGTTCCTGTGTGGCCTCCCCGCATAGCAGAGCCTTGGAGCAGCCGCACTACTCATCCCAAATTATATAAGATTTCTTTGGCCAGTCTTAATTGAATTAACACTTAGGGGTCTATTCATGAAGCAGTGATAATAAGTGTGGAGAAGTGAGCCAGTGGAGAAGTTGCCCATGGCAACCAATCAGCATTGAAGTAACATTTATAATTTGCATACTATACAGTTGTACGGAGCAGCTGATTGGTTGCCATGGGCAACTTCTCCACGGGTTCACTTCTCCACTCTTATCACTGCTTCATGAATAGATCCCATAACTACTTTTTACCAGATGGTTGCAGATTTGCAATACCTATGGTTACAGTATATTATTATTATTATTATTATTATTATTACTACGTGGTGGTAGAGGTTCTCCTAAACACTGTACATAAGGGGCAGCCTACATGAAAAATACATAGGTACATTAAACAGATACTAGTTTCTAAATTCACATATTAGATATACATACTCATAATCCGCCATAATTCCGTTGAGGTGACAGCAGAAGAGAGATCTTACATTCTGTATACTGCATCTACTTCTGCCTGTATCACATCCAAATGTTGGCTTACATCGGCGCAGTCTCCATGTCTGCCAGCGCTATGTGGCCGCAGGCGGTATTCCATCAAATATGTGGAGGTTTCCAGGAGCTATTGGAAACCAATAACTCCTGAGGGCTGTATGTAACCCGGGGGCCGCAGGTCGGACGCTTCTGCTGTCTGTACGGAGCAGAACAAGATCACAGAATGCTCTCATGGAACCAGAATGACGGAGCTTTTGGGGGGACTATATAAATTATAATTATTAACATTTATTTATATAACGCACAAAATGTCCATATAAATGCCAATAAAGCACAAAAATAACACAATATATTCAATAATGCGGCGTTGATGGGATGGGGGGGTTACAGTGAGATTGCTGCGGTGTATATAACAGTGCGTCGCTGCTGCAGTGTCGCCAGGAGTGTGCTATGGATGTTCCTGACATGCACTCTGCACCCAGGCAGTGCCGGTCGTCCTGGAAGCCCCCCAGCGCGATGGTAACGGGCATATTTATCAAATGTTGGGTTTTAGATCATTGTGAGTTCTTATAGCCGCTATTTGCATCATTAAAAATTGACATTTGCCTGAATGTATCCAAAAACACATGGAGGCCTGGGACTCAGAATGCAGCCGACCCTGCTGTGTGCTACAGGAGAAGTGATGGAATAAGTGGCCGCTTCATTCTTCTTCAAGGACATTCAGGTTGGATAGCAAATTCTGGTAATCAGCAGACTTTTCTATCCTTTGTATCGCATGCTGGGGCCGCCCATTACTGGACAAGACCGCCCACATGCTGACCGGAGCCTCCCCCAGTTCAACAAGCAGAAATTGTGAAGCGTTCGCAAGAAACTGTGGGAGCCTTCTGCCGGCGCAGCTTAGCTGGGGCCGCAGGAGACTCACCGCCAGTTTCCTGATCGCAGCGGCTCCGCGTGACATCACGCAGCCACCGTGATCACACCCCCGTTCGTCACCCCCGTTCACGATGCACCGTCCCCGCAATGCTCCGTCTCCTCCCTGGAAATGGAGCGTTGCCGCCCTTTCCCCCCTGCCCCGCGACCGCCTCTGTCTGATTGACAGGCAGAGGCAATCACATTTCCTGCAACCCCGCCCCCCGTAGAAAATGCAGGCGCGGGACGGGCGCTACACATGCGCCCTCATCATTTCAGCAACAATTCCAGTTGGATCGCACACTGTACACTGCACACTGTGATCCAACCTGAATTGGCCCCACTGTCAGGAAAGCCTCTCCTGGTAAGTTTTGCAGAATGTAGCCCACAGGATACAGCGGTTAACGCAGAGCCGGCCCTAACCAATATGATGTCCTAGGCAAGATTTTGGCTGGTGCCCCCCTAGCACCACCGCTGGTTCTGCCTCTGAATTTGCACCTCTTTCCCAGCACCATCACCCCTGACCCATACCAGTCCTTGTACCCCCTATATTTTAAATAGGAAAAGTTTGCACATTTGACGCACAGCCCAAAAAAGGGGCATCTTCTTGCTGGCAAGGGGCATGGCCACACAATAGTAACCCCAATTCCAATTACGCCACACAGTACTGCAACTTTATTCACATTTGACCATGCGATAGTGTCCATAATTCATATTACATCCCACAGTAGTATCACTTTACCTTATAAACGTTACTCCTCACAGTAGAGCCCCTTATTCACATTACACCACACCTTATTGCTCTTTAGTCACATTAGACAACACAGTAGTACCCAGAGGCGTCACTAGGGTTGGTGTCACCCGGTGTGATAACTCATGGTGTCACCCCCCTCCACCCCCCCTCCCCCCCCACCATAGTCCTCCTCCTGTATCACACCACACGGAACCCTTAGTAATGTACTAGTACTAGTTGTACTTGTAAATCATAATTCCTGTATATCACTGGATGCAATGGCAATAGTAGTGACATGAACAGCTAATAAAATTAATATTATACCTTTAAATTACAATATCATATGCACAGCCTAAATGTAATAACATTTACATGGGTTAGGTGAATTAGACTCAACGCCTAAATTATTACACTCAACAGTTTCATAACTTTCTGGCCACAAACTGTCTTGCAATGCAATGAGGTTTTTTCGTGTGTTACCCATGATTCTGAATATGGCATAAAGATGATGACTGATAATCAATAAAAGTAAAACAGGTAAGTATAGATTCTCAGCGGCACTCAGCTTCTCAGTATAAAAGATACGGACAAGATCTGCTTATCAACGTTTCAATATATCTTCATATATTTTCGTCAGGATGAAAATATGAAAATATATTGAAACGTTGATAAGCAGTACTTGTCCGTATCTTTTATACTGAGAAGCTGAGTGCCGCGCCGACGAGAATAAATATATATATATATATATATATATATAATTAACTTAAAGTAATACTGGATTATATTGAAATGAACAGTTTATTTGGTACAAATAAATGGTACTGATTTCAATACACTCTTTAGGGGAAAAAATATATACATATATGTAGACAGGCGCAGGCGGCACTCAGCAGGCTGAAATCGGAGCTTATATGATAATCACTTTAATGGCAACGGGCCGACATGTTTCGGAGAAACCCTCTCCGTCCTCAGGACCAGAGGACTGAGAGGGTTTCTCCGAAACATGTCGGCCCGTTTCCATTAAAGTGATTATCATATCCGGTCTGATTTCAGCCTGCTGAGTACCGCCTGCGCCTGTCTACATATTTGGTGGTATTTGATAGTCCACGAGGAGGGCACCGCTGCATTTTTCCACACGTTGACCCGAGTGCCGGACCTCATTTTGGAGTATACATATATATATTTAATCGGCAGTGTATTTTTCTAGCTGTAAATACTAACTTTTGATCACGTTTTTGAACACACTGAACTGGCAGAAGCCACAATCCAGGGAGTGACTGCTGCTGAAGACTGAGGTGCGCACTTGACTGCAGAGCCGATCCTCCCTCTTGTAACGAAGCTGCTGCACTCCTACTACAGGTCACAGTCCCCTCCCACTTCTCCCTCCCAGCATGGCAAGCGGCACTAGCATGCGTGATAACATCATCACATCACGCTGTGTGCGATTCCCGAGACCCGGCCGCGGCGGTGTTCTGCAGGGTTGGAGGCGCCGGGCGGGTGTGCATTGATAGCACATCACGCTGTGTGCGCTTCCCGAGACCCGGCCGCGGCGGTGTTGTGCAGGGTTGGAGATGCCGGGCGGGTGTGTATTGATAGCGGGCCGGCATTGAGAGCGGCGCTTACTACTGGGGAGGCGGGGTGTGCACACTGCCGCGGACGTGACACTGGATGAGAATGTGCTGATGGGGGTGTGCGGCTGCTCTATTTGGTGTCACCCCATGGAGGGGTGACACCCGGGTGCGGGCCGCACCCCCCGCACCCCCCTCATGACGCCACTGGTAGTACCCTTTCTATATGCAACGCCACATAGTAGAGCACCTTATACACAAAATGCCACACATTAGTAATGCATTTATATACAATTCCACACAGTAATTCCCCTTACACATATGATACACATTAATGTCCTTATAAACATAATGCACCTTACACATTATGACAACCTTTATTAATGCCCTTTTACACATAATGTCTCTTACACATATGCCGCACATTATTAATGCCCTTATATACATAATGATACACATAGTGCCCCCTGCACATATGCTGCACTTTATTAGTGCCCCTATACACATGACACGCATACAGTAGTACCCTGTTACACATATGTCGCACATTATTAATGCCCTTATACACATAATGACACACATAGTGCCCCTTACACATATGTTGCACATTATTAATGCATTTTTACATGACACAAATAATGCTCCTTACACATATTCTGAACACTACTGCACAACCAAGCCACTCACATGCACACAGCACTTACACTGCCACTAACACTGTGACCTCTGCCTCTGCTTGGATACAGATGTGTCCTCATAAATCTTGCATCAATGCTAACGCCAGGCATACCTTTTTTTATGAAAATGCATCTTATTTGCATTACTATGTGGCTAGGATGCACAAGCAGCTTCTGCTGATTAAACTGATATGCAGCATGCCTATATACTGTGTGAGACTGTGGCTGTATCTGCATATGAAATGCTACACACAGAATATAGGCATGCCGCATATCATTTTAATCAGCAGAAGCTGCTGATGCCCCTAGGCATATCAAATGCCCTAGGCAATTGCCTAGTTTGCCTATGCCTATGTCCGGCTCTGGGTTAACGCCATCTGATGGGTTTGCAGTCCTGATAGAACGAGTGTTTTCAGGGATGTGCCGCAAATATTCAGTGATAAATAGGTCCTTAGAAGAAGATTCTGTGTTGGGAGCAAAAAGAAATAAATAACTTTGCACTTGAGCAATCATGTTACAATGTAAGGCAGAATTATTCTCTCTTTTTTTTATGCAGGTAAATACCGTCCGCTTTCCACGTAGGCCGCACGTGCTGGACAGCTTTACTATAACACTGCAATATAGAGCTTGGACACGTCCCTGCCAAATCTGTCCCTCTGCACGTTTTACACCTGCTCCATTCCCTCTGTCTGCACAGCAACATGGTATTTCCAAGGTGCGAAGTTGCTGTATTTATCTGCTCAGAATCAGCCCCTGCTGTAAATGTTCTACATTACTAATCAAATAAATGACAAATGCAAAACCAGTCCATTCAGTGACATCCTTATCCTGCTCAGTAACAGATCGTTATTATATGGTGCAATAAGGACCCTCCATTCAGTGACATCCTTATCCTGCTCAGTAACAGATCGTTATTATATGGTGCAATAAGGACCCTCCAGTCAGTGACATCCTTATCCCATTCCGTACACTTCCAGTAATAGATCGTTATTATATGGTGCAATAAGGACCCTCCATTCAGTGACACCCTTATTCCATTCCGTACACTTCCAGTAACAGATCGTTATTATATGGTGCAATAAGGACCCTCCAGTCAGTGACATCCTTATCCCATTCCGTACACTTCCAGTAATAGATCGTTATTATATGGTGCAATAAGGACCCTCCATTCAGTGACACCCTTATTCCATTCCGTACACTTCCAGTAACAGATCGTTATTATATGGTGCAATAAGGACCCTCCAGTCAGTGACATCCTTATCCCATTCCGTACACTTCCAGTAACAGATCGTTATTATATGGTGCAATAAGGACCCTCCATTCAGTGACATCCTTATCCTGCTCAGTAACAGATCGTTATTATATGGTGCAATAAGGACCCTCCAGTCAGTGACATCCTTATCCCATTCCGTACACTTCCAGTAACAGATCGTTATTATATGGTGCAATAAGGACCCTCCAGTCAGTGACATCCTTATCCCATTCCGTACACTTCCAGTAATAGATCGTTATTATATGGTGCAATAAGGACCCTCCATTCAGTGACACCCTTATCCCATTCCGTACACTTCCAGTAACAGATCGTTATTATATGGTGCAATAAGGACCCTCCAGTCAGTGACATCCTTATCCCATTCCGTACACTTCCAGTAACAGATCGTTATTATATGGTGCAATAAGGACCCTCCAGTCAGTGACATCCTTATCCATTCCGTACACTTCCAGTAACAGTTTGTTATTATATGGTGCAATAAGGACCCTCCAGTCAGTGACATCCTTATCCCATTCCGTACACTTCCAGTAACAGATCGTTATTATATGGTGCAATAAGGACCCTCCAGTCAGTGACATCCTTATCCATTCCGTACACTTCCAGTAACAGTTTGGTATTATATGGTGCAATAAGGACCCTCCAGTCAGTGACATCCTTATCCCATTCCGTACACTTCCAGTAACAGATCGTTATTATATGGTGCAATAAGGACCCTCCAGTCAGTGTAATGCATAATGAAATCAGAAAAGAACACAGGAATTCGCGCTGGGGCGGCGGAACCTTAAACACCTGAAGGCTGGTGGCCGCACCCAAAAAGTTGTGTTTCTTTTCTGAGCTGCACCCTTATACGTAGCCCAAAGGGATAAATAACTAACATTAGGGAGGGAATTGAATTGTTTTTCCTTGCGGCTGCCACTAGATGACACCCAACCAAGCACTTTTAGCGTCGCCCCCGTTAGTTTATGTGAGGTAACCCCAGTCTGTTTGGGTGTGACTTGAGTGAAAAAAGGAATTTGAATATTGCCCCGTGATCTCCCGTCAATTTAGAAGGGAGATTGGGTATGAAAACAATTGAATCCCACTTTACTGTATGTCATTGAGGCTATCTGAGTTTTGTGTAAGAACCTGTTTTTGGCGGCTGTCAGGCACTGCGGGTCATATCCATATCACTCAGTGTCTGTTTCTATAGGCTCCTTGTGTCGCCCCCTGCCCCTCTTTTATGTGTAGTCCCCTCATCTGGGACTCCTGCTGTTACCTGTGCATGAAGTGGCACGCAGTCCCGCTGACGGCACCCGGAGGAGTCAGTGCGTCCAGGCTAGTGCAGACCATCTGAATGGGCCACAATCGTTGTTCTGCGCTGTCATCTGCTTCTGATCATTTCCCTCAATGTAACCCAGTCGTTCAACATTGGGGCCAGATCTGTCCAAGCTGCCACCTATACAGCGGCCAAATATCGCCCGGGGCGAAGGCGGTATCAGTCTACCAGTACTAGAGACGCAGAAGCAGATTAAATATTAACAATGGTCTTATCTCCAACATCGTAATACGGCAAAATCGAGAAATGTGAGAGAGAGTTCTCTAGAGAACCTCCCCTGTATCTGCTGTATATTACAGGCCTCATAGGGGAAACTCCGTGGCCGGAGTATCTGTGACAAAAAGTGCGTTGACGTGGGATAAGTACCTGGCATATTTTTACTTTTTTTCATTTGTTTTTCAAAACACAAACCTCCCCTCCCCCATATGAGACTGCATGGATTTAAACATGGCCGGAATCTGCGCTTTTTCATCAAACTTCTCCAGCCCTCCTCACATTCTTAACTTGCACCCCCTGTCCTCCCTCCCATCCTTTCCCAGTTTACCTCCCACCGCCTACACTGTCAGCTCTCATGAGCAGGGCCCTCCGCCCTCTTGGTGTTCCCCCTATCCCAGTGTTTAGTGCACTCCAATGCACAGTTATAGCCCTTTCACACCGAGTGTAGAGCCCGGGTTATTGTCAGGACAAGCTGGTGTGAACCGTGTCCTGGCTCAGTGTGTAAGGATCAACCCGGGTCATGCCTAAAAGGAGCTGATTGGAGAGTTCACGAGCGCTCGGTGATGACGTCATTAATAAGAGGGCCCTGACGCTATGTTGGCATAATGGCTGCTGAGAGTGGATCCTGTTGTGTAGGTCAGCCATTCATAAAGCAGTTTATGCTGATATTACCAGGTAATAACAGGAGTTAGATGTGGTTTATGTAGTATATATATGATGAGTGACGTGTGCTTGTATGCTTCTGTGAGAAAAATAAGATTGTAAGCTCCTCTGGCCAGGGCTGATGTGCCCTGTGTCTGTACAGCACTGCAGAATATGTGGGCACTATGCAATCATTGGCTGCTGCTGATGGCAATCTCTCTGTGAACCACTGACTTTATCATATACTGGAGTGGGCTGCAGGAAAGTGGTTCTCATACTAGTCTGACAGAAGTTAGGTGCTGAGCGGAAACAGGTCAGGAGGAAATAAATACAATTTCTGTACTTTCCTGACTGACTCAGCAGAAGAGAGCTGCCCGTTACCTTCATGACGCAAAGTGTTGACAGGGTGATAATGAGTAGAACCGTGTCGCTCCTCTTCATTAAGAACAACACGAAGCAGCATGAGAGTGAGTTTCAGACGTCTCAGCACTATCAGAGGTGAAGAACTGGAGACCGCTGGGGCCTGCGTTCAGCCATCATAAACCGTCTTTGCCGGACATATATGGAGACTGGGTTAAATACTGCGGGGCTGATTCTGAACTGGGAACAAAGAAAAAAAAAAAAAAGAAACTTTGCACCTGGATAAACCCAAACCACATTGTAATGCAAGGGGTGCAAATATTGATATATTATTTCTCTGACGTCCTAAGTGGATGCTGGGACTCCGTAAGGACCATGGGGATTAGCGGCTCCGCAGGAGACTGGGCACAACTAAAGAAAGCTTTAGGACTACCTGGTGTGCACTGGCTCCTCCCCCCATGACCCTCCTCCAGACCTCAGTTAGATTCTTGTGCCCGGCTGAGCTGGATGCACACTAGGGGCTCTCCTGAGCTCCTAGAAAGAAAGTATATTTAGGTTTTTTATTTTACAGTGAGATCTGCTGGCAACAGACTCACTGCAGCGAGGGACTAAGGGGAGAAGAAGCGAACCTACCTAACAGGTGGTAGTTTGGGCTTCTTAGGCTACTGGACACCATTAGCTCCAGAGGGATCGACCGCAGGACCCGACCTTGGTGTTCGTTCCCGGAGCCGCGCCGCCGTCCCCCTTACAGAGCCAGAAGCATGAAGAGTCCGGAAAATCGGCGGCAGAAGACTTCGGTCTTCACCAAGGTAGCGCTCAGCACTGCAGCTGTGCGCCATTGCTCCTCATACACACTTCACACTCCGGTCACTGATGGGTGCAGGGCGCTGGGGGGGGCGCCCTGAGGGCAATATATGACACCTTGGCTGGCAAATCTACATCATATATAGTCCTAGAGGCTATATAGATGTAAAATTACCCCTGCCAGTATTCCAGAAAAAGCGGGAGAAAGTCCGCCGAAAAAGGGGCGGGGCTTCTCCCTCAGCACACTGGCGCCATTTTCTCTTCACAGTGCAGCTGGAAGACAGCTCCCCAGGCTCTCCCCTGTAGTTTTCAGGCTCAAAGGGTTAAAAAGAGAGGGGGGGCACTAAATTTAGGCGCAATATATGTATACAAGCAGCTATTTGGGGAAAAATCACTCAGTTATAGTGTTAATCCCTGCATTATATAGCGCTCTGGTGTGTGCTGGCATACTCTCTCTCGGTCTCCCCAAAGGACTTTGTGGGGTCCTGTCCTCAGTCAGAGCATTCCCTGTGTGTGTGCGGTGTGTCGGTACGGCTGTGTCGACATGTTGGATGAGAAAGGTTACGTGGAGGCGGAGCAGAGGCCGATAAATGGGATGTCGCCCCCTGTGGGGCCAACACCAGAGTGGATGGATAGGTGGAAGGTATTAACCGACAGTGTCAACTCCTTACATAAAAGGCTGGATGACGTAACAGCTGTGGGATAGCCGGCTTCTCAGCCCGCGCCTGCCCAGGCGTCTCAAAGGCCATCAGGGGCTCAAAAAACGCCCGTTACCTCAGATGGCAGACACAGATGTCGACACGGAGTCTGACTCCAGTGTCGACGAGGTTGAGACATATACACAATCCACTAGGAACATCCGTTACATGATCTCGGCAATGAAAAATGTGTTACGCATTTTCTGACATGAACCCAAGTATTACATAAAAGGGGTTTTATTTTTGGGGAGAAAAAGCAGCCAGTGTTTTGTTCCCCCATCAGATGAATGAATGAAGTGGGTAAAGAAGCGTGGGCTTCCCCCGATAAGAAACTGGTAATTTCTAAAAAGTTACTGATGGCGTACCCTTTCCCGCCAGAGGATAGGTCACGTTGGGAGATATCCCTTAGGGTGGATAAGGCGCTCACACGTTTGTCAAAAGGTGGCACTGCCGTCTTAGGATACGGCCACCTTGAAGGAGCCTGCTGATAAAAAGCAGGAGGCGATCCTGAAGTCTGTATTTACACACTCAGGTTCAGGGGCGTATCTACCTATTGGCCAGGATGGCACTCGCCAGGGGTGCCAGCAGAGGAGGGGCGCCACCAGCGGTGCCACCCACGGCCAGTAGGTAGCAGCTGGATCCGTTCCTCTCCCCGCGCTGGGTAGCTGCCAGCAATGACCACACTATGCAGCAGCGGGCGCCGGGGGCCGGCACTGCATCGCATCGCACTACAAACAAGAAACGCTACATAAACTACACCTCCCAGCAGCCCTTGCAACCAGGAGCTCCCGGCAGTAAGGGCTGCTGGGAGGTGTAGTTTATGTAGTTTCTTGTTAGCAGAGAGTGGTGCAGTGACGGACCCCGCCCGTGCTCCCAGAGCCGATGCACAGCCTGTCCGGCTACACCGTTCCCACCTACAGTCCCAGAGCGGCCCGCCCGCTGCCCGCCCCGGCCTGTAGCCGGCTGGGTGTTGGCTGCCCAAGAGAGTCCTGAGGTGAAGATCGGCCGCGGGACTCCCCAACCATCGTCGATCCCACTGCAGCACAGGTGGGGATGGGAGCTGGGCATCCTGCATGGATGGAGGGGATTCTGCACAGCACAGGGGGTAGTGGATTCTGGCAGAAGCATTCTGCACATGGGGAGGATGCTGCAGGGAGGGGGGGGAGGGGGGTCTGCATAGGCTGCACAGGCTAGAATTCATTTACTAAATATAAGGATCTGTGTCTAATCTGAACAGTAGGACCTTCACTCCTGAGCTGCTAGAAGATAAGCTATTGTTATGCACTAAAAGCTACAAATTCCTCCCTTCCCGTAACCCGGGCCTGCTAGTAATTATCCTGATCACAATAACAGGACATCCCCAGCCTGTAATCCATACATAAATACAGATTATAAAGAAAATACATATTCATGTTTAATCGCATCTTGGCTGAGTAAACTGCTTGACCACACCATGGGGGTCATTCCGAGTTGATCGCTAGCTGCCGTTGTTCGCAGTGCAGCGATCAGGCTAAAAAGCGGCACTTCTGCGCATGCGTATGGGACGCAATGCGTACACGCGACGTACTTTCACAACAACCGATGCAGTTTCACACAAGGTCTCGCGACGCTTTTCAATCGCACTGCTGGCCGCAGCTTGATTGACAGGAAAGGGGTGTTTCTGGGAGATAACTGACCGTTTTCAGGGAGTGTGCTGAAAAACGCAGGCGTGCCAGGGGAAACGCAGGCGTGGCTGGTCGAACGCTGGGCGGGTGTGTGATGTCAGAACAGGAACTGAATAGTCTTAAGTGATCGCAAGCTAGGAGTAAGTTTCGAGCTACTCAGAAACTGCACAATCTTTTTTTGTAGCCGCGCTGCGATCCTTTCGTTCGCACTTCTGCTAAGCTAAGATACACTCCCAGAGGGCGGCGGTTTAGCGTTTGCACGGCTGCTAAAATCTGCTAGCGAGTGAACAACTCGGAATGAGGGCCTATCTCTTGGGTGTAATGTACTTTTGACCAGAACTGTTTTGTGGATAAAGTGAGGTTTAGCCAGATATACGATCTACAGAATGCATGGTTTGAGAGCTATGATATGATTGCATATACAATGTATTTCTCATTAAACAAATGATAGACCCATTTCAGGAGATAGTATTGAAACCAAAGGATAATACATTGCGGTCTCTACATTCTTGTTAGTGCCTTAATACAACACTTTTTGATTACACAAGACCGGGAGTGCCGCTGTTTCTTTTCTTCTATTTACCTTACCTGGCGGGGGGGGGGGGGGGGGGGGTGCACTCCTTTACTTTGCCAGGGGCGCTCGGACCCCTAGATACACCCCTGCTCAGGTTATATACTGAGACCTGCAATTGCCTCAGCATAAATAGTGCTGCTGCAGCGCGGTCTGATACCCTGTCAGATAATATTAATACGCTAAGACAGGGATAATATTTTGCTAACATTGAGCATATTTAAGACGTTGTCTTATATATAAAGGATGCACAGAGGGATATTTGCCGGCTGGCATCCTGAATTAATGCAATGTCCATTCTGCCAGGAGGGTATTAGAAACCCGGCAGTGGACAGGTGATGCTGCCTGTAAACGGCACATGGAGTTTCTGCCTTATAAGGGTGAGGAATTGTTTGGGGATGGTCTCTGGGACCTCGTATCCACAGCAACAGCTGGGAATAAAAATTTTTTACCTCAGGTTTCCTCACAGCCTAAGAAAGCACCGTATTTTCAGTAGAGATGAGCGGGTTCGGTTCCTCGGAATCCGAACCCCCCCGAACTTCAGCCTTTTTACACGGGTCCGAGGCAGACTCGGATCTTCCCGCCTTGCTCGGTTAACCCGAGCGCGCCCGAACGTCATCATCCCGCTGTCGGATTCTCGCGAGGCTCGTATTCTATCGCGAGACTCGGATTCTATATAAGGAGCCGCGCGTCGCCGCCATTTTCACACGTGCATTGAGATTGATAGGGAGAGGACGTGGCTGGCGTCCTCTCCGTTAGAATAGATAGAGACACTTGAGTTGATTTACTACTAACTTAGTAATTTTGGGGAGCATTAGGAGTACTCAGAGTGCAGAGTTTTGCTGATAGTTACTAGTGACCACCACCAGTTTTATTTATTATTTAATATAATCCGTTCTCTGCCTGAAAAAAAACGATACACAGTCACATACCATATCTGTGCTCAGCCTCAGTGTGCTGCATGATATATCTAATCTATGTATATCTGACTGTGCTGAGTGCTCACTGCTCACACAGCTGAATTGTGGGGGAGACTGGGGTGCAGTTATAGCAGGAGTACAGTGCACACTTTTGCTGCCAGTGTGACTGACCAGTGACCACCAGTATATTGTCTGCCTGAAAAAGTTAAACACTCCTGTGGTGTTTTTTTTTTTTATTCTATAAACGCATTCTGCTGACAGTGTCCAGCAGGTCCATCATTCATTATATTATATAAATATTTACCTGCACTAGTGTTATATTATTTTTGTTCATCTCTATCATCTTTATCATCTCTATATTAGCAGATGCAGTACGGTAGTCCACGGCTGTGGCTACCTCTGTGTCGTCAGTGCTCGTCCATAATTGTATACCTACCTGTGGTGGTTTTTTTTTTTCTATCTTCTTCATACTAGTAGTTTAGGAGTCTGCTGACAGTGTCCAGCAGGTCCGTCATTATATTATATATACCTGCAGTAGTGATATATATATATTTTTTATATCATTATCATCTCTATACTAGCAGACGCAGTACGGTAGTCCACGGCTGTAGCTACCTCTGTGTCGTCAGTGCTCGTCCATAATTGTATACCTACCTGTGGTGGGGGTTTTTTTTCTATCTTCTTCATACTAGTAGTTTAGGAGTCTGCTGACAGTGTCCAGCAGGTCCGTCATTATATTATATATACCTGCAGTAGTGATATATATATATTTTTTAAATCATTATCATCTCTATACTAGCAGACGCAGTACGGTAGTCCACGGCTGTAGCTACCTCTGTGTCGTCAGTGCTCGTCCATAATTGTATACCTACCTGTGGTGGGGTTTTTTTTTCTATCTTCTTCATACTAGTAGTTTAGGAGTCTGCTGACAGTGTCCAGCAGGTCCGTCATTATATTATATATACCTGCAGTAGTGATATATATATATTTTTTATATCATTATCATCTCTATACTAGCAGACGCAGTACGGTAGTCCGCGGCTGTAGCTACCTCTGTGTCGTCAGTCACTCGTCATCCATAAGTATACTAGTATCCATCCATCTCCATTGTTTACCTGAGGTGCCTTTTAGTTGTGCCTATTAAAATATGGAGAACAAAAATGTTGAGGTTCCAAAAATAGGGAAAGATCAAGATCCACTTCCACCTCGTGCTGAAGCTGCTGCCACTAGTCATGGCCGAGACGATGAAATTCCATCAACGTCGTCTGCCAAGGCCGATGCCCAATGTCATAGTACAGAGCATGTAAAATCCAAAACACAAAATATCAGTAAAAAAAGGACTCAAAAATCTAAAATAAAATTGTCGGAGGAGAAGCGTAAACTTGCCAATATGCCATTTACCACACGGAGTGGCAAGGAACGGCTGAGGCCCTGGCCTATGTTCATGGCTAGTGGTTCAGCTTCACATGAGGATAGAAGCACTCAGCCTCTCGCTAGAAAAATGAAAAGACTTAAGCTGGCAAAAGCACAGCAAAGAACTGTGCGTTCTTCGAAATCACAAATCCACAAGGAGAGTCCAATTGTGTCGGTTGCGATGCCTGACCTTCCCAACACTGGACGTGAAGAGCATGCGCCTTCCACCATTTGCACGCCCCCTGCAAGTGCTGGAAGGAGCACCCGCAGTCCAGTTCCTGATAGTCAGAATGAAGATGTCAGTGTTGAAGTACACCAGGATGAGGAGGATATGGGTGTTGCTGGCGCTGGGGAGGAAATTGACAAGGAGGATTCTGATGGTGAGGTGGTTTGTTTAAGTCAGGCACCCGGGGAGACACCTGTTGTCCGTGGGAGGAATATGGCCATTGACATGCCTGGTGAAAATACCAAAAAAATCAGCTCTTCGGTGTGGAAGTATTTCAACAGAAATGCGGACAACAGGTGTCAAGCCGTGTGTTGCCTTTGTCAAGCTGTAATAAGTAGGGGTAAGGACGTTAACCACCTCGGAACATCCTCCCTTATACGTCACCTGCAGCGCATTCATCATAAGTCAGTGACAAGTTCAAAAACTTTGGGCGACAGCGGAAGCAGTCCACTGACCAGTAAATCCCTTCCTCTTGTTACCAAGCTCACGCAAACCACCCCACCAACTCCCTCAGTGTCAATTTCCTCCTTCCCCAGGAATGCCAATAGTCCTGCATGCCATGTCACTGGCAATTCTGACGAGTCCTCTCCTGCCTGGGATTCCTCCGATGCATCCTTGCGTGTAACGCCTACTGCTGCTGGCGCTGCTGTTGTTGCTGCTGGGAGTCGATGGTCATCCCAGAGGGGAAGTTGTAAGACCACTTTTACTACTTCCACCAAGCAATTGACTGTCCAACAGTCCTTTGCGAGGAAGATGAAATATCACAGCAGTCATCCTGCTGCAAAGCGGATAACTGAGGCCTTGGCATCCTGGGCGGTGAGAAACGTGGTTCCGGTATCCATCATTACTGCAGAGCCAACTATAGACTTGTTTGAGGTACTGTGTCCCCGGTACCAAATACCATCTAGGTTCCATTTCTCTAGGCAGGCGATACCGAAAATGTACACAGACCTCAGAAAAAGACTCACCAGTGTCCTAAAAAATGCAGTTGTACCCAATGTCCACTTAACCACGGACATGTGGACAAGTGGAGCAGGGCAGACTCAGGACTATATGACTGTGACAGCCCACTGGGTAGATGTATTGACTCCCGCCGCAAGAACAGCAGCAGCGGCACCAGTAGCAGCATCTCGCAAACGCCAACTCTTTCCTAGGCAGGCTACGCTTTGTATCACCGCTTTCCAGAATACGCACACAGCTGAAAACCTCTTACGGCAACTGAGGAAGATCATCGCAGAATGGCTTACCCCAATTGGACTCTCCTGTGGATTTGTGGCATCGGACAACGCCAGCAATATTGTGTGTGCATTAAATCTGGGCAAATTCCAGCACGTCCCATGTTTTGCACATACCTTGAATTTGGTGGTGCAGAATTATTTAAAAAACGACAGGGGCGTGCAAGAGATGCTGTCGGTGGCCAGAAGAATTGCGGGACACTTTCGGCGTACAGGCACCACGTACAGAAGACTGGAGCAACACCAAAAACGCCTGAACCTGCCCTGCCATCATCTGAAGCAAGAAGTGGTAACGAGGTGGAATTCAACCCTCTATATGCTTCAGAGGTTGGAGGAGCAGCAAAAGGCCATTCAAGCCTATACAACTGACCACGATATAGGAGGTGGAATGCACCTGTCTCAAGCGCAGTGGAGAATGATTTCAACGTTGTGCAAGGTTCTGCAACCTTTTGAACTTGCCACACGTGAAGTCAGTTCAGACACTGCCAGCTTGAGTCAGGTCATTCCCCTCATCAGGCTTTTGCAGAAGAAGCTGGAGACATTGAAGGAAGAGCTAACACTGAGCGATTCCGCTAGGCATGTGGGACTTGTGGATGGAGCCCTTAATTCGCTTAACAAGGATTCACGGGTGGTCAATCTGTTGAAATCAGAGCACTACATTTTGGCCACCGTGCTCGATCCTAGATTTAAAACCTACGTTGTATCTCTCTTTCCGGCAGACACAAGTCTGCAGGGGTTCAAAGAACTGCTGGTGAGAAAATTGTCAAGTCAAGCGGAACGCGACCTGTCAACATCTCCTCCTTCACATTCTCCCGCAACTGGGGGTGCGAGGAAAAGGCTCAGAATTCCGAGCCCACCCGCTGGCGGTGATGCAGGGCAGTCTGGAGCGACTGCTGATGCTGACATCTGGTCCGGACTGAAGGACCTGCCAACGATTACGGACATGTCGTCTACTGTCACTGCATATGATTCTGTCACCATTGAAAGAATGGTGGAGGATTATATGAGTGACCGCATCCAAGTAGGCACGTCAGACAGTCCGTACGTATACTGGCAGGAAAAAGAGGCAATTTGGAGGCCCTTGCACAAACTGGCTTTATTCTACCTAAGTTGCCCTCCCACAAGTGTGTACTCCGAAAGAGTGTTTAGTGCAGCCGCTCACCTTGTCAGCAATCGGCGTACGAGGTTACTTCCAGAAAATGTGGAGAAGATGATGTTCATTAAAATGAATTATAATCAATTCCTCCATGGAGACATTCACCAGCAGCAATTGCCTCCACAAAGTACACAGGGAGCTGTGATGGTGGATTCCAGTGGGGACGAATTGATAATCTGTGAGGAGGGGGATGTACACGGTGATGAATCGGAGGATGATGATGAGGTGGACATCTTGCCTCTGTAGAGCCAGTTTGTGCAAGGAGAGATTAATTGCTTCTTTTTTGGTGGGGGTCCAAACCAACCCGTCATTTCAGTCACAGTCGTGTGGCAGACCCTGTCACTGAAATGATGGGTTGGTTAAAGTGTGCATGTCCTGTTTATACAACATAAGGGTGGGTGGGAGGGCCCAAGGACAATTCCATTTTGCACCTCTTTTTTCTTTCATTTTTCTTTGCGTCATGTGCTGTTTGGGGAGTGTTTTTTGGAAGGGCCATCCTGCGTGACACTGCAGTGCCACTCCTAGATGGTCCAGGTGTTTGTGTCGGCCACTAGGGTCGCTTATCTTAGTCACACAGCTACCTCATTGCGCCTCTTTTTTTTCTTCTTTGCGTCATGTGCTGTTTGGGGAGTATTTTTTGGAAGGGCCATCCTGCGTGACACTGCAGTGCCACTCCTAGATGGGCCAGGTGTTTGTGTCGGCCACTAGGGTCACTTATCTTACTCACACAGCTACCTCATTGCGCCTCTTTTTTTCTTTGCGTCATGTGCTGTTTGGGGAGTGTTTTTTGGAAGGGCCATCCTGCGTGACACTGCAGTGACACTCCTAGATGGGCCAGGTGTTTGTGTCGGCCACTTGGGTCGCTGAGCTTAGTCATCCAGCGACCTCGGTGCAAATTTTAGGACTAAAAATAATATTGTGAGGTGTAAGGTGTTCAGAATAGACTGAAAATGAGTGGAAATTATGGTTATTGAGGTTAATAATACTTTGGGATCAAAATGACCCCCAAATTCTATGATTTAAGCTGTTTTTTAGGGTTTTTTGAAAAAAACACCGAATTCAAAACACACCCGAATCCGACAAAAAAAATTCGGTGAGGTTTTGCCAAAACGCGTTCGAACCCAAAACACGGCCACGGAACCGAACCCAAAACCAAAACACAAAACCCGAAAAATTTCCGGTGCACATCTCTAATTTTCAGGTACAGTCCTTTCGGCTTCAGAAAAGCAAGCGGGTCAAAGGCGCTTCCTTTCTGCACAGAGACAAGGGAAGAAGGAAAAAAGCTGCACCAGCAGCCAGTTCCCAGGATCAAAAATCTTCCCCCGCTTCCTCTGAGTCCACCGCATGACGCTGGGGCTCCACAGGTGGAGACAGGTGCGGTAGGGGCGCGTCTCGGGAACTTCAGGTGGATCTCTAGGTTCTGCAAATAGTATCACAGGGATACAGGCTGGAGTTCGAGGCGACTCCCCCTCGCCGTTACCTCACATCAGCCTTGCCTGCTGCCCTCGGAGAAAGGTAGTACTGGCGGCAATTCACAAGCTGTACTTCCAGCAGGTGAAATCAAGGTACCCCTCCTTCAACAAGGCCGGGGTTACTATTCCAAAATGTTGTGGTACCGAAACCAGACGGTTCGGTGAGACCCATTCTAAAATGGAAAGCCTTGAACACTTATATACGAAGGTTCAAGTTCAAAATGGAATCGCTCAGGCCGATTATTGCAAGCCTGGAGAATTTCATGGTATCACTGGACATCAAGGATGATTACCTGCATGTCCCTATTTACCCTCTTCACCAGGAGTACCTCAATATTGTGGTACAGGATTGTCATTACCAATTCCAGACGTTGCCGTTGGTCTGTCCCCGGCACCGAGGTATTTACCAAGGTAATGGCCGAAATAATTATCCCGTACTTGGACGATCTCCTTATAAAGGCGAGGTCCAGGGAGCAGTTGTTCGTCGGAGTAGCACTATCTCGGGAAGTGCTACAACAGCACGGCTGGTTTCTGAATATTCCAAAGTCGCAGCTGGTTCCTACGACGCGTGTACTGTTCCTGGGTATGGTTCTGGACACAGAACAGGATAAAAAGGTTTTCTCCCGGAGGAGAAGTCCAAGGAGTTGTTGTCTCTAGACAGAGACCTCCTAATACGTATACAGGTGTCGGTGCATCAATGCACGCGAGCCCTGGGAAAGATGGTAGCTTCTTACGAAGAAATTCCATTCGCCAAGTCCCATGCAAGGATTTTCCAGTGGGATCTGTTGGACAAGTGGTCCGGGTCGCATCTTCAGATGCATCGGCGGATAACCCTGTCTCCAAGGGTCAGGGTGTCGCTGTTGTGGTGGCTGCAGAGTGCTCATCTTCTAGGGGGCCGCAGATTCGGCATACAGGACTGGGTCCTGGTGACCACGGATGCCAGCCTTCGAGGCTGGGGGGCAGTCACACAGGGAAGGAACTTCCAAGGCTATGGAAAAGTCAGGAGACTTCCCTACACATAAATATTCTGGAACTGAGGGCATTTACAATGCCCTAAGTCAGGCTAGACCCCTGCTTCAACACCGGCCGGTGCTGATCCAGTCAGACAACATCACGGCGGTCGCTCATGTAAACCGACAGGGCGGCACAAGAAGCAGGATGGCGATGGCAGAAGCCACAAGGATTCTCCGATGGGCGGAAAATCATGTGTTAGCACTGTCAGCAGTGTTCATTCCCGGAGTGGACAACTGAGAAGCAGACTTTCTCAGAAGACACGACCTCCACCCGGGAGAGTGGGGACTTCATCCAGAAGTCTTCCAAATGATTGTACACCGTTGGGAAAGGCCACAGGTGGACATGATGGCGTCCCGCCTCAACTAAAAGTTACAAAGATATTGCGCCAGGTCAAGGACCCTCAGGCGATAGCTGTGGACGCTCTGGTAACACCGTGGGTGTACCAGTCGGTGTATGTGTTCCCTTCTCTGCCTCTCTTACCCAGGGTAATGAGAATAATAAGAAGGAGAGGAGTAAGAACTATACTCATTGTTCCGGGTTGGCCGAGAAGAGCTTGGTAACCAGAACTCCAAGAAATGATCTCAGAGGACCTATGGCCTCTGCCGCTCAGACAGGACCTGCTGCAGCAGGGGGCCTGTCTGTTCCAAGACGTACCGCGGCTGCGTTGACGGCATGGCGGTTGAACGCCGGATCCTGAAGGAAAAGGGAATTCCGGAGGAAGTTATCCCTACGCTATTTAAAGCTAGGAAAGAAGTGAACGCAAACCATTATCACCGCATATGGCGGAAATATGTTGCGTACTGTGAGGCCAGGAAGGCCCCAAAGGAGAAATTTCAGCTAGGTCGATTTCTGCACTTCCTACAGTCAGAGGTGACTACGGGCCTAAAATTGGGGTCCATTAAGGTCCAGATTTCGGCTCTATCGATTTTCTTCCAAAATTGAACTGGCTTCACTGCCTGAAGTTCAGACTTTTGTTAAGGGAGTGCTGCATAGTCAGCCCCAGTTTGTGCCTCCAGTGGCACCATGGGATCTCAACGTGGTGTTGGATTTCCTGAAGTCGCATTGGGTTGAGCCACTTAAATCCGTGGAGCTATAATACCTCACGTGGAAAGTGGTCATTCTGTGGGCCTTGGCGTCGGCCAGGCGTGTATCAGAATTGGCGGCTTTGTCATATAAAAGCCTTTATCTGTTTTTTATATGGATAAGGCGGAATTGAGGACTCGTTCCCAATTCCTTCCTAAGGTGGTATCAGTTTTTCATGTGAACCAAACTATTGTGGTGCCTGCGGCTACTTGGGACTTGGAGGATTCCAAGTTACTGGATGTAGTCAGGGCCCTGAAAAGTATATGTTTCCAGGACAGCTGGAGTCAGGAAAACTAACTCGCTATTTATCCTGTATGCACCCAACAAGCTGGGTGCTCCTGCTTCTAAGCAGACGGTTGCTCGCTGGATCTGTAGCACGATTCAACTTGCACATTCTGCGGCTGGACTGCCGCACCCTAAATCTGTAAAAGCCCATTCCACGAGGAAAGGGGCTCTTCTTGGGCGGCTGCCCGAGGGGTCTCGGCTTTACAACTTTGCCGAGCTGCTACTTGGTCGGGTTCAAACACGTTTGCTAAGTTCTACAAGATTGATATTCTGGCTGAGGAGGACCTGGCTTTTGCTCATTCGGTGCTGCAGAGTCATCCGCACTCTCCCGCCCGTTTGGGAGCTTTGGTATAATCCCCATGGTCCTTACGGAGTCCCAGCATCCACTTAGGACGTCAGAGAAAATAAGATTTTACTCACCGGTAAATCTATTTCTCGTAGTCCGTAGTGGATGCTGGGCGCCCATCCCAAGTGCGGATTGTCTGCAATACTTGTATGTAGTTATTGCCTAACTAAAGGGTTATTGTTGAGCCATCTGTTGAGAGGCTCAGTTATATTTCATACTGTTAACTGGGTATAGTATCACGAGTTATACAGTGTGATTGGTGTGGCTGGTATGAGTCTTACCCGGGATTCAAAATCCTTCCTTATTGTGTCAGCTCTTCCGGGCACAGTATCCTAACTGAGGTCTGGAGGAGGGTCTTAGTGGGAGGAGCCAGTGCACACCAGGTAGTCCTAAAGCTTTCTTTAGTTGTGCCCAGTCTCCTGCGGAGCCGCTAATCCCCATGGTCCTTACGGAGTCCCAGCATCCACTACGGACTACGAGAAATAGATTTACCGGTGAGTAAAATCTTATTTTTTTTTGCATGCAGGGTAAATACTGTCTGCTTTTGCATGCAGGGTAAATACTGTCTGCTTTTGCATGCAGTGTAAATAATGTCTGCTTTTGCATGCAGGGTAAATACTGTCTACTTTTGCATGTATCCCACAAACAGGGACAGTCTGGGGCTCTAGCACAGTCCTGGCATTCTATTGGCTGTGTGTGTTTCTGTATGCCGGGCAGCTAAGCGCCAGGAGGTCAAGGCTCTGTGTGCTGTGTGGCCAGGCCAGAAAAGCCAGATGGTCAGTCCAGCCCTCCCACAAATGGTGGCTTTACTTTACACTGTAGTTTTACATCTGCCCCACCCGCAGCGCAGCCTTGTGTTACCCAGGTGCAAAGTTACTTTCTTTCCTAGATTTGATCCAAAGTTGTAATCAGCCTCCACAATTGTTCAGAGGCCGCGTTATGCTTTGTGTATCCTTGGGCCAGTGCTTAGAATTAATACCTGAGAGATAATGATAAAACATCCACCCTTAAAGGGATATTGTTAAGCAAAAGTGCTTATGAGTTGATCTTTGTACTGCAGCGTTTCTTGCTAAGTAAATCATGGTCCCCCATAATCAGAGAAACACTTTGTTCAAAAGTTATGTTTTTGGAAATAGAGAACTAGATTTCTGTAATTCTCATGATAATACGGCCACTAGATGGCGCTGTTCTATAGCAGCCTATGTATATTTCATAAAATATCAGGACTTTGGGGGTTATTCAGGTTTGTCAGCAAACAAAAAAAGTAAGCAATTGGGTAAAACCATGTGCACTGCAGGGGGGGCAGATGTATCATGTGCAGAGAGAGTTAGATGTTGGGCTGCACACAGTAGCGGATCTTGCCACGGGCAAGCAGGACTTTTGCCCGGGGTGCCGCCTTCCGGAGGGCGCCGGCGCCATCCGGAGGGCGCCGCACCATGGCAAGATCCGCTGCTGCTGTGGTGCCCCCCGCTGCCGCGGCCCGCTGTCCGTTGTGAAGGGAAACGACGCTACGCGTCTAGTTTCCCTTCGTGGGCTGCCCGCTGTGAAGGGAAACTAGACGCTACGCGTCTAGTTTCCCTTCCTGGAGAGGACCTTCACTGTAATGATGTGCGGTGCGCGTTGACATCATCGCGCACCGCACAGTAAAGGTCCTCTCCACAAAGGGAACTAGACGCTTAGCGTCTAGTTTACCTTCGTGGAGAGGACCTTTGCTGTGCGGTGTGCGATGACGTCATCGCGCACCGCACATCCTACAAGAGTACAGGGGGCGTAACTGACCACGCCCCCTATATCAAGCCACACACCCTAATGCCGCCCGGGGCGCCAGAAGCCCCGGAACCGGCCCTGGCTGCACTGCAGGGGGGGGGGCAGATGTAACATGTGCAGTGAGAGTTAGATTTGGATGGGTCCTATTGTTTCTGTGCAGGGTAAATACTGACTGCTTAATTTCTACACTGCAATTCAGAATTCAGTGTGAACACACCCCACCCAGATCTAACTCTCTCTGCACATGTTACATCTGCCCCACCTGCACTGCACATGGTTTTGCCCAGTTGCATGCTTCTTTGGTTTGCTAGCACGCCTGAATAAGGCCCTATACCTGCTGAACACCTGAGTAATGAGCCGGATATGTTCACTTACTGCCAACCAAAGCTTCGCTGTTCACTGCTCCAGCTGTCCTTACTTATTTATTTATTTATTTATTACCAGTTATTTATATAGCGCACACATATTCCGCAGCGCTTTCCAGAGAATATTTGCCCATTCACATCAGTCCCTGCCCCAGTGGAGCTTACAATCTATATTCCCTATCACATGTACAGACACATTCACACTAGGGTTAATTTTGTTGGGATCCAATTAACCTACCAGTATATTTTTGGATTGTGGGAGGAAACCGGAGAACCCGGAGGAAACTCACGCAAGTACGGGGAGAATATACAAACTCCACACAGTTTGGCCATGGTGGGAATCGAACCCATGACCTCAGTGCTGTGAGGCAGTAATGCTAACCATTACACCATCCGTGCTGTCCTGGCGTTCTGTGCAGTTGGGGGGTGTTTCTTACACATCCCCGGCCACGTTTGTCACATTTGTGATGTGTAACTGCATCCTGTGATTTATGCAAATTAGGTTTACTCTCATCCATTGTTGGACTGGGGCACGAAGGGCCCCCTGGCGGAAAGCAATGATAAGGGCCCATGCTTAAGGGGTGTGGCCAGTTACCACAGGGTGAGACCAGTCTGCACAGAAGCGTCGAGAACCATTAGAGACCATATATCTGACTCTCTAATAGAGTACAATGTATAATATGAGTGCACTGTCTGGAACCTGACATTAGAGGAAGGGGTGGGGCCCACCGGGGAATTTCCCCTAGATTTCCCGGGGCCAGTCCGGCCCTGCTCTCATCCCTTTGAGATGAATGCTACTGTGTAAGTCTACAAACACACACACAAAAGGTTGAATACATTTGGTTTCCTACAGTGGGGTAGCAGGCTGTACAACTATGCACACACTAGTGTCACTTGTGCCCCACATCACTGCTCTGCTGGTGTCAGTAACACTTTGATGCTTCTATTGACTGTGTTGGTTGTGTGCTGCTGTTTTTACTCTAATACCAGGTGTTCTGGCCGACGTTTCTACCTTATTTCCTGCACGCGCTGTACCTGGTTTTGAAGAATGACTACAATGACCCTCATCTAATGCACTGAAAACCTAAAAAAGGAGCATATTATTATTATTATTATTATTATTATTATTACTATTATTATTATTATTATTATTATTACTGTTACCATTATTATTTGTGACAGATACAGCATAAATCAGACATGGGTGTAAAACGGCAGGGTTGTGGCTGGAGAGAATCCAGGCCAGGTATTTCTTCAGGCCAGTGTTGAGAAGCAGCTGCTTACAGGCACACGTCAGTTGCTGGTAAAAGCGCTTCAGTCACAACATTGCTCCTGATGGTGGACAAGCTGCCCAGGTGATAGTCCAGGAAGTGGTTACTGTTAGGGGTCTCCTGCACCTTAGTATCTCCTGAAGAATTGTGTTTGCTGTATTTGAAGACTCTGTGAACATTGCTTGGCTGTAAAGAACTAACCTGTCCTGTGAATCCTGCAATTGCCTGTAAACTGTCTGTGGCGAGAATAAAACGTATCTTGGATTTTACTCCGGTCTGTGTGATTTCTGCCACATATTGTTATAATATTATATCCTGAAGACGGGGAGGTGGTTCCCGAAACGTTGGCTTCACAAATACACGATTTGTTTAGATTTCCAGTTTCTGAGGCCGCCTCATCTTTTCACCATATAGTACAGGGGTGGCGTCCCATGGGGAGGGCTCCAGATCAGGACATATCCCACTGAGGATACCCAGAGTGCCGGAACACTACAGCGTGTCCCTATAACAGAAGAAAAAAATGTATCAACAAGTAATGATTAACAAAGTAATAAAACTATTACAATTCAGCAACGACACCATATGATGATCATTCAAAACTAAAGTACAAAAAAAGGGGCAGAAATAGATCGATCTTTAGAGAGAGAGAGAAAAAAAAAGATTTAAAGAATGTTGTACAGATTCCGCTGGAGATTTCCTGTTATGATAATCATCTTGTGGGGGGGGATTCATGGACTTGGTGAAACTTTTGAAAAGTCCGTTTTGAGGTGATTGTTATGCGCTGTTCATTCATTAGTTCCAGCTGCCATTCTTCCTACTCAGATGAACAATGACTGTGGCTGGAAGAGATCAATACCAGATTGCTGATAGTGCCTATCTATTCAAAGACTAGATTATTTGATGAATGGCGAAGGCCGCATGATTTGACGTCTGCTAGTTGTGTAGCCGAGGCCAAACAGGAAAGAGCTGCAGTTCCATCATAAGAACCCACAAACGGAAATTTCCCATGTAACAAAAATCCTATATCTCATTTCTCCGGGAGTGCGGGTGTTACTCCGCTGCAGACTCGTGTCTTCCTAGACCTGGTGAATGTGAAAGTATGTGCACGTACGTGAGCACTGGTGCCTGTATAAAGGGGCCACCTGGCCGCACAGTCACCTATGATCCCACGTTCCTCCAACTTTGGGAGATGGCAGATACACTCATTGGTGAACTAATGGGCACTGTGTGTGTGTGTGTGGGGGGGAATGAATTAAAATTTTGAGGGATGAGGAGCAGCCTGGGGGGTGTCCGTCAACCACCAGGAATTCTGTTAGCAGTTGTGCAAAACCATATGCACTGCAGGGGGGCAGATATAACATTTGCAGAGAGGGTTAGATTTGGGTGGTTATTTTGTTTCTGTGCAGGGTAAATACTGGCTGCTTTATTTTTACACTGCAAATTAGATTGCAGATTGAACATACCACACCCAAATCTAACTCTCTCTGCACATGTTATATCTGCCCCACCTGCAGTGCACATGGTTTTGCCCAATTGCTAACAGAATTCCTGCTGCGATCAACTTGGAATTACCCCCTATATGTATACTAAAGTACTTCAACATCCCATCAATAAATGGAAGGACTCCTTTCTAGCTTAATACAGTCCCCCCCTCATTCTGCAGGAGACTCCCTGAAATAGCAGTGAACTCCCCGACTCCCTGAATAGTCCCCGCAATCTCCCTGATTGCACCTTACCCCATTGTGTAGCTGTTACATTCTTGGGGGAAAAATAAATCAGAGATAAATACATTCAAATGGGATGATCAGGGCCATTTCCCTGCATTGGTTATAAGGCACAATGATCCCTATGGCGACGTGCATTGTAAATAAGGTTTCTTGTGGCCACTTACAGTATATGGAACCTCTTGTAAAACACAATACACAAACAAATCCTGCAAAATATCAGTGTCTTTTCTTCAACAAGTAGATCTTGCTAACTTTGGGGCTCATTTACATTTGGATGTAAGTCATTTTCATGACGCGCCTCTCAGATGTAGCGGTACACGTCCGCGCTGATAGGTGTTACTGTCACATCTCCCTGACATGCTTTACCAAAAGTAGGTAAGTATGCTGCAGTCTGTACAATGCCGCCCAGATAAGAACATAAGACTCTAACACATTCATCACAGCATCCGATCGCTCTAAATAATTGTCCGCAGCCTAAATCCGTGCAGCTCGGCTAATCCTGCTCTGTTGCTTTAATGCATCGGTAAACGCTGTGTCCTCTGTTCCCGTCTCCGCAGCGCACTTATCCACCTGCTCACCTCAGTCCCAAGATCACAGGCTCCGTCCTTATGCCGGGTAATTTCCTTAATTGTGCGTTTGACTTGTTAGACTTTAAAGTAAGTGAGGGAAATTTTCAAAGTGCTTTGTGGGGAGTGAGACGCACTTGGCCCTGTCAGTTTTAATTGCCCTGCTATGAATAAGCTGACTTTAAAATCCTTAATTAATTGTCTGAGAATAGCCATAGTTTGGAAAGTGCAGAGGAGCTATAAAGGCTGTGATATAAAATTTGAGTTAGTGAATTGGAGTTAATGCGTTTTAGGCTGAATATTCTCTGGTGCAGAGATATGTACAGCGCCATAACTGAATGACAAAACATTGTGCCATTTCCAGAAAGGTGATAGACTTATAGTGTAGGCTGTACGAGAGACCGTGTATCATACTGCCGTGGCTGTTATAGCGTGTTCCTGGCACCAACATACCATGAATTCCGCCATCAAGCTGTATCTAGCCTATCAGGGCATTAGGAACCAGTGACATCACTGAGGCACTATCAGGTGATAGGAAAGCTTTAATTAAGCATTTGCCTGGGTGTCCAATCACCTTTCACCAAGATCGTGGCTGATACATAGCACCATACATACAAAGAACCAGATAAACCACCTAAATTACCCCCAGTGGACTTCTCCATCTTATTTTCCAAGATGAATAACACAGGCTGAACTATTGACTTAGGTTAGAAAGTATTTCTTTGATATCAGTTAATTCAGTTGCATATCTCCCAAATGTCCTGATGGCGATGGAACGGAGCCGCGATCTGTGTATACATCCTGATTGGAATGAAGCAAGTGACTTCACGGCATGTGGCAATAAAATTTTGTTTTTCTGCCAAGTACACCTACCGGGGAATGTGGCCAGACAAACTATGACATGGCCACCAGTGGCTCCTACCTCTTTGGAGGAGGAGTGTGGCCGCTGCCCGTGCAGCCTGCAGGAGGAGAAGAGAGCGGAGAGCACCGGCCAGCTTGGTCCCGGCACCTGCGCAATGGATCTGGCAGGCGCCAGTACCAACGCATGCGCATAAGTGGTGGTGGGACTGTGCATTCACAAAACACTGGCTTCTATGGACTGCATTTGCTGCAGCCCATAGAAGCCGGGTAGGGCTGACCAAAAGGCAGGGAGTGGCTTCTCACAGGAAGCACAATTCTGCTAATTGCAGCCCATAATGACAGAGGGAGAAAGCGCCTCCCAATGGGACTGGCTGTCCTATGGATGATTGGCAGGTAGCAATTCCAATGAGAAGTCACTGCCGGTCACAGTGTAGCCAGTGCAGTCACAGACTCCAACTGGCGCACTGAGGTGGTGGATTTTACCCGGGTGGGAAGGGGGGGCTTGGGGGAGGGGGTATGCAGTCCATAAGTAAAATCCACAACCTGTCACGCCTCAAGCATGAACAAGCCATGCCCCTATCCTGATTCATGTCTACCAATGTTGGGAAGTATGCAAATGGTAAAATAATAAAACGTAAGGATGGCTTTCATAGGGTTAATCATCAATGGTGCTTAGCATCAATCTTATAAAGTCATCAATGGTTTGACCCATCAATGGACATTCCTGCTGTGTGACACTGCGTGCAATGTGCCAATCGGGGAAGAGGTAGGGACTGGAATGGGGCGGAGCAAAGCACTGTTTCTCTTGCTCTTAGGCCGGACAAAACATAGCTGCCTCTGTGCCACTGATGGTGGAGATCTATCAGATCCTGACCAATGATGGTGGAGATCTATCAGATCCTGCCCACTGATGTTAGAGATCTATCAGATCCTGGCCAATGATGGTGGAGATCTATCAGATCCTGGCCATTGATGGTGGCGATCTATCAGATCCTGGCCATTGATGGTGGCGATCTCTGCTATTGATGGCAAAACCATTGACTAACAGTGGTTAATGGCCAACCTTAATAAGAAGACCAGAGCTGCTGGTTGTGTAGTGGGTGCAGTACTAGAGGTCGGCTGGCACGCGCAGTCGCACATTGGTCCTTATATGTAGAGTTAGGGATCAAGCAGTAGAGCCGGGTACGGAGAGAGACACAGCACTCTATTGCACTGATGACAAATGGCTATACATAGCTTATTGTAGGAACCGTTCTCCCTTACTATTAATAGTATTTTGGCAGAGGTTGCCCTATTTAGCAGGGTCCTAAAACTAATATGAAACTGGAACCTCTGCCAATTGCCTTTAATGCTTCTCTGCTCTCTCCATATCATGGTAGACCCAACACAGTGGTTCCAAGGCTTTCAGTTACAGCTGCTGCAACAGAGTGTGACTGGTGCTATTATTGGGAAGGAAGGGAACTTGGTACAGTGGTTATTATAAGTGGACCTCCCATTCTCAATGGGCCTGCGTACAATAGAGCAGGCGAGTCTGCTTAACCCCTTCCAGGCCCCTGAGCATGCAAGTTTAATAACTGGTTTCATTGCTGACATGATGCAAAACACCGATGTTAGATAAACAGGCGCTCGCAGCTATCAGAGGCACGCATGGAAACGTCTGCATGGACGGTAACTGGGCAGTGGCTCTTCAGATGCCTAGAGATGGCCCCTCTTATAGGCGTATTATGGCAGTGATGCCGGTGTGTCGCTGACGTGTTTGCGCACATAAATGCTTACTCACATTGGAAGCCATAGTCAGACGGAGAGTCTGCACCTTGTGTAGGTCTGGTGCAAGTTACTGTGGTGCAACCAATGGTGTCATCTAAAGACGCATCAAGTTTTATACAGATGCATTACCTACAGTATATTCTCACCGGGGGGAACCTAGACCTCTTTCACCCCGGGCAAAGAAACATAAGGTTGGTGATACAAGTCACATCTAAGACTTTGAGGATATAAATGTGCCGCTACTTCCCTACCCTTCTATGAACTGCCCATTGGATCCCTGCAGGGCAGCCATCAGGGGGGGGACTGTGGGGACTGGTGTCCCGGGCCCTTACAGAGAGGGGGGCCCGGGACTTCTTAAAAAAAGCCGCTGAAAATGTTGTGTTTTTTGTTTTTGTTTTTGCAGGGAAGGCCCCGGACTCTTTTGTCAGTCCCGGGCCCCACAATTTCTGATAGCAGACCTGGATCCCAGTTAGTGAACCCCCATTTATGTGATTGTAGGTCCTGATCCTTTGCCATTGCACCTTTTGGGCGAGTAACTACACCTGAGTACCCCATACTCCACACCTGAGTTCCCCATACTCCTACACCTGAGTTCCCCATACTTCCAACACCTGAGTTCCCCATACTCCTACACCTGAGTTCCCCATGCTCCTACACCTGAGTTCCCCATGCTCCTACACCTGAGTTCCCCATGCCATTACAGTCCAGGTTTTAAGGATAGCCATGCCTGAGTCCAGATGGTTAAATCAAACTGACTGAGATACTAATTAAGTCAGCTGTACTCAAGCATGGCTATCCTTAAAACCTGGAGTGTAATGGCGGAGTTTAGGAAACTCTGAACTACACAAATACCAATATCTCACATTTGTCTTCATAAACCATGTAGGAACGTCACCTTCTGCGCGGGTTTCGCTTTCACAAACAGACATTAGGACAATCCCCCAGATATATCTCCTCTGTGACTAGTTCTGCTGTTTGCACATTATTATTACTAATCCCATTCATTAATACTGTGGGATCCATCCTCAAAAAAAGAGTAAATACATTTGCATACATTCATACATAAACACGGTACCACTGACTTGTGGTCAGACATACTTTTATTAGACTTGGCAAATGAAAAAACAGGAATCATTTTGAAGAATGTCATTGGCCAGGGAAAGTGAGGGCAGCGGCCATTTTGTGGGCTGAAGACATAGAGACGCCAATCACCAACACAAAAAGTATATGAGGTGTATGAAATGGTGGCAGCACTGAGTAATATATCAGCACTTTATAAAGAAACGCTGATAGTTATACATCATATACTTTGTGCACAGATGTACGAGTTTATTTGTGTGGTGCAGACCATTAAGTGTTATATACATAGACACAATATTCAGCTTACAGTATTAATTCACCAGAAATGAGTGATGTCAGCGGTTCCTAGCAAATTGGTGGGATAACACTCCACAGCCCACAATATGGCTGCCGGCTGCGTCCACGGGTTCAGTATGAAATACCGACGGCCGGGATCCCAGCCGTCAGTATGCGCTTTCCATGCTGCGGGCACGATGGCTTGCCACAGTTTATATTCTCCCTCTATGGGTGTTGTGGACCCCAACAGAGGGAGAAAAGCCTGTGGTGCCGGTATTCCGGCGGTGGCATTTCCCCGCTAGTCGGGATTCCGGCATCGGTGTTTTGACCTCCGGGATCCTGAAGAGAGGTAATGTAACTGTGTGCAGGTGACAAATAACAGAACTGCTTAAGCAAAGGAAAGTGGGACAGCGATTTGTGCACAAGCAAACGCTGTGGAAGTGGGGGAGGGGGGTTTCCGGTTGCCTGGAAAACCTCCTCATGGCAAGTGGCTCAAATGATGACAACAATAGAACTGGTATATAATACTATTACTAGAGCTGCCGCCGCATCATGCAGTGTAAGGGACAGAGCTGCTGCACATGCCCAGTGGTAGCAACTTCTTATACCTGTGTGTGGATCTAATGGCCCTTACACATTTGACGATTCCACCGAGGTGCCCGACGGCCAACAGATGACCCGGCGGCGGGGAAGGAGGTGACGGGGGGGGGGGGGGGGAGTTTCGTCACTCCCTGATGTCACCCTGCCCCATAGCCCTGCATGCTAATATGGATGAGCCGGCACCAACGATGAACGACCGCGGGGCCGCGCATCATTCATGGCTGGTGCCTACACACTGAAAGATATGAACAATTTCTCGTTCATTACTGAACAAGATCGTTCATATCGGCCGCACACATCAGCCAGTGTGTAGGGCCCTTATTCCGCAATCCGTGCGCTGGACCAGAGCGTAGCTATATTGCTTACCTGTATTCTAACGTATTCAATATAACATGAGGGCTATTCTGTATACATTTACTACATATGACACATTATACACTACACCAATATGCTGGTGTGTGTGTGTATGTGTGTATGTATATAAATATATATATATATATATATATATATATATACACTGCTCAAAAAAATATAGGGAACACTAAAATAACACATCCTAGATCTGAATGAATGAAATATTCTTATTAAATACTTTGTTCTTTACATAGTTGAATGTGCTGACAACAAAATCACACACAAACTATCAATGGAAATCAAATTTATTAACCCATGGAGGTCTGGATTTGGAGTCACCCTCAAAATTAAAGTGGAAAAACACACTACAGGCTGATCCAACTTTGATGTAATGTCCTTAAAACAAGTCATAATGAGGCTCAGTAGTGTGTGTGGCCTCCACGTGCCTGTATGACCTCCCTACAATGCCTGGGCATCCTCCTGATGAGGTGGCAGATGGTCTCCTGAGGGATCTCCTCCCAGACCTGGACTAAAGCATCCGCCAACTCCTGGACAGTCTGTGGTGCAACGTGGCGTTGGTGGATGGAGCGAGACATGATGTCCCAGATGCAGTGGCGTAAGTTCAAACCAGGCGCCCGGAGGCGAAACAGTCAGAGGTGCCCCCCTTCATAATTTCTAATACATTGTCCCCAAGTTACATGACAATTCCTTCCCCACAGCACAGCCACCCCTGAAGTGGTGCATACCAGCCCCCGACACTTATACCCCTTTCACATCGCACAAATAACCCGGTACCGACACGGCATATTGCCGTGTCGAACCGGGTCAGTGTGCGATGTGAAAGCACACTGGCCGATTTAGCGGGTCGCCTGACCCGGTAAATCAACCCGGTAAAAAAGAAGGGTTTTACCCGGGTTGATTACCGGGTCAGGTGCGGTGTGAATGGGAGCCGTGTCGATGCGACACGGTTCCCATTCACAAGATAGGGAGAGGCGGCGCTGGAGATGAGCTCATCTCCCGACGCCGCCTCCACCCCCGCCCCTGCTGCTGCTGCGCGCTCCGTTGTTATGGCAACCGACCCGGTATATTGCCGGGTCGGAAAGCCAGCAGCGGAGAGCAAATGCCGGATCCCACCCGGTACGTACACGTTTGTCTTACCGGGTAGGATCCGGCATTTGCAGTCTGAATGCAGCATTACACACAGTGCTCTGCAGCTCCACGGCAGCAGAACAGAGCCCTGAGAGGAGACCACTAGACCCGCAGCAGCCCCCGGCCCATTGTTCCTGCAGTTTGGTTCACTGGCTCACAGACAACCACTACTTCCAGCACCTCTGTAATGCAGAGCCGGATTTAGACCTCATGAAAGATATCAGTTTGGGGCCCCCCTCCCTCAACTACACCCAATTTCACACACAGTTCCCCCATAGCCGCACACACACTCACACCTACCTTTCCTGCTTGTCCCCTCCAGTGCTGGTCCATGGAGTTTGCAGGCAGCTGGCACCTCACACCAGCACTGATCCCACTTGCCTCCTCCAGCACTGGTCTCCAGAGCCTGAGCTGCACAGTCTGCTTTCAGTCACCACCTCACAACAGCGGGCAGAATTCTTTCTGCTTGCCTCCTCCAGCAACGGTGCCTGTAAATGCCCTCAAGATTCAGGTCCGAATGGACCTGGAACAGAAATATATGAAATGCCTATTGAGTGCCGCCACAGGGGGTGTTGCCAGTGCTGCAAGGGCGTGACAAGTGATGTGGGGTGTGTGACAAGTGTTGTGGGGGATGTGGCTTGCGCAACTACCTTTAAAAAGCTTGATCTCTCTCGATACGACACTGAGTTGCGTGGTCTGTTAATTTGCACAGGAGAGTGCCATTCTATTTAGTATAAATATACATTTTATTTTATTTTTACATTAAAAACATCAGGATAAAAATATTACCAATCTCAACCATTTACACCAGCATTACACATTGGGAATGCAATACCTAACATGCATTTTAAAACAATACTGTAAATGATTATATGTGCATCATCCCCATCTGATCATCTCAGCCTTACCTGCAGCAATGAGGTTTCTTGACCCCTGTGTCTGTGGTGAAGGGTGCATTCTTCCTGGTAGCTTAAGTGGCCCACTGCTTCCTTGGGGCTTACTGTACCCAGGGCCGGCAACAGAAATCTTGGGGCCCGTTACACTGATATCTCTGGGGCCCCCCTCCCCTCCGTCCCACTCCCTAAATATCCCTAACCTGCATGTGCCAATACAGGCATCACCAAATACAAGGCACTAGGTTTGTGCATATACTGAAACACTACAATACATAGATGGAAAACACACAACAAAAGTGCACTGTGTCCGTTACTGGAGCGCAAACACACTCATACACATACCTACATACATACACATCACATATACTGTATACACACACACACACATACCTACATACATACACATCACATATACTGTACACACACATACACATACCTACATACATACACATCACATATACTGTATACACACATACACATACCTACATACATACACATCACATATACTGTACACACACATACACATACCTACATACATACACATCACATATACTGTATACACTCATACACATACCTACATACATACACATCACATATACTGTATACACACACACACACACACACATACTGTGAAGCAGACATAGACTGTCCAGGAAGGACTCACTGTCACCACAGATAGGGTGTCTCTCTCGTGTGTAGCACTGCGGGGGGGCTGCTGCAATCTTCTCCTTCCGAGTGTCACACACCGGTGGCCAGGCCGGCATCGGGAGGTTGTGCACAGCTTCTGGACAGCTCCTCAGCGGAGGCAGGATACAGGGATGTGCCGGCGGGCCAGCGTCATGACGTCACAACATTGGTGCCACGGTATGGGACCATACCAAGTGACAGGGTAAGGAGGGGGAGGCGTGGAAGGAGGTATTGCTGCTTCTGACTGGACACTTAATTCATTTTTTAGGTGATTGGCAGCTGGGCAGGCATTCACTTCAAATAGGCAGTGCGTCCTATTTTATTTCCCTGATTCATGGGGCCCCTCCAACCCTCGGGGCCCGGTACAGGTGTCCCCTTTGACCCCCCCTGTCGCCGGGCCTGACTGTATCTTCCTCTGACGTGGGTTGATCCTAGATCCAAGTGGGCTAAGGGACCTTTTCCATCAGGGGGAGGAGCCATGGCACAAGGGGGAGGAGCAAGGCCAGCGGGATAGTTCCTCTACTATCCACGCCACCAACTATTACCTTTAGTAATCAGGTGGCGAGCAAACTTTTTGGGTACCCTGTTCGGTCGTAGCTCCTCCCCCTGGTGACGTGTCTCCTCCCCTAGGTACGTCAGAAGGTCCCTTCTCCCACTCCGATATAGAATCAACCAATTTGATTCTCCAGCCACCTCTCCCTCATGGACCAGGTCCCAGCTGTTTTTTTCCGGGAAAGGGATGGGGAAGGAGGGGCAGACACCCCAACATAACCTCAATGGGGCAGGGAAAAAAGGGAAGGGGGGGGGGGGGTGCAGCAGGTCGAAGTATGTGTCGGCTGGGGTGTGTGGAGAGGGCTCAGGCTAAGTTCAGATTTCTGAGTGACTGAACTTTTCGTGAACGGATACAATGTTATATACATTGTAGCAAAATGCCCAGAGTGAGATATAGCTACTGCGGGGAGGGAGACGGGGGTGAGGGGATATCAGTGGGTCTTCCAACCACACAGGCATCTTCAGAGGTCTCCCTCCCCATTCCCAGTGTCAGAAATGGGGATAAATATCACGACCAGAGAGAGGGAGACAAGGTAATCGGTGATGCAGCTCAGCAACAACCAGGAAGCACAATGGTTATGTGTAAGAGGCACGGGGGTGGGGCCCTGGGGAAGGAATACGGCGCGCTCACTTACCAGGCCTACGTACCTCACGCCTCCCGTCCTCCACCTTCAGTCCGTCGAGGTAGCTCAGACGATACTGGCACACGTCCAGACACGGAGAAGAACTTCCTGGGTCGGCTGAAAAGAATGGGGGGGGGGACATTACGCAGGGGTGGCCTACACTGGGCTCAGTGAAGGGTCATCATTGGCACTTGTGGCCTCAGACTGGGTGCCCCCATAGTGGTGAGGAGCACCAGGGGCGACCCTGAATGGAAACGCCCAAAGGGGAGGTGGGGGAGGGGGCAACATACACCACGAACACACACGAAACACCTTTATGCTCACCAGCTATATACTCGGCTTCCGCCAGACGACTGGCCCTTCTTCTTTGCTCCTGTAAGAGAACACACAACACAGCCCACGGGACGTGGCGCTGCTTACGCTTTATGACGGAGAGACACTTATACAGAGGTTATAGCACGACACCGTAATACTGTTTCAACCTTGTGGTACTCACCAACGCGTACTTCCGACAGCCTACCTTCCATGGGGGCCTGGCTGTGGGGAAAACTGAGAACTCATCACACATGCGGCGTAGCGCCAACTTATGCGAACCGCGGCCTAGCCCCGACTTCAGCAACCTGCGGCCTAGCGCCGACTTCAGCAACCTGCGGCGTAGCGCCGACTTCAGCAACCTGCGGCGTAACGCTGACTTCAGCAACCTGCAGCCTAGCACCGACTTAAGCAACCTGCGGCCTAGCGCCGACTTAAGCAACCTGCGGCCTAGCGCCGACTTCAGCAACCTGCGGCGTATCGCCGACATCACAACCTGCGGCCTAGCGTTGACTTCAGCAACCTGCGGCGTATCGCCGACTTCAGCAACCTGCGGCCTAGCGCGACTTCAGCAACCTGCGGCGTATCGCCGACTTCAGCAACCTGCGGCCTAGCGTTGACTTCAGCAACCTGCGGCGTATCGCCGACTTCAGCAACCTGCGGCCTAGCGCGACTTCAGCAACCTGCGGCGTATCGCCGACTTCAGCAACCTGCAGCGTAACGCCAACTTCAGCAACCTGCGGCGTAACGCCGACTTCAGCAACCTGCGGCCTAGCGCCGACTTCAGCAACCTGCGGCCTAGCGCCGACTTCAGCAACCTGCGGC
Source organism: Pseudophryne corroboree (assembly GCF_028390025.1). Taxonomy (NCBI): domain Eukaryota; kingdom Metazoa; phylum Chordata; class Amphibia; order Anura; family Myobatrachidae; genus Pseudophryne; species Pseudophryne corroboree. Next base: position 365,963,398 of record NC_086454.1, on the reverse strand, counting down.
CTAGCGCCGACTTCAGCAACCTGCAGCCTAGCGCCGACTTCAGCAACCTGCGGCCTAGCGCCGACTTCAGCAACCTGCGGCCTAGCGCCGACACCATAGCGTTGGGCTCCTTGCCCTGGATGCCCCTTGCCTATGTCTGCCTAACTGTGGGGGGATAATGGGGGCCTAACGCCCTTTGCTGCTCAGGCCTAGTGCCTGTTTTTGCCCCACGGGCCTAGTGCCCGAATCCCTGGTGGTCTAGGGGGAAAGAGGGGCTACCACCTGCACTTACCCGTCTTCGCCGGAGGCGGGATGGCTCCCACCACCTCCGGGCTTCCTGGAGACTTCACCTGGGCAGCGGTGGCCTGTGCAAGCTCTTTTGCATTTCACACAGCTGGCCCAGGGCTTCCGACGTTTTCACCCGGCGGGCGGCGGCGTGTAGCAGCTCTTTCGCACGTGCCGCCGCCCTCCAGGACTTCCGGCGCCGTCTTCTCGGTTCCGTCTTCGGGAGCTCTTCTCTGCTCCCTACCGGCCGACGAATCTCCCCCTCGTGCCCGGCGCTGGCTAATACAAGCCAGTGCCAGGGGGCGGGGCTATGACGTGGCGAGCCGGGATTGGCTCGCCGCCGCCACTCCTGATTGGCCACCAGTTCGCGGCTGGCGCCAAATTCAAAATGCCGGGCGGCGATTGGTGGGGTCTGCGTCCCGGAGGATGCAGGCCCGCCGCCATCACCCGCGTGGAGCGGCGGTGGATATGCACCGCCGCCCCCACGCCCGCTGCCGAACTCTGCATTCAGCTGGGCAGGTGGAGCCCGGACCAGGTCCGGTCCCCAGCGCCGCCCGAAGCCCGCACTACCTCCAGACGAGGAGGGACGCGCATGTTTGTAGCAGGGCCAGTGACCGCACGAGTACACTGGCCCTTGCTACATATGCACAGACTGCAGGTCAGTTACAAACACCCGAGCAGCCTTCACTGAACGGAGATCAGCAAAAAACCCTGACACCTTCTTCCCCTCTTCAGCCAGCTTACACAACCAATCTACCGCTATGTAGCGGCGCGCCCGGCCACCGCCGGACCCCTGCACACAGTACAAATCGCTGGCAGGTGCACCGCACACGCAGGACAGCACAGTGCATGGGAGAGCAGCAGGGGGTCAGCACCCCTCCTCAGCAGCAAGGACACAGAATGGGGGACAATAGAGGAAGTGCCCCCTTCAGTGCTGACGCCTGGCGGCAAATGACTCCACTGTCTCCGGGAGTTCCGCCTCTGCCCAGATGAGTTCAATTGGATTCATTCTGTGGAACGGGCGGGCCAGTCCATAGCATCAATGCCTTCGTCTTGCAGGAACTGCTGACACACTCCAGCCACATGAGGTCTAGCATTGTCTTGCATTAGGAGGAACCCAGGGTCAGCCGCAGCAGCATATGGTCTCACAAGGGGTCTGAGGATCTCATCTCGGTACCTAATGGCAGTCAGGCTACCTCTGGCGAGCACATGGAGGGCTGTGTGGCCCCCCAAAGAAATGCCACCCCACACCATTACTGATCCACTGCCAAACCGGTCATGCTGGAGGATGTTGCAGGCAGCAGAACGTTCTCCTTGGCGTCTCCAGACTCTGTCACGTCTGTCACATGTGCTCAGTGAGAACCTGCTTTCATCTGTGAAGAGCACAGGGCGCCAGTGGCGAATTTGCCAATCTTAGTGTTGTCTGGCAAATGGCAAACGTCCTGCACGGTGTTGGGCTGCAAGCACAACCCCCACCTGTGGACGTCGGGCCCTCATACCACCCTCATGGAGTCTGTTTCTGATCGTTTGAGTAGACACATGCACATTTGTGGCTTGCTGGAGGTCATTTTGCAGGGCTCTGGCAGTGCTCCTCCTGTTCCTCCTTGCACAAAGGAGGAGGTAGCGGTCCTGCTGCTGGGTTGTTGCCCTCCTACGGCCTCCTCCACGTCTCCTGATGTACTGGCTTGTCTCCTGGTAGCGCCTCCATGCTCTGGACACTACGCTGACAGACACAGCAAACCTCCTTGCCACAGCTCGCATTGATGTGCCATCCTGGATGAGCTGCACTACCTGAGCCACTTGTGTGGGTGGTAGGGAGGTCATACAGGCACGTGGAGGCCACACACACTACTGAGCCTCATTTTGACTTGTTTTAAGGACATTACATCAAAGTTGGATCAGCCTGTAGTGTGTTTTTCCACTTTAATTTTGAGGGTGACTCCAAATCCAGACCTCCATGGGTTAATAAATTTGATTTCCATTGATAATTTTTGTGTTATTTTGTTGTCAGCACATTCAACTATGTAAAGAACAAAGTATTTAATAAGAATATTTCATTCATTCAGATCTAGGATGTGTTATTTTAGTGTTCCCTTTATTTCTTTGAGCAGTGTATGTATGTATGTATGTATATATACAGTATATATATATAAAGTACACACACACACACAACGGAACAAGAGGTTTGGCCGCATGAACCCGTTCAGACCAAAGACATAATTTGCGCTGTAGAAAAAGGCAATGCGATGAAATCTCAGTCATTCATTTACTTACTGTAATTTTCCATGAAATGTTCTGCTGCAGATCGGGATCCATTAATAGTCGGAATAAGGCTTTTATACATCAGCTTCATCTGCGACTTACTAAACATAGTTATAAATGGCAATGGTTTAATTTACTTCCTGTATTCATACTAAGATAAAACTAAATTACACCTCGTGTCATCATTAACAGAAATCCATCTCATTCCTTCATTTGGAAAGCAGTAGTTACTGAGTGATTATTGAGCCATGACGCTGGGATGAGGGGAGACGGTATTACACTTACTGTAGGTTTTACAGCAGGAAATTAGGAGCTGGCTCCCTTCACACCAGTGGGAATATGGTCTTTGAACTCGTGTGACTTTATTCCAGGTGAGGTCTGGCTTATAAAACCTTTTCATGTCCACAACAAGGGCAAACGCCAGATTTCCAGAGGGGGGTTTCCAAATGCCAGTCCACCATCTCCCACCATGTTTGCCGACTTCTAGGTCGGCTCAGCAGGGGGGCGGGCAGTGAGGTTACGTCCAGAGGGGGGGGGGGGCAGAGGCGAGACGGGGCGTGGCAGAGGTGGGACGGGGGCGTGGCTGCGGGATCGCTTCATGTAAGCCACGCCCCCACTGTGTAATGCCGCTATTACCGGCATTATACAGCAGTGGGCGTGGCTATGATGACGCGATTCAACAAGAATCGCATCATCTCCTGCCCGGACCGCCCACTTTACTCGCTAAGTGGGCGGGCGGGCAGTGAGGACCCCTAAAATTGGGAGACCTGCCTGCTCTTCCGGGGGGCCGGGAGGGTCACCCGATTTTCGGGAGCCTCACGACCATTCCGGGAGAGTAGGCAAGTATGTCTCCCACTCTGCGGAACATTGGAGCATGTCCGGTAGTTTGGGGGAGCGGTAGAAGAACCTAGTACTGACCCTGGACATTAATGTAACACTGGATACTGTATGGAATACATTATTAATATCTAACACTATCGATGGTCTTCTTTTCTTGTCACCTACAGGTAATAACAATTGACTACAGCTACCATCATATTCTGCTGCATTAGATCTATACATGCAAAGCTAATTCTGCTGGGTAATTACAATTGACTACAACCACCAACATATTCTGCTGCATTAGATCTATACATGCAAAGCTAATTCTGCTGGGTAATGCAAATTGAAACATTATTGCATAGTATGTGATTTTGAAGTACTTTTTTAAGTTTTGAGTATAGACCCAGTTTAATCTTTGTGGAATGCCTGGTAGTTGTTTTTAAGGTAATTTATTGCCTGGCATTTGAGGGGGTGGGGTGTGGTTACAGATTTCAATTATTGGTTTCACTTGTAATAGTCTTCTACTTAAGGCCACTGGTGTAGGCTGAGCATTTAGAATCTAAGCGTGCATTTTATCAAAGCGTGATAAAATTGACACATAACAGCAGCGTTCAATCAGCGTTCCATCGAAGTGAAAAAGAAGGAAAACAGAAGCACACCAATCAAACAAAACCAAAAAAAACTGAAGAACTAATAACAAATGTGAGTCACTTACTCCTCAGATCACTCACCTCCTGATTGTTGCATCTGATTAAATAGCACGGAAATACCTTACTTGGACATTTCAAAAACCGTCCATTTCACCTACAAATGCTTGTATCTGTATTGTAATTTTGTTTTTTAAGCACAGCTGCACCAATGCAATTTAACCTGCAAACACTAAAAAAAAATCTAACAGAATTACCATTGCTTCTTAAACCTCTCACAATCCTTTCATTTCTTACACTCCAAATACATTTCTGCAACCACTTTATCTACGCTTTTGACTCATTTCATACTAAATCTACACCCCTTGAGCCTACACTGCTTTTCTCACCTGCATTTCAGCAAATCTTCTGCTCGGATTCCCTTACAGTCTCCTCTCTTACTTCCACTTTCCCTCAACCTATTTACCTACTTAACACTATGTCAAGGCTTTCTTATACTCCCCACATCACTCAGTGTCTACCTAATAATGTATCTTTATCCTTCCACCCTAGTCTCCTACACCTCCTCCTCTCTCCCCTCCTCTGTCTCCCCTCCAACCCTCTGTTTCCTACCCCCACCTTTCCTGTTACCCCACTTTCATTCACCTCTGCCCCATGGTCCTGCTACCCCACAACTCAGCCCTGCTCCCTCTCTCCCTTCCCTGTCACCTGCCCAGACCCCCATCCACATCACACTGACCTCCCTCCCTGCCCACCTCCTGCAGTTTCCCCTCCTAGCTCAGGAACCCGTACCATCACTACTCTCTCATCATCCCTGCCCTCAAAGTTAATCCCACCTCATCGCTACAGCAACCCTGAAAATCTCATTCACATCTCTCCCACAGACTTATACCCCCTATCCTGTGCACTCTGGAATGCCAGATCTGTTTGTAACAAACTGGTCCCCACTCATGACCTTTTCATTTCCAACTCCCTACACCTACTAGCCATTACTGAAACTTGGATTACGCCCTCTGACACTACTTCTGCTGCTGCTCTCTCTGCTGGGGGCCTCACATTCACACACACACCCCGACCTGGGGGTCGCCATGGGGGTGGTGTTGGGGTCCTTTTACCTTCTAGTTACTCCTACCAACTCATACCACCAGAACCATCCCTTACATTCTCTACATTTGAGGTCCACACCATACGCCTCTTCCAACCAGTACATCTTAGAGTAGCTGTCATTTACCGCCCCCCTGGCACTGCTTCCAAATTCATCGACAACTTTGCTTCCTGGCTTCCTCACTTCCTCTCTTCTGACATTCCCTCCATTATCCTAGGCGATTTCAACATCCCTATTGACATCCCCACACAATCCCTTGCCTGTAAACTCCTTAACCTCACCTCTTCACTTGGTCTCTCCCAGTGGACCTCCTCACCCTCCCATGTGAATGGGAGCTCACTGGATCTGGTCTTCACTCACCGCTGTGATATTTCTGATTTTTCCAACTCCCCATTTCCCCTCTCTGACCACCACCTGCTCTCCTTTAACCTATCTCTCTCTGCTTCCCCATCTCTACCTCCTAAGGCTACCATCACTAAGCGTAACATTGAAGCTATTGACACCACATTCCTTTCCTCCCTGTTTGACTCACTTCTCTCTCCTATTCTCTCTCTCTCATGCCCTGAACAAGCCACTTCCACATACAATGCTTCCCTTACTTCTGCTCTTGACTCTGTTGCTCCACCAACCACTATTCACCCTCGCAAATTAACACCTCAACCCTGGCACACCAAATGCACCAGATATCTGCAAAAATGCTCACGTACTGCTGAGCGACACTGTAGGAAATCACGCTCTAAGGCAGACTTCCTCCATTTCAAACTTATGCTTTCATCCTTCAGTGCTGCCCTTTCTCTTGCTAAACAGTCATACTTCAAGAACCTCATCTCCTCCCAGTCTTCCAACCCCCGGCGCCTCTTTGCCACTCTCAACTCACTCCTCTGCCCACCTCCACCTCGTCTCCCTTCCTCACTCTCTGCTCTTGACTTTGCCACTTACTTCACATCCAAAATTGACTCCATACGTCAGGACATCACATCACACCAGACCATCAGTAACCAGCCTTCTCCCATCCCTTACCAACCCTCCCCATCCCTCGCACCAACTCTGTCATCTTTCTCCCATGCATCTGGAGAGGAAGTCATGGCCCTCATTCGTTCCTGTCCCCTCACCACCTCCCCACTTGACCCTATCCCCTCCCGCCTCCTCTGCTACCTCTCTTCTTCTGCTTGTTCCCATCTTTCCCACCTTCTCAATCTCTCCCTATCATCAGGCACTGTCCCCTCTGCCTTCAAGCATGCACTCATCTCTCCTATTCTTAAAAAACCTACCCTTGATCCAAACACGCTCTCCAACTACCGACCCATCTCTCTCCTCCCTTTTGCCTCCAAACTCCTTGAGCGTATTGTCTACAACCGCCTTACTTCCTTTCTTTCCTCACACTCACTGCTTGACCGATTCCAATCTGGCTTCCATCCTCTCCACTCCACTGAAACTGCCCTTACAAAAGTATGCAATGACCTCCATGCTGCTAAATCTAAGGGACACTACTCTCTACTTATTCTACTTGACCTCTCTGCTGCTTTTGACACTGTGGACCATCCTCTCCTACTGCAAATCCTTCACTCCATTGGTCTGCGTGACACTGCCCTCTCTTGGTTGTCGTCCTACCTTTCTGACCGTTCATTCTCTGTCTCCTCTCATGACTCCACCTCCCCCTCACTTCCACTAACTGTAGGGGTACCCCAAGGTTCTGTCCTTGGTCCTCTTCTCTTCTCTCTCTATACGTCCTCACTAGGTAAGCTCATTAGTTCTTTTGGTTTCCAATATCATCTCTATGCTGATGACACTCAAATCTATCTTTCCTCTCCAGACCTCTCCCCTACTCTCCTCACTCGTATCTCCAACTGTCTCTCTGCTATCTCTTCCTGGATGTCCCAGCGCTTTCTTAAACTTAACATGTCTAAGACCGAGCTGATCATCTTCCCTCCCTCCCGCATAACCTCACCTCCTACAATCTCATTATCTATTGATGGCACTACTATCTCCTCTACCCCCCAAGTGCGCTGTCTTGGAGTAATCCTTGACTTCTCCCTCTCCTTCAAACCACACATTCAGCACCTCTCACAAACCTGCCGTTTTCATCTAAAAAATATTTCCAGGATCAGACCCTTTCTGACCCAGGATGCTACTAAGACTCTTATCCACTCACTGGTCATCTCCAGACTGGACTACTGTAATCTCCTCCTGACTGGCATTCCTGACAAATACCTCTCTCCACTCCAATCTATCCTCAATGCTGCTGCCCGGCTCATTTTCCTCACCAAACGCACTACGTCCACCTCTCCTCTCTTACTAGACCTTCACTGGCTCCCCTTCCCTTTCAGAATCCATTTCAAGCTTCTCACACTTGCTTACAAAGCCCTCACCCACTCCTCTCCCATCTACATCTCTGATCTTATCTCGCTTTACACTCCCACCCGTCCTCTTCGCTCTGCTAATGCTCGCCGACTCTCCTGCCTACGGATTACTTCCTCCCACTCCTACCTCCAAGATTTTTCACGCGCTGCACCACTTCTCTGGAATTCCCTACCTCTCCCCCTCAGACTCTCCATCTCTCTACAAAACTTCAAACGGGCTCTCAAGACCCACTTCTTCACCAAACCCAGCCAAATCTCATCCTAAACCTCTGTTCCACGCTCTCTATGTACCCCATCTGTCTCACCCCTGTCTGTTTACCCCTCCCCGTTAGAATGTAAGCTCTCACGAGCAGGGCCCTCTTCCCTCATGTGCTTACCCTTTTCTTACTTTAATAATCTTCAACTGCACCAAATCCAGCAGTCTTCTGCCACCTGATACTTATTCCAGTGTCATCTGCTGATGTAGCTATGTTTATTTACCCTGTACTTGTCCTATATTGTCGTCAACTGTAAGTTGCTGTTTTCTTGTTTGATTATTTGTTTATGTACTCTGTAATTGGGCGCTGTGGAACCCTTGTGGCGCCATATAAATAAAGGATAATAATAATAATAATAATAATAATAACTATAGAGGGTTTCTTGTATAGGCTGTATCAGACATTTAAATAATATAAATAAGTGGTCAGGAAATTATTAAACATACCATAATAAATACACAAATATAATAGAATCAGTACTGCACTTTCTAAGCACACATTCTCCCACCTCATGGTAAGGCTCCTGTCTCTTTTTTAAATTTATTATTTATTTACAGTTTCTTCTAGCGCAGCAAATTCCGTTGCGCTTTACAATTGGAAATAACAATGATATAACAAAACTGGGTAATAACAAACAGTCATAGAGGTAGGAAGGCCCTGCTCGCAAGCTTACAATCTATAGAATGTTAATAAGGGGCTCTAGGGTGTGATGAAACATGTATGAGGGGTACTACGGTGTGATATAATGTGAATAACGGACACTACTGTGTGGTGTAATTTTAATTTGGGGTACTATTGTGCCTACTTTTCAGCACACGCACCTTCCCTATTTTAAATATGGGGGGGGGGGGTGCCAGTCCCTTACTTTGCCAGGGGCGCTCTGACCCCTAGATACACCCCTGTGTTTACGCCAGAGTTTTGACTTTGACTATATGAAGTATATGAAAAATACAAAGAATATATTAGAAATATCTTCTGTGTATTATTCTAATAATTTTTATAGTAAAAAGTCTGAGGCAGTGCCCCCACCCCATCTACCTTTTCTACACATCTCTGATCAACACTCAACAAATTTCCTGCAGTATATACCGCTGCACCTGTGTATAATACCCACATGTATATACTGCTGCACCTGTGTATGATACCCACATGTATATACTGCTGCACTTGTGTTAAATGCCCACATGTATAAACCGCTGCACCTGTGTATAATGCCCACATGTATATACCGCTGCACCTGTGTATAATGCACCCATGTATATACCGCTGCACCTGTGTATAATGCCCACATGAATATACTGCTGCACCTGTGTATAATGCCCACATGCATATACTGCTGCACCTGTGTATAATGCCCACATGTATATACTGCTGCACCTGTGTATAATGCCCACATGTATATACCGCTGCACCTGTGTATAATGCCCACATGTATATACTGCTGCACCTGTGTATAATGCCCACATGTATATACAGCTGCACCTGTGTATAATGCCCACATGTATATACTGCTATCTTTTATTAAGAAAAATTGCAACATACATTACATAAATATGGTAAAACTCATAAAAATACGACATACAATATACATTGTTGCCCAATAATCTAGACCAAAAAGCAACAAAGTTTATATAACTATACGCAAAAAAACAACCTAATATATACGAACAACACATATAACCATAAGCAATGAAAAGATGAATAAAGTCTTTTAGTCACATGCAAACCGCTTTTATGAAAAAAATCAGAAAAAAGAAAATCTACGGGACGGTGAAGGATAGGAAGCCATAAGATGAACAAGAAAAGGACTTCTGCTACCCACTCAAGGGGGTTTCAGGTGGCGCCAGAACCTGGACCACCCAACAGCATACAACCTCTTCCTGTCCATATCCATCATCCTCTTAACCTCGTGCAGAATATTTCCCACCACCTCCTCACAGGGGAGGACCCTTGATCTGAGGGAAACCTGACACCGTGCACCCCGTGTGTGAAACCTAACTGCTAAACTAACTATAAAAATTGTGGTTAAATCAAACCTTCTATACCCTTTGAACGCCCCATAAACCCACTCAGTGTAACTAAGCCCCGAAAGGCACGTGACGCATAAGACCCTTGATACTGCTCTGTAAACCTTTATATTGGGACACTCAAGGAGGAAATGGTCCATTGTCTCCACCTCCCCTAGACATTCCTCACGTGGGCAGCCACGATCATTGGCACTTCGACACTTGAGGTTACCCCGCACATAAAGCCTCCCTTGGAAAGAAAGCCAGGCAATATCTCTGAACTTCAGTGGGATTCTTCGAGAATTAATCAAGGACAACCCATCTGAGCAGACACTGCCTGGGCAGTCCCTTAACGACAGCGGAGCATAAAAGTGAGTCCGCAAAACTCTTCTCTCCAACTCCCTTCTAGAGAAGTTTTTGACTTCACACACCTCCAGCCCCCAAAGCTTCGTCATCTTCAAGCACAGTATAACGTAGATCGGGAGGTAGTCATGCCGGACTCGAAAGGTTTCTACTAGGCCACCATCCATCCATAACCTGAGGAAGGGAAACACCCAGGCCCTAAAACTCTCTACCCATCGAGGGGGAGTTTTTAGAAACAAACTCCCTAGGTTCAGTTTTAAAAATGTTGAAGCAAAAAACACCACAGGGTTGACCATACTCAGCCCCCCCTGTTCCCTCGATCTGTAGGTGATCCCTCTCTTGACCAGATTCATTCTATTCCCCCATAACATCAGGAAGAATAAAGAATTCATCTTGGTCCACAAAGACTGTGGCAAGAAGCACACATAACTGACATAAAGAAAAAGCGGAATCAGACAGGTTTTGTATAGGTCAACCCTCTCCCTGAGAGAAAGTTGCCACCTTCTCCAGGACTGCAGCTACCTGGTAGCATCTTCCAGCTTCTTCTCCCAATTCTGAGTGGCATAATCACCACGGCCAAATTTGATACCTACAATTTTTATCTCTGGACTGGTGCGGTGGAGGCTATCTGGAAGGGTAAACTCATCACCTTCCTCCCCCATCCAGAAAGCTTCACACTTATCCTGATTGATTCTGGAGCACAAAGCCTCAGAGTACTCACAGATAAGATGTTCCATGTCACGTGCCTCTGCCACAGATGACAGGACCACAGTAACATCGTCTGCGTAGGCCACCACCCTAAGCGGCAACCCAGGGCCCAGCTGCACCCCTGCCACAGAACCGCTCTCAATCCTCCGCACAAAAGGATCAATTGCAAATACATATAGAAGGGGGCTCAGGGGACACCCCTGACGGACACCCGAGTCGACCGCAAAAGCAGGGCCTACCCAGCCATTGACAAGTGGGAAGCTCTCAGCCTGATTGTAAATGACACGTAGCCAATCTACCACCCTCGCTGGAAGACCATACCTCTCCAGCACAGCCCACAGGTACTGATGATTAACTCGGTCAAAAGCCTTGGACTGATTCATTGCCAACAAATACTTACCCCACTTTTCAGCACGACATTGCTCCTCAGCCTCCCAGATGCCAAGGACAGCACTAAAGGTGCTTCGGCCTTTTACAGTGCAATGCTGAGACGGAGAAAGTAACAGCCCGGAAACTTCCATCAGCCGATTAAAAAGTACCTTTGCCAGAATCTTTCTGACCGTATTGAGAAGAGCGATGGGGCGCCAGTTCTCAACACGCACCGGGTCCCTACCTTTAGACAATAATATGAGAGCAGAGGATCTCATAGAGGGAGGGAGTGATCCCTTACCCAGGCTTTCATTAAATACCTCCATGAGATGAGGAGCCAAGATGTCTGAAAAAGCTTTAAAAAATTCAGATGTTAACCCATCTGGGCCTGGAGATTTTTTTTTATAGACGAACCGTCTATGGCTTTCTTGACCTCCTCCACTGTCACATCACTCCCCAAAGAGTCAAAAGATAGATCAAGTTGCTCAATCCCAGGTGTCTCCCTCAGAAACCGATCCATCCTCTCTCTGATGAGTGGCTGCTCAGACAAAAGGCCGGAGTAATAGGACCTGATGACTCCCAAAATACCCTCCCTGTCTTCATGAAGAGTACCCTGGTCATCAAACAGGGCCTGGACCTCCCTCAAATCAACTGATTTTCTGCAACTCTGGTAGGGATCAGGCGAGTGGTACTTCCCATAATCCCTCTCCAGAATCAAAGAAGCCAGGCGATCGTACTGATATTCCTTCATCTGAGCCTTCACTCGGGAGATTATTTCTCCACGCTCAGAGATCAAGAAATCCAGTTTCTTTCTCAGGCTCTGGTAGATGCATCTTTTTGTCAAGTTTTTCCTGGCTACCAGCCTTTGAAAAAGCCTTCGAGTCCTCCTTTTACACTCCTCCCACCACTCAGACCTACTCCAACCAGCCTCCAGAAGTGTTTCCTGTAGTTGAAGAAAGTCTCTAAAGGACTGTCTTACTCCCTCCTCCTTTAGGAGCTCGGAATTCAAACGCCAAAGGCCCCGCCCCTTTCTGAGGGGTTTCTGAGACGTTCAAAGCAACACACAGAAAAACGTGATCGGAGAACTCTACTGGCTTTGCCTCTGGAGGCAAAGTTTTCGAGGACTCCTTAACAAAAAACCTATCTATCCTAGACCTACGACTACCACAATGATAGGTGAAACCTGTGAGGTATGGGAAATGGCGAACATGCACATCCACCAGACCAGCCTCATTAACCATGCTAACTAGAAAATTGGAATCATAGCCCAGGGTCGCCTTTGTGCCCCCTCTGGCTTTTGGCCTAATGACGGTGTTAAAATCACCTCCAAAGACAATCTGCCGGGCCGTAAAAAGAAACGGTTTTATCTCCCTGAAAAGACATTTCCTGTCCCACTTTGAATGGGGCCCATAGATGTTTATTAGCCTCAGGTCATGTTCTCTCAGGTTGACATCTAAAACCATGCACCTACCTACCTGTAAATCTATAATCCTGTGCACGTTTACCATATCAGTAAAAAGCACTGCCAACCCACTGGACGCCTCGGCCGCAAGAGACCAGAAGGAAGGCCCCCGCTTCCACTGACACTTGGCCCGATGGAGTGTGGCCAAGTCACCTACCCTGGTCTCCTGCAAAAATAAAAAGTCAACATCAACCGTGTTGAAAAAATCGAAGGCCAAGAAACGAGCACGTTCACAAAACACGGAAGCCACATTAATGGTGGCACATCGTATAGGTTGGGGATCCATGTTTCTTGGATTATAGAGGTAAGACCCCATTCACTTTTTCTTTGCTTGTCTTTTAGAATCCTCATCCGAGGATCCTACTCTTTTACACGTAACCCTGAAGGGAAGAACATCCTCATCGGACAAAGAGATTTCTTCCACCTCCCCCTCCTCCACCCCAACAACTGAGACCACAGTCTCACAGAACAGACCCTTAGATCCCTGTACAACAACACCCTCCCTAATATCACACCCCTCCCCATTTGCAACCCTGTCTGGGGGAGGATCCGGATCAGGGACTTTTGGGGCAATAATACAAGAACCGCCCCCAGGATCATCCCCACCAGAGGACGCCAAAGGAGAATAGGTAAGGCTCCCCGCCTCAAGGCTAGGAGTCTCCTCCACCACCATCACCTCTCCCGGAGATTGAGGGGCCTTCCCCTCTGAACTCTGCACTACCTCAACCTTATTTAATAACGGTACCAAGGCCTGGCTTAACTCTGTCCCTGTAGGATCCCACTCTAGATCCCCCTGAGAACTATCTAAGTGCTTGGTTTTGCTCTGAACTTTACCACATCCCCCCTTTTCCTGTTTAGCTTTGACTGTAACTGCCACCCCATCATCAGACAGATTAGAGGCCTGTTTTGGCTTTTTACTTTTAGAAGTATTCGGAACAAACACTAGCTCTTTTACCCCAACCATGACTACCTCCCCCTCATCCTCATCATCAGCAGAGGACAAAACGTCAAACCTATTAGAGCATACAACGTCCACCCCCTTCTTTTTCAGCTTCTTCCTCCTGTCTTTACTCACTGCCTGAAAAGATGCTTCCCCCCTTTCGACCTGGACTTTCCCTACCCCACCAGCTTCTAGTTTCCTCAACATATCCTGATGCTGTAAAGCAACCACCATGTTATCCTCATGACTGGGCCTGATTTCTAGTGCCTCCTCAACCACCCCTGCATCATGATTATGCAATGCTTTAGGGCACCGACTATAGGGATGGCCAGCCGCTCCGCAGAGATTGCACCTCACCTTATTACACTCATGGGACCCGTGCCCCATCTGGCCACACAAAGCACATTTAACAACCGTACAATCATTACTAAGGTGGCGAAAGTCACCACACTTGTGACAAGTTCTGGGCTGCCCAGGATAGAAGCACTGAAGCCGGTCACGGCCAATATAAGCAGCAGATGGTATGTGCTTAGTCTCAGCCCCTACCTGGTGCAACCTCACAAAGGTCGAATAGGCACCACCCCAGACCCCTTTAGTGTAATCAAATTTCTCAAGTGGGGACAACACTGTGCAGGACCTGGGCAACCAATATACGATATCCGCAGACGGTAGTGACTCATTGCGCACCAGAACAGTAATCTTTACCCTATCCTGCCTGGTGATGGTGTTGGTTTTAAAATGGCAGTACGGCTCCTTGGTCTTGTTCTTCTCCCATTGGGAGCCAAAAGCTTGCAAGCCATTCAGGGAGAGGAAGCTCAGATCAAAGTCGGGAGTTCTCACCGGATGGATGCACGCAAAAAGGTCTGCGGCCCTAAAACCCAGCGAGAATACTATATCCAAGAACTCCGACTTTGAAGGAGCCTCCCCTTCCCCTACCCATCTAAACTGAACCATATTACGCCTTTTTATAGGCTGACCCCCACTTACTCCAAGCTGAGGACCAGTACTAGCCCAACCAGAACCCTCCAAAGTTTTGGCATATGAACCAGATCCTGGTCTAACCACAGGAGAGATTACAGGGAGACCCTTGGGTGCTTGAACATTTACCTTCTTACTGACCTCTATACCCGCACTACCAGCCCCACCAGCCATCCTAGTTTGGTTTGCCTGGATCAAGCCTACGGCCGCTAAAGCCCTCACAGGCATATCCATATCTCCGTAAACTGATTCTACTAGTGTAGTCTCCTCAGGGGTTAAGCTGCTTTTATCAACTGCCGGCAGTCCTTGGGTCAATCTTTGCCCAGTTTTTAATATGGCTTCATACTCCGGAATTCCCATTGATGCAGTTAATGATGTCACTCGTGATGTCACACATGATGCGTCTTTGGCCCCACCCCCCTCAGCCACCACAGCGACTAAGCCAGAGCCAGTCGCTGCTGGCTTACAGGGAGAGCCAGCCTCAGCATCTACCATGGCCCGCGCCGTCCCCATATCCGCAGCTTCAGAGACAAGTGCATCGGGAGCAAGTCCACAGGAAGCAGTAGCAGCCACCAGAGCTCCGGCACCCGCCATCACCCCGGCAGCCACCATGACCTCTGCACTGCCACCACCCACCACTCTCTCTGGGAGAGACGCCTCCCCCTCATAGAAAGCACAGGATGACGTCATCGCAGGGTTCCCCTCGGTATCCACGGCACCAGACGCAATCCCAGAGGTTTCACCTCCATCATGGCCCACGATATCCACAACTTCTTCCGCAGTCTGGCTGCCCACTTCCATGTCTTCCACTGGAACTATGAGCCCAGATGCCGCCACAGAACCCGCCGGTACCAGGCCGCCATCACATCCGCCATCTTGTCCTGGTATGGACTCTAGCAGTGCTTTTTCCTTTTGCAATAGAGCCTGGTCCTGCAACATTTTAATCCTCTTTTTAACTGCAGCCAAACTGTCATTCAGCTCCCAAAGTTCATCTTTCAGGGCAACTCTCTCCCATCTGCTGCTACAGTTACGCCTTCTTTTTTTATAAGTAATGCGGGAGTATATACGGTTCTGCTCCATTCTTAATTCCTCTAGACTTATATTCATGTATTTATCACTAGAGGATGATGAATCCTCCAGGCTGCAATCAGAAACCTCAGCATCTCCACCTGCAGCACTAACCCCCGCCCCACCACAGGCAAGTTCATTCACCTTATCACCTCCCTGGGTTACCTCACCCAGAGAGCCGGCATCCTGCGGTTTGGGGGTCTCCAGTTGGGGATCCTGTTTCATCACTGGACCCACAATCACTGGAAACGCTGTACTGTCCAAATCCTCCAGCACTGAGGCTTCCACTGCAATCGGTAGGTCAGAATTCCCAGGGCCTCCCTCAGGCCTTGCAGCCTGGGACTCTCCGTCATCCTCCTCCCCAGGAGGATCCATCCTCCCCTGGGAGGCTCCCAGGGGAAACACTGCAGGCTTTTAAGAAGAACCAGGGCCTAGGAGCTATACACTGTGCACCTGTGTATAATGCCCACATGTATATACTGCTGCACCTGTGTATAATGCCCACATGTATATACCGCTGCACCTGTGTATAATGCCCACATGTATATACCGCTGCACCTGTGTATAATGCCCACATGTATATACCGCTGCACCTGTGTATAATGCCCACATGTATATAATGCTGCACCTGTGTATAATGCCCACATGTATATACTGCTGCTCATGTGTATAATGTCCACATGTATATACGGCTGCACCTGTGTATAATGCCCACATGTATATACCGCTGCACCTGTATATAATGCCCACATGTATATACTGCTGCACCTGTGTATAATGCCCACATGTATATACCGCTGCACCTGTATATAATGCCCACATGTTTATACTGCTGCACCTGTATATAATGCCCACATGTATATAATGCTGCACCTGTGTATAATGCCCACATGTATATACTGCTGCACCTGTGTATAATGCCCACATGTATATACCGCTGCACCTGTGTATAATGCCCACATGTATATACTGCTGCACCTGTGTATAATGCCCACATGTATATACTGCTGCACCTGTGTTTAATGCCCACATGTATATACCGCTGCACCTGTGTATAATGCCCACATGTATATACCGCTGCACCTGTGTATAATGCCCACATGAACCCTTGGGATAGGACGCCAGGCCTATTAGGACGCTGCAGTGGCTATTTTATGAAGTGGCTAGTTATAAAGTGGCAGCACAAAACAGCAGTGTTATACCTGTGTTAAACCGAAGGAAAACAGAAGGCAAACAAACTAACAAGATAACAGAAGGACTGCATCACAACCACAAAACGCTGGAACTTTATGTGGCCTCTCCTCGCAGCAAACATGAGAACACCAAGACCAGGCTTAGCACCTCTCTGGCTGAGAACATCAAGCCTGCCCCCGGGCCTAACCCCCAAGATGAACAGGGAACTGTGGGGCACAGGACCAGGTTCAGCAGGGACATCCCCATTGCTTCTGAGTATTGAGTATGCCCCCCACATTCTCCTACCCACCCGTACTAAGATCTGATCAAAATGTTAGCCCAATCCTACTCTGCCACTAGTTACCTGCTATTTTTTTTTTCCCTCCATTGCTCGCTTCCACCCCACCGTGTGTTTTTCCTGTAATGTTTACCTCCACTGATTGCCACCTTTCCATTGTGCCCTACATGCAGGATACATCATACTACTACATAAGCATCAGTTTTCCCATATATGACCTTGGCCCTTGTATGGCTCACCTCCCACAGTGTAACCTTCAAAGTGCACCCAACATGGCTGCCCCATATGGTACACTTGTGGATGGGATGAAAAATACATAGGCCTGATGGTTTTGATGGAACCCTACTCTGAACTGTAGGACTCTGAAATCACCCCCATTTTGTGTCATCTCTTCTAGGGGTAGACTATCCCACCCTGGGTAATCCTACGCCGAGCGCCTAAGATGGCTGCCGCACCTGGTACCTTGTGAGGGTGGAATACACAACCCTTGGAAGTTATTACCCAAAATACCTGCACCAATCCTGCATTATGCTTTCTGTGGACTTAAGGTTTTCTTTTATGTCTGTTGCTTGTCTATTGTTGTATTACTCAAATCCTCTGTATCATGTGTATTGTTTTTGATGTCTGTAAAGCGCCTTGAGTCCTGTTGGAGAAAGAGCGCTATATAAATAAAATTATTATTATTATTATTATTATTATCATATATTGTGTGTAAATATGGCCCCCGTACCAGCCAGTGCCTCCTGAGCCATTTACCTCATCGCACGTCCGTGATTCAGGTGTAGGAGATCTAGAAAGAGAAAACAACATTATATATGTCCTGGAGGAAGCCAGCCAGTTCCACCACCTTAACTCTTGTATATTTAGTAATAACATTGATATGAAATATAAATACAATGGCTGCATTTAAAGTTCCTGAAACTGGTTTAGATACAACAGAAAAGCTACAATGGACTTCCTTTTTTTTACACATCTCAGTTGTATATTTTGTTAATGACATGCTTATATACACCCCCCCCCCCCCCCCGAATATATATGTGTTGTATGTCTGTTGTATAAGGTCTTCCACTTCAGCTTGTTGCTCTGTGTAGCCGCCCTGTGACTCCTCACTAGGGGGGTAATTCAGACCTGTTCGCTCGCTAGGTTTTTTTTGCAGTCCTGCGTTCACATAGCCGCTGCCCACCGGGGAGTGTATATTTTCTGTGCGAGTGTGCGATCGCATGTGCAGCCGAGCGGTACAAAAAGATCTTTTGCACTTTCTGAGTAGCCCAGGACTTACTCAGCCGCTGCGATCACTTCAGCCTGTCCGGGGCCGGAATTGACGTCAGACTCCCGCCCTGCAAACGCCTAGACACGCCTGCGTTTTTCCAACACTCCCAGAAAATGGTCAGTTGACACCCACACACGCCTTCTTCCTGTCAATCTCCTTGCGATTGGCTGTGTGAATGGATTCTTTGTAAAAATCATTGCACAGCAACAATCCACTTTGTACCCGTACGACGCGCCTGTGCATTGCGGTGCATACGCATGCGCAGTTCTGACCTGATCACAGCACTGCAAAGAACGCTAGTGAGCGATCAGGTCTGAATTACCTCTAGGTACGGTGGCAGCTGCAGTGTGACATACCATAGGATTATAACTTTGCTCTTCTATCTCTAATAACATTTCTTACACATTTTTTTATCCGTATTACGACAATTCATTTCAGATAAAGGTGGAAAATTAAGACATGCGTTATAAACCCTAAAATACAAAGTAAAGCAAAAATATTGTCAGGTAATTAAAAGTATTTTTCTACTGTTCTCTGCAGGCCCCCCAAACAGTTCCGTATGTATGTGTGTATATATATATATATATATATATATACACACTGCTCAAAAAAATAAAGGGAACACTAAAATAACACATCCTAGATCTGAATGAAATATTCTTATTAAATACTTTGTTCTTTACATAGTTGAATGTGCTGACAACAAAATCACACAAAAATTATCAATGGAAATCATATTTATTAACCCATGGAGGTCTGGATTTGGAGTCACACTCAAAATTAAAGTGGAAAAACACACTACAGGCTGGTCCAACTTTGATGTAATGTCCTTAAAACAAGTCAAAATGAGGCTCAGTAGTGTGTGTGGCCTCCACGTGCCTGTATGACCTCCCTACAATGCCTGGGCATGCTCCTGATAAGGTGGCGGATGGTCTCCTGAGGGATTTCTCCCAGACCTGGACTAAAGCATCCGCCAACTCCTGGACAGTCTGTGGAGCAACGTGGCGTTGGTGGATGGAGCTGGACATGATGTCCCAGATGTGCTCAATTGGATTCAGGTCTGGGGAACGGGTGTGCCAGTCCATAGCATCAATGCCTTCGTCTTGCAGGAACTGCTGACACACTCCAGCCACATGAGGTCTAGCATTGTCTTGCATTAGGAGGAACCCAGGTCCAACCGCACCAGCATATGGTCTCACAAGGGGTCTGAGGATCTCATCTCGGTACCTAATGGCAGTCAGGCTACCTCTGGCGAGCAGACAAACAATTTGGAAGCTGCTCTGGCGAGCACATGGAGGGCTGTGCGGCCCCCCAAAGAAATGCCACCCCACACCATTACTGACCCACTGCCAAACCGGTCATGCTGGAGGATGTTGCAGGCAGCAGAACGTTCTCCTTGGCGTCTCCAGACTCTGTCACGTCTGTCACATGTGCTCAGTGAGAACCTGCTTTCATCTGTGAAGAGCACAGGGCGCCAGGGGCGAATTTGCCAATCTTGGTGTTCTCTAGGCAAATGCCAAACGTCCTGCACGGTGTTGGGCTGTAAGCACAACCCCCACCTGTGGACGTCGGGCCCTCATACCACCCTCATGGAGTCTGTTTCTGATCGTTTGAGTAGACACTAGAGATGAGCGGGTTCGGTTTCTTTGAATCCGAACCCGCACGAACTTCACTTTTTTTTCCACGGGTCCGAGCGACTCGGATCTTCCCGCCTTGCTCGGTTAACCCGAGCGCGCCCGAACGTCATCATGACGCTGTCGGATTCTCGCGAGGCTCGGATTCTATCGCGAGACTCGGATTCTATATAAGGAGCCGCGCGTCGCCGCCATTTTCACTCGTGCATTGAGATTGATAGGGAGAGGACGTGTCTGGCGTCCTCTCCATTAGAATAGAGATAGATAGATTAGATAGAGAGAGATTGTGCAGAGTCGCAGACAGAGTTAGTTTACCACAGTCAGTGACCAGTGCAGTTGCTAGTTAACTTTTATTTAATATAATATATCCGTTCACTTCTCTCTGCTATATCCGTTCTCTGCCTGAAAAAAAAAACGATACACAGCACAGTCAGTCACACAGTGTGACTCAGTCTGTGTGCACTCAGCTCAGCCCAGTGTGCTGCACAGTCATCAATGTATAAATTAAAAGCTTATAATTAATTGTGGGGGAGACTGGGGAGCACTGCAGGTTGTTAGCAGGAGCCAGGAGTACAATTATATTAATTAACAGTGCACACTTTTGCTGCAGGAGTGGTGACCAGTGCCTGACCACCAGTATAGTATTGTTGTATACTACTAATATCTCTTTAAATATCAACCAGTCTATATTAGCAGCAGACACAGTACAGTGCGGTAGTTCACGGCTGTGGCTACCTCTGTGTCGGCACACGGCAGGCAGTCCGTCCGACCAGAATTGTATTATTTATTATTATATACCTACCACCTAACCGTGGTTTTTTTTTCATTCTTTATACCGTCATAGTGTCATCCTAATTGTTACGAGTATACTACTATCTCTTTATCAACCAGTGTACAGTGCGGTAGTTCACGGCTGTGGCTACCTCTGTGTCGGCACACGGCAGGCAGTCCGTCCGACCAGAATTGTATTATTTATTATTATATACCTACCACCTAACCGTGGTTTTTTTTTCATTCTTTATACCGTCATAGTGTCATCCTAATTGTTACGAGTATACTACTATCTCTTTATCAACCAGTGTACAGTGCGGTAGTTCACGGCTGTGGCTACCTCTGTGTCGGCACACGGCAGGCAGTCCGTCCGACCAGAATTGTATTATTTATTATTATATACCTACCACCTAACCGTGGTTTTTTTTTCATTCTTTATACCGTCATAGTGTCATCCTAATTGTTACGAGTATACTACTATCTCTTTATCAACCAGTGTACAGTGCGGTAGTTCACGGCTGTGGCTACCTCTGTGTCGGCACACGGCAGGCAGTCCGTCCGACCAGAATTGTATTATTTATTATTATATACCTACCACCTAACCGTGGTTTTTTTTTCATTCTTTATACCGTCATAGTGTCATCCTAATTGTTACGAGTATACTACTATCTCTTTATCAACCAGTGTACAGTGCGGTAGTTCACGGCTGTGGTTACCTCTGTGTCGGCACACGGCAGGCAGTCCGTCCGACCAGAATTGTATTATTTATTATTATATACCTACCACCTAACCGTGGTTTTTTTTTCATTCTTTATACCGTCATAGTGTCATCCTAATTGTTACGAGTATACTACTATCTCTTTATCAACCAGTGTACAGTGCGGTAGTTCACGGCTGTGGCTACCTCTGTGTCGGCAGTCGGCAGGCAGTCCGTCCATCCATAATTGTATTATTATTATAATATATACCACCTAACCGTGGTTTTTTTTTCATTCTTTATACCGTCATAGTGTCATACTAGTTGTTACGAGTATACTACTATCTCTTTATCAACCAGTGTACAGTGCGGTAGTTCACGGCTGTGGCTACCTCTGTGTCGGCAGTCGGCAGGCAGTCCGTCCATCCATAATTGTATTATTATTATAATATATACCACCTAACTGTGGTTTTTTTTGCATTCTTTATACCGTCGTCATAGTGTCATACTAGTTGTTACGAGTATACTACTATCTCTTTATCAACCAGTGTACAGTGCGGTAGTTCACGGCTGTGGCTACCTCTGTGTCGGCAGTCGGCAGGCAGTCCGTCCATCCATAATTGTATTATTATTATAATATATACCACCTAACCGTGGTTTTTTTTTCATTCTTTATACCGTCGTCATAGTGTCATACTAGTTGTTACGAGTATACTACTATCTCTTTATCAACCAGTGTACAGTGCGGTAGTTCACGGCTGTGGCTACCTCTGTGTCGGCAGTCGGCAGGCAGTCCGTCCATCCATAATTGTATTATTATTATAATATATACCACCTAACCGTGGTTTTTTTTTCATTCTTTATACCGTCGTCATAGTGTCATACTAGTTGTTACGAGTATACTACTATCTCTTTATCAACCAGTGTACAGTGCGGTAGTTCACGGCTGTGGCTACCTCTGTGTCGGCAGTCGGCAGGCAGTCCGTCCATCCATAATTGTATTATTATTATAATATATACCACCTAACCGTGGTTTTTTTATACCACCTAACCGTGGCAGTCCGTCCATAATTGTATACTAGTATCCAATCCATCCATCTCCATTGTTTACCTGAGGTGCCTTTTAGTTCTGCCTATAAAATATGGAGAACAAAAAAGTTGAGGTTCCAAAATTAGGGAAAGATCAAGATCCACTTCCACCTCGTGCTGAAGCTGCTGCCACTAGTCATGGCCGAGACGATGAAATGCCAGCAACGTCGTCTGCCAAGGCCGATGCCCAATGTCATAGTACAGAGCATGTCAAATCCAAAACACCAAATATCAGAAAAAAAAGGACTCCAAAACCTAAAATAAAATTGTCGGAGGAGAAGCGTAAACTTGCCAATATGCCATTTACCACACGGAGTGGCAAGGAACGGCTGAGGCCCTGGCCTATGTTCATGGCTAGTGGTTCAGCTTCACATGAGGATGGAAGCACTCAGCCTCTCGCTAGAAAACTGAAAAGACTCAAGCTGGCAAAAGCACCGCAAAGAACTGTGCGTTCTTTGAAATCCCAAATCCACAAGGAGAGTCCAATTGTGTCGTTTGCGATGCCTGACCTTCCCAACACTGGACGTGAAGAGCATGCGCCTTCCACTATTTGCATGCCCCCTGCAAGTGCTGGAAGGAGCACCCGCAGTCCAGTTCCTGATAGTCAGATTGAAGATGTCAGTGTTGAAGTACACCAGGATGAGGAGGATATGGGTGTTGCTGGCGCTGGGGAGGAAATTGACCAGGAGGATTCTGATGGTGAGGTGGTTTGTTTAAGTCAGGCACCCGGGGAGACACCTGTTGTCTGTGGGAGGAATATGGCCGTTGACATGCCAGGTGAAAATACCAAAAAAATCAGCTCTTCGGTGTGGAGGTATTTCACCAGAAATGCGGACAACAGGTGTCAAGCCGTGTGTTCCCTTTGTCAAGCTGTAATAAGTAGGGGTAAGGACGTTAACCACCTCGGAACATCCTCCCTTATACGTCACCTGCAGCGCATTCATAATAAGTCAGTGACAAGTTCAAAAACTTTGGGTGACAGCGGAAGCAGTCCACTGACCAGTAAATCCCTTCCTCTTGTAACCAAGCTCACGCAAACCACCCCACCAACTCCCTCAGTGTCAATTTCCTCCTTCCCCAGGAATGCCAATAGTCCTGCAGGCCATGTCACTGGCAAGTCTGACGAGTCCTCTCCTGCCTGGGATTCCTCCGATGCATCCTTGCGTGTAACGCCTACTGCTGCTGGCGCTGCTGTTGTTGCCGCTGGGAGTCGATGGTCATCCCAGAGGGGAAGTCGTAAGCCCACTTGTACTACTTCCAGTAAGCAATTGACTGTTCAACAGTCCTTTGCGAGGAAGATGAAATATCACAGCAGTCATCCTACTGCAAAGCGGATAACTGAGTCCTTGACAACTATGTTGGTGTTAGACGTGCGTCCGGTATCCGCCGTTAGTTCACAGGGAACTAGACAATTTATTGAGGCAGTGTGCCCCCGTTACCAAATACCATCTAGGTTCCACTTCTCTAGGCAGGCGATACCGAGAATGTACACGGACGTCAGAAAAAGACTCACCAGTCTCCTAAAAAATGCAGTTGTACCCAATGTCCACTTAACCACGGACATGTGGACAAGTGGAGCAGGGCAGGGTCAGGACTATATGACTGTGACAGCCCACTGGGTAGATGTATGGACTCCCGCCGCAAGAACAGCAGCGGCGGCACCAGTAGCAGCATCTCGCAAACGCCAACTCTTTCCTAGGCAGGCTACGCTTTGTATCACCGCTTTCCAGAATACGCACACAGCTGAAAACCTCTTACGGCAACTGAGGAAGATCATCGCGGAATGGCTTACCCCAATTGGACTCTCCTGTGGATTTGTGGCATCGGACAACGCCAGCAATATTGTGTGTGCATTAAATATGGGCAAATTCCAGCACGTCCCATGTTTTGCACATACCTTGAATTTGGTGGTGCAGAATTTTTTAAAAAACGACAGGGGCGTGCAAGAGATGCTGTCGGTGGCCAGAAAAATTGCGGGACACTTTCGGCGTACAGGCACCACGTACAGAAGACTGGAGCACCACCAAAAACTACTGAACCTGCCCTGCCATCATCTGAAGCAAGAAGTGGTAACGAGGTGGAATTCAACCCTCTATATGCTTCAGAGGTTGGAGGAGCAGCAAAAGGCCATTCAAGCCTATACAATTGAGCACGATATAGGAGATGGAATGCACCTGTCTCAAGTGCAGTGGAGAATGATTTCAACGTTGTGCAAGGTTCTGATGCCCTTTGAACTTGCCACACGTGAAGTCAGTTCAGACACTGCCAGCCTGAGTCAGGTCATTCCCCTCATCAGGCTTTTGCAGAAGAAGCTGGAGGCATTGAAGAAGGAGCTAACACGGAGCGATTCCGCTAGGCATGTGGGACTTGTGGATGCAGCCCTTAATTCGCTTAACAAGGATTCACGGGTGGTCAATCTGTTGAAATCAGAGCACTACATTTTGGCCACCGTGCTCGATCCTAGATTTAAAGCCTACCTTGGATCTCTCTTTCCGGCAGACACAGGTCTGCTGGGGTTGAAAGACCTGCTGGTGACAAAATTGTCAAGTCAAGCGGAACGCGACCTGTCAACATCTCCTCCTTCACATTCTCCCGCAACTGGGGGTGCGAGGAAAAGGCTCAGAATTCCGAGCCCACCCGCTGGCGGTGATGCAGGGCAGTCTGGAGCGACTGCTGATGCTGACATCTGGTCCGGACTGAAGGACCTGACAACGATTACGGACATGTCGTCTACTGTCACTGCATATGATTCTCTCAACATTGATAGAATGGTGGAGGATTATATGAGTGACCGCATCCAAGTAGGCACGTCACACAGTCCGTACTTATACTGGCAGGAAAAAGAGGCAATTTGGAGGCCCTTGCACAAACTGGCTTTATTCTACCTAAGTTGCCCTCCCACAAGTGTGTACTCCGAAAGAGTGTTTAGTGCCGCCGCTCACCTTGTCAGCAATCGGCGTACGAGGTTACATCCAGAAAATGTGGAGAAGATGATGTTCATTAAAATGAATTATAATCAATTCCTCCGCGGAGACATTGACCAGCAGCAATTGCCTCCACAAAGTACACAGGGAGCTGAGATGGTGGATTCCAGTGGGGACGAATTGATAATCTGTGAGGAGGGGGATGTACACGGTGATATATCGGAGGGTGAAGATGAGGTGGACATCTTGCCTCTGTAGAGCCAGTTTGTGCAAGGAGAGATTAATTGCTTCTTTTTTGGGGGGGGTCCAAACCAACCCGTCATATCAGTCACAGTCGTGTGGCAGACCCTGTCACTGAAATGATGGGTTGGTTAAAGTGTGCATGTCCTGTTTTGTTTATACAACATAAGGGTGGGTGGGAGGGCCCAAGGATAATTCCATCTTGCACCTCTTTTTTCTTTTCTTTTTCTTTGCATCATGTGCTGATTGGGGAGGGTTTTTTGGAAGGGACATCCTGCGTGACACTGCAGTGCCACTCCTAGATGGGCCCGGTGTTTGTGTCGGCCACTAGGGTCGCTAATCTTACTCACACAGCTACCTCATTGCGCCTCTTTTTTTCTTTGCGTCATGTGCTGTTTGGGGAGGGTTTTTTGGAAGGGACATCCTGCGTGACACTGCAGTGCCACTCCTAGATGTGCCCGGTGTTTGTGTCGGCCACTAGGGTCGCTAATCTTACTCACACAGTCAGCTACCTCATTGCGCCTCTTTTTTTCTTTGCGTCATGTGCTGTTTGGGGAGGGTTTTTTGGAAGGGCCATCCTGCGTGACACTGCAGTGCCACTCCTAGATGGGCCCGGTGTTTGTGTCGGCCACTAGGGTCGCTTATCTTACTCACACAGCGACCTCGGTGCAAATTTTAGGACTAAAAATAATATTGTGAGGTGTGATGTGTTCAGAATAGGCTGAAAATGAGTGTAAATTATGTTTTTTGAGGTTAATAATACTTTGGGATCAAAATTACCCCCAAATTCTATGATTTAAGCTGTTTTTTAGGGTTTTTTTAAAAAAACACCCGAATCCAAAACACACCCGAATCCGACAAAAAAAATTCGGTGAGGTTTTGCCAAAACGCGGTCGAACCCAAAACACGGCCGCGGAACCGAACCCAAAACCAAAACACAAAACCCGAAAAATTTCCGGCGCTCATCTCTAGTAGACACATGCACATTTGTGGCTTGCTGGAGGTCATTTTGCAGGGCTCTGGCAGTGCTCCTCCTGTTCCTCCTTGCACAAAGGCGGAGGTAGCGGTCCTGCTGCTGGGTTGTTGCCCTCCTACGGCCTCCTCCACGTCTCCTGATGTACTGGCCTGTCTCCTGGTAGCGCCTCCATGCTCTGGACACTACGCTGACAGACACAGCAAACCTTGCCACAGCTCGCATTGATGTGCCATCCTGGATGAGCTGCACTACCTGAGCCACTTGTGTGGGTTGTAGACTCCGTCTCATGCTACCACTAGAGTGAAAGCACCGCCAGCTTTCAAAAGTGACCAAACATTCAGCCAGAAAGCATAGGAGCTGAGAAGTGGTCTGTGGTCACCACCTGCAGAGCAACTCCTTTATTGGGGGTGTCTTGCTAATTGCCTATAATTTCCACCTGTTGTCTATTCCATTTGCACAACAGCATGTGAAATTGATTGTCAATCAGTGTTGCTTCCTAAGTGGACAGTTTGATTTCACAGAAGTGCGATTGACTTGGAGTTACATTGTGTTGTTTAAGTGTTCCCTTTATTTTTTGAGCAGTGTGTGTGTGTGTGTGTGTGTGTGTGTATATATATATATATATATATATATATATATATATATATATATATGTCCCCCGCCGCCATACAGCCACATAGTGTGTATTAGCCGGTGACCACTGAATCCCAGGATTTGGCCTTTCACAATGGAGAAGTGTTTGAGACGCTGTCACATGTATTAAATGGATGGTTTTCAGCCCCCAGGGCACTTAGGAACCTGTGTTTTCCAGTGAACTGTGTCTTTTTGAAACTCACATGCCTGACGAGGTTGACGTGTCCCAGCCTGTTACCCTGACATGCCACATTACTTTGTGTGACGTGACACTTTGACAAAGAGGGACAATGACGTCTCGCCCCAGTGTGTTACGCCTGCAGATGAGAAGGATGTTTCTGAATAATAACGGAACACTCACAGCTCTTGCTCCGTTCTACCTGATTTTATTGTTTAATGTGAGCCTTGCCTGTGATGGAACATAGAGTGATGCAGTAATAGGCAGCCTGTTACTCGCCTGCGGTTATAGAACTGCTAGTCCCAGCATATCTTTCATGGGATGCCTGGTGTAAATGCTACGGTGCATTACTAAGTAAGAAAATGATTCAAATAATAAAATATCCTTCTGGCAGTGCTACTCCAGCATCATTTGTTCAAAGAGTCGACAGGCAACTCAAACTGCCGACAGGTTCACTATGTCGCCATGTGAAATATCAATAGGGATAGGCTGTATGGGGTGGGGGTTAGGGTTATAGTCTAGAATTACGGATTGGGGGAGAAATGCCCCCGGAGTATCGGAGGTCACGTGGCCACCCAGAAGAAGACAAAGGAGCCTCCATTGCCACTGGGAGAAGGTAAGAACCCACTAGAGCATCAGGGACGATTTGTTGTCCGTTCATCTGGGGAGACATGATGAATGTCAACATGCGGAGCATGCCGACATGATGTGTGTCGATAGTTCAAACCGATCAACATTCTCGCGTCAACTGTGATGACTGACGACCTATTGTACCACACCCATTCACAATTGCCAGTTTCAATGGTGCCACCGGTGGTACACCTAAAGATGCATAAGGGCCTATTTATCAGTATAATGTTTACTAAAATAATGAGAAAAGCAGGTGTTTTCACACCCTTTTCAAATGATTTTAGTATTGCTGGAATATATGGAAGGGCAATTGGAGAAGAATTTGCAAAATTCTCCTCCAAGCTCTTAAATTTGCATTTTTTTTTAATAATCAGAACGCATTTCCCATACTTGTAATGTTACTAAACTTAAATTGTAAAATAATATTGGAGGGAGCCTTGTGATAATAACACCATCTTCAGATGGCGTTTTTAGGGCTTCCCTCCATTCCCTGACATCCAGAGCAGAGCTTAGAGCCGGCACCTGTGATCAGCCATGTGTGTCTAGGCTGATCACTGAAGAAAAAAAGAGTGAAAAAAAAAATAGTTGCCTGCAGCCAGGAATCGGTAAGTGTTAGCTTAGCAATGGTTAGGTGGGTCACGGTGGTGGTGGGGGGAGGTGGGGATGCTGGTATCCGGCGGTGCGTACATGATAACAGTGTGGGGTGCATGGGAGAAATTCACAGGCTCTGTCCCTGCATGCGATATTTCAGACATCCCTGCAATATCGGCTGAGGAGATGGTTCGTTGGAGGGGTATTAGGATACAGAACAGAGCGACTGGCTGCGAATGGAACCACAGGAAAATGTAGGACTGTGTATTCCTGTGTGCAGCCACTCATGTGCGTGGAACAACACAAGATGCTGCTTTGGTGAGATCGTGTTGTACATCCGTCACGGAACACGCTCGTCACCATTTAACATTTAGTGAGCGCTGGTTTTGCCACCTGACTGGTTTTGACTGACTGGTGACTGCGGTGACTGACTGGTGACTGCGGTGACTGACTGGTGACTGCGGTGACTGACTGGTGACTGCGGTGACTGACTGATGACTGCGGTGACTGACTGGTGACTGCGGTGACTGACTGATGACTGCGGTGACTGACTGATGACTGCGGTAACTGACTGACTGATGACTGCGGTAACTGACTGACACTTGTTTTTCTCTATTTGGAACTTGTACAGTATACGGAATAACGGCATACATCCTGATGTCATTATATGAAGGGATGTCAGGAGCAGAACCAGCTGCGGCCTCCAGTGCTGGGTTCTGTGCGCCGTGGATTTGCCGGTCTATCTCAGAGACCGCTGTTCTTGTGACACGATTTTCAATGATTTGTAATTATTCATCCAAAGTCCTCTAATCCGCGGCCAATCGGAGGACGCTCTGTGTTATTTATCTGCAACAATCCTGTTTCTGCTCGTCTGCGTTCTGCTGGATTACAGGGGCGGCTTCTTCTTCCTTCTGTAACTAGTCTCTTCCTCTGATACCAGATCTATTACATGGGGTCTATGTAACAGACAGAAAGGGGGGGGGGGGTTGCAAATCCCACCCCTAAATTTCCCTTCAGCACGATGACAATTACCTGTAACCACACCTGAATCTATCTGGTAATAGACATTTAGAGAATTAGTCACACGTTTGCAAACACATGTTTAAGCTGCTGAGCCACTTCACGGCTTCTCCGATGTCAGCAGTCCTAACACTACATAATAGCAGTGCCCACATAGGGCCATGTAATTTGTCACAGTAGGCCTCATGATAAAGGCTATTACTAAAACACTTCCAGACAGAGAGCTAACTTACCCAGGAGCCACCCCCAGGATCTCCCATTGGCACTACAAGGAACAGCATGCTTTCCAAATACTGCTCCCATTCAATGCCTCTCACACACAAGCTTACAAACAATGGTAAATGCTCGATCATTCCTGGAGATAATTATATATCAGGTGCTGGAAAGGGGGAGGGGTCACAGACAAAGAGACAGAGGGGATGGGGGGGGGGGGGGTTGCAAATCCCACCCCAAAATTTCCCTTCAGCACACTAAAAATTATCTGTAACCATACCTGAACCTATTTGGTAATAGAAATTCAGAGAATTAGTCACACATGTTTGCAAATTCCTCCATGGAGACATTTACCAGCAATTGCCTCCAGAAAGTACACAGGGACCTGAGATGGTGGATTCCAGTGGGGACAAATTAGTAATCTGTGAGGAGGGGGATGTACACAGTGAAAGGGGCGAGGAATCGGAGGACGAGAAGGAGGTGGACATCTTGTAGAGCCAGTTTGAGCAAGGAGAGATTGAATGCTTCTTTTTTGGTGGGGGCCCAAACCAACCAGTAATTTCAGCCACAGTCGTGTGGCAGACCCTGTGGCTGAAATGATGGGTTTGTTAAAGTGTGCATGCCCTGTTTATACAACATAAGGGTGGGTGGGAGGGCCCAAGGACAATTCCATCTTGCACCTCTTTTTTTTTTTTTTTCATTTATTTTTGCATCATGTGCTGTTTGGGGACTATTTTTTGAAGTGCCATCCTGTCTGACACTGCAGTGCCACTCCTAGATGGGCCAGGTGTTTGTGTCGGCCACTTGGGTCGCTTAGCTTAGTCACACAGCTACCTCATTGCACCTCTTTTTTTCTTTGCATCATGTGCTGTTTGGGGACTATTTTTTTGAAGTGCCATCCTGCCTGACACTGCAGTGCCACTCCTAGATGGGCCAGGTGTTTGTGTCGGCCACTTGTGTTGCTTAGCTTAGTCACACAGCGACCTTGGTGCGCCTCTTTTTTTTCTTTGCATCATGTGCTGTTTGGGGACAATTTTTTTGAAGTGCAATCCTGTCTGACACTGCAGTGCCACTCCTAGATGGGCCAGGTGTTTGTGTCGGCAACTTGTGTCGCTTAGCTTAGTCATACAGCCACCTCGGTGCAACTTGTAGGCCTAAAAACAATATTGTGAGGTGTTAAGAATAGACTGGAAATGAGTGTTATTGAGGTTAATAATATTGTAGGAGCAAAATTACCCCCAAATTCTGTGATTTTAGCTGTTTTTATGGTTATTTAAAAAAATCATCCAGACCAAAACACGAAAGTGGAATTAAAACCAAAACCAAAACACGAAAAGTGCCCAATGCACACCTCTAATATAGTACAGGCAGGCAGGGAGTACAGTAGAGATGTGTGTATAATATAATACGGGCAGGCTGGGAGTACAGTAGAGATGTGTATAATATAATACGGGCAGGCTGGGAGTACAGTAGAGATGTGTGTGTGTGTATATATATATATATATATATATATATATATATATATATATATAATACGGGCAGGCTGGGAGTACAGTAGAGATGTGTATATATATATATAATACGGGCAGGCTGGGAGTACAGTAGAGATGTGTATATATATATATAATACGGGCAGGCTGGGAGTACAGTAGAGATGTGTATATATATAATACAGGCAGGCAGGGAGTACAGTAGAGATGTGTATAATATAATACGGGCAGGCTGGGAGTACAGTAGAGATGTGTATATATAATACGGGCAGGCTGGGAGTACAGTAGAGATGTGTGTATATATATAATACGGGCAGGCTGGGAGTACAGTAGATATGTGTGTGTGTGTGTGTGTATATATATATATATAATACAGGCAGGCTGGGAGTACAGTAGAGATGTGTATAATATAATGCGGGCAGGCTGGGAGTACAGTAGAGATGTGTATATATAATACGGGCAGGCTGGGAGTACAGTAGAGATGTGTATATATATATATATATATATAAAACGGGCAGGCTGGGAGTACAGTAGAGATGTGTATATATAATACGGGCAGGCTGGGAGTACAGTAGAGATGTGTATATATAATACGGGCAGGCTGGGAGTACAGTAGAGATGTGTATATATAATACGGGCAGGCTGGGAGTACAGTAGAGATGTGTATATAATATAATACGGGCAGGCTGTGAGTACAGTAGAGATGTGTATATAATATAATACAGGCAGGCTGTGAGTACAGTAGAGATGTGTATATAATATAATACGGGCAGGCTGGGAGTACAGTAGAGATGTGTATATATAATACGGGCAGGCTGGGAGTACAGTAGAGATGTGTGTATAATATAATACGGGCAGGCTGGGAGTACAGTAGAGATGTGTGTATAATATAATACGGGCAGGCTGGGAGTACAGTAGAGATGTGTATATATAATTCGGACAGGCTGGGAGTACAGTAGAGATGTGTGTATATAATATAATACGGGCAGGCTGGGAGTACAGTAGAGATGTGTGTATAATATAATACGGGCAGGCTGGGAGTACAGTAGAGATGTGTATATATAATTCGGACAGGCTGGGAGTACAGTCGAGATGTGTATATAATATAATACGGGCAGGCTGGGAGTACAGTAGAGATGTGTATATAATATAATACGGGCAGGCTGGGAGTACAGTAGAGATGTGTTTATATAATAGTGATGAGCGGGTTCGGTTTCTCGGAAACCGAACCCCCCCCCCCGAACTTCACTCTTTTTTTACACGGGTCCGAGCAGACTCGGATCCTTCCGCCTTGCTCGGCTAACCCGAGCGCGCCCGAACATCATCATCCCGCTGTCGGATTCTCGCGAGATTCGGATTCTATATAAGCAGCCGCGCGTCGCCGCCATTTTCACACGTGCATTGAGATTGATAGGGAGAGGACGTGGCTGGCGTCCTCTCCGTTTAGTTATAGAGCCTTAGAGTTAGTTGATCTGATTGATTGCTACTGCTTACCTTATTGTGGGGAGGATTGGGGAGCAGCTGTTAGGAGGAGTACAGTGCAGAGTTTTGCTAGTTTTTTTTTTATCCGTTCTCTGCCTGAAAAAAACGCTCCATACCATATCTGTGCTCAGCCTCAGTGTGCTGCATGATATATCTGACTGTGCTGAGTGCTCACACTGCTTAATTGTGGGGGAGACTGGGGAGCAGCTATAGCAGGAGTACAGTGCAGAGTTGTGCTGACAGTGACTGACCACCAGTATACGTTTGTCTGCCTGAAAAACACTCCTGTGGTGTCTTTTTTTCTTTATACTATAAACGCAGTCTGCTGACAGTGTCCACCAGGTCCATTATACTGTAAATAGCAGTACGGTAGGCCACTGCTGTACCTACCTCTGTGTCGTCACTCGTCGTCATACATCTAGTATACTAGTAGTATATTCATCCATCTACATTGTATACCTGTGGTGTCTTTTTTTCTTTATACTATAAACGCAGTCTGCTGACAGTGTCAACCAGGTCCATAATACTGTATATAGCAGTACGGTAGGCCACTGCTGTACCTACCTCTGTGTCGTCACTCGTCGTCATACATCTAGTATACTAGTAGTATATTCATCCATCTACATTGTATACCTGTGGTGTCTTTTTTTTTTTTTTTTTATACTATAAACGCAGTCTGCTGACAGTGTCCACCAGGTCCATTATACTGTATATAGCAGTACGGTAGGCCACTGCTGTACCTACCTCTGTGTTGTCACTCGTCGTCATACATAAAGTATACTAGTAGTATATCCATCCATCTACATTGTATACCTGTGGTGTCTTTTTTTCTTTATACTATAAACGCAGTCTGCTGACAGTGTCAACCAGGTCCATAATACTGTATATAGCAGTACGGTAGGCCACTGCTGTACCTACTTCTGTGTCGTCACTCGTCATCATACATAAAGTATACTAGTAGTATATCCATCCATCTACATTGTATACCTGTGGTGTCTTTTTTCTTTATACTATAAACGCAGTCTGCTGACAGTGTCCACCAGGTCCATTATACTGTATATAGCAGTACGGTAGGCCACTGCTGTACCTACCTCTGTGTCGTCACTCGTCGTCATACATAAAGTATACTAGTAGTATATCCATCATCCATCTACATTGTATACCTGTGGTGTCTTTTTTTCTTTATACTATAAATGCAGTCTGCTGACAGTGTCCACCAGGTCCATTATACTGCATATAGCAGTACGGTAGGCCACTGCTGTACCTACCTCTGTGTCGTCACTCGTCGTCATACATAAAGTATACTAGTAGTATATCCATCCATCTACATTGTATACCTGTGGTGTCTTTTTTTCTTTATACTATAAACGCAGTCTGCTGACAGTGTCCACCAGGTCCATAATACTGTATATAGCAGTACGGTAGGCCACTGCTGTACCTACCTCTGTGTCGTCACTCGTCGTCATACATAAAGTATACTAGTAGTATATCCATCCATCTACATTGTATACCTGTGGTGTCTTTTAGTTGGGCGCATTAAAATATGGAGAACAAAAATGTGGAGGTTAAAAAAATAGGTAAAGATCAAGATCCACTTCCACCTCGTGCTGAAGCTGCTGCCACTAGTCATGGCCGAGACAATGTAATGCCATCAACGTCGTCTGCCAAGGCCGATGCCCAATGTCATAGTACAGAGCATGTAAAATCCAAAACACAAAAGATCAGTAAAAAAATGACCCAAAAATCAAAATTAAAAGCGTCTGAGGAGAAGCGTAAACTTGCCAATATGCCATTTACCACACGGAGTGGCAAGGAACGGCTGAGGCCCTGGCCTATGTTCATGGCTAGTGGTTCAGCTTCACATGAGGATGGAAGCACTCAGCCTCTCGCTAGAAAAATTAAAAGACTTAAGCTGGCAAAAGCACAGCAAAGAACTGTGCGTTCTTCGAAATCACAAATCCCCAAGGAGAGTCCAATTGTGTCGGTTGCGATGCCTGACCTTCCCAACACTGGACGGGAAGAGCTTGCGCCTTCCACCATTTGCACGCCCCCCTGCAAGTGCTGGAAGGAGCACCCGCAGTCCAGTTCCTGATAGTCAAATTGAAGATGTCAGTGTTGAAGTACACCAGGATGAGGATATGGGTGTTGCTGGTGCTGGGGAGGAAATTGACAAGGAGGATTCTGATGGTGAGGTGGTTTGTTTAAGTCAGGCACCCGGGGAGACACCTGTTGTCCGTGGGAGGAATATGGCCATTGACATGCCTGGTCAAAATACAAAAAAAATCAGCTCTTCGGTGTGGAATTATTTCAACAGAAATGCGGACAACAGGTGTCAAGACGTGTGTTGCCTTTGTCAAGCTGTAATAAGTAGGGGTAAGGACATTAACCACCTCGGAACATCCTCCCTTATACATCACCTGCAGCGCATTCATCATAAGTCAGTGACAAGTTCAAAAACTTTGGGCGACAGCGGAAGCAGTCCACTGACCAGTAAATCCCTTCCTCTTGTAACCAAGCTCCCGCAAACCACACCACCAACTCCCTCAGTGTCAATTTCCTCCTTACCCAATAGTCCTGCAGGCCATGTCACTGGCAAGTCTGACGAGTCCTCTTCTGCCTGGGATTCCTCCGATGCATCCTTGAGTGTAACGCCTACTGCTGCTGGCGCTGCTGTTGTTGCTGCTGGGAGTCGATGGTCATCCCAGAGGGGAAGTCGGAAGACCACTTGTACTACTTCCAATAAGCAATTGACTGTCCAACAGTCCTTTGCGAGGAAGATGAAATATCACAGCAGTCATCCTGCTGCAAAGCGGATAACTGAGGCCTTGGCAGCCTGGGCGGTGAGAAACGTGGTTCCGGTATCCATCGTTACTTCAGAGCCAACTATAGACTTGATTGAGGTACTGTGTCCCCGGTACCAAATACCATCTAGGTTCCATTTCTCTAGGCAGGCGATACCGAGAATGTACACAGATGTCAGAAAAAGAGTCACCAGTGTCCTAAAAAATGCAGTTGTACCCAATGTCCACTTAACCACGGACATGTGGACAAGTGGAGCAGGGCAGACTCAGGACTACATGACTGTGACAGCCCACTGGGTAGATGTATTGCCTCCCGCTGCAAGAACAGCAGCGGCGGCACCAGTAGCAGCATCTCGCAAACGCCAACTCGTTCCTAGGCAGGCTACGCTTTGTATCACCGCTTTCCAGAATACGCACACAGCTGAAAACCTCTTACGGCAACTGAGGAAGATCATCGCAGAATGGCTTACCCCAATTGGACTCTCCTGGGGATTTGTGGCATCGGACAACGCCAGCAATATTGTGCGTGCATTACATCTGGGCAAATTCCAGCACGTCCCATGTTTTGCACATACCTTGAATTTGGTGGTGCAGAATTATTTAAAAAACGACAGGGGCATGCAAGAGATGCTGTCGGTGTCAAGAAGAATTGCTGGCCACTTTCGGCGTACAGGCACTGCGTACAGAAGACTGGAACACCACCAAAAACACCTGAACCTGCCCTGCCATCATCTGAAGCAAGAGGTGGTAATGAGGTGGAATTCAACCCTCTATATGCTTCAGAGGATGGAGGAGCAGCAAAAGGCCATTCAAGCCTATACATCTACCCACGATATAGGCAAAGGAGGTGGAATGCACCTGTCTCAAGCGCAGTGGAGAATGATTTCAACGTTGTGCAAGGTTCTGCAACCTTTTGAACTTGCCACACGTGAAGTCAGTTCAGACACTGCCAGCCTGAGTCAGGTCATTCCCCTCATCAGGCTTTTGCAGAAGAAGCTGGAGGCATTGAAGGAGGAGCTAAAACAGAGCGATTCCGCTAGGCATGTGGGACTTGTGGATGGAGCCCTTCATTCGCTTAACCAGGATTCACGGGTGGTCAATCTGTTGAAATCAGAGCACTACATTTTGGCCACCGTGCTCGATCCTAGATTTAAAACCTACGTTGTATCTCTCTTTCCGGCAGACACAAGTCTGCAGAGGTTCAAAGACCTGCTGGTGAGAAAATTGTCAAGTCAAGCGGAACGTGACCCGTCACCATCTCCTCCTTCACATTCTCCCGCAACTGGGGGTGCGAGGAAAAGGATAAGAATTCCGAGCCCACCCGCTGGCGGTGATGCAGGGCAGTCTGGAGCGAGTGCTGACATCTGGTCCGGACTGAAGGACCTGCCAACGATTACTGACATGTCGTCTACTGTCACTGCATATGATTCTGTCACCATTGAAAGAATGGTGGAGGATTATATGAGTGACCGCATCCAAGTAGGCACGTCAGACAGTCCGTACGTATACTGGCAGGAAAAAGAGGCAATTTGGAGGCCCTTGCAGAAACTGGCTTTATTCTACCTAAGTTGCCCTCCCTCCAGTGTGTACTCCGAAAGAGTGTTTAGTGCCGCCGCTCACCTTGTCAGCAATCGGCGTACGAGGTTACTTCCAGAAAATGTGGAGAAGATGATGTTCATTAAAATGAATTATAATCAATTCCTCCATGGAGACATTCACCAGCAGCAATTGCCTCCAGAAAGTACACGGGGACCTGAGATGGTGGATTCCAGTGGGGACAAATTAATAATCTGTGAGGAGGTGGATGCACACAGTGAAAGGGGTGATGAATCGGACGATGATGATGAGGTGGACATCTTGCCTCCGTAGAGCCAGTTTGTGCAAGGAGAGATTGATTGCTTCTTTTTTGGTGGGGGCCCAAACCAACCAGTCATTTCAGTCACAGTCGTGTGGCAGACCCTGTCGCTGAAATGATGGGTTCGTTAAAGTGTGCATGTCCTGTTTATACAACATAAGGGTGGGTGGGAGGGCCCAAGGACAATTCCATCTTGCACCTCTTTTTTCTTTCATTTTTCTTTGCGTCATGTGCTGTTTGGGGAGTATTTTTTTGAAGGGCCATCCTGCGTGACACTGCAGTGCCACTCCTAGATGGGCCAGGTGTTTGTGTCGGCCACTAGGGTCGCTTAGCTTAGTCACACAGCTACCTCATTGCCCCTCTTTTTTTCTTTGCGTCATGTGCTGTTTGGGGAGTATTTTTTTGAAGGGCCATCCTGCGTGACACTGCAGTGCCACTCCTAGATGGGCCAGGTGTTTGTGTCGGCCACTTGGGTCGCTTATCTTAGTCACACAGCTACCTCATTGCGCCTCTTTTTTTCTTTGCGTCATGTGCTGTTTGGGGAGTATTTTTTTGAAGGGCCATCCTGCGTGACACTGCAGTGCCACTCCTAGATGGGCCAGGTGTTTGTGTCGGCCACTAGGGTCGCTTAGCTTAGTCACACAGCTACCTCATTGCGCCTCTTTTTTTCTTTGCGTCATGTGCTGTTTGGGGAGTCTTTTTTTGAAGGGCCATCCTGCGTGACACTGCAGTGCCACTCCTAGATGGGCCAGGTGTTTGTGTCGGCCACTTGGGTCGCTTCGCTTAGTCATCCAGCGACCTCGGTGCAAATTTTAGGACTAAAAATAATATTGTGAGGTGTGAGGTGTTCAGAATAGACTGAAAATGAGTGGAAATTATGGTTATTGAGGTTAATAATACTATGGGATCAAAATGACCCCCAAATTCTATGATTTAAGCTGTTTTTTAGGGTTTTTTGAAAAAAACACTCGAATCCAAAACACACCCGAATCCGACAAAAAAATTTCGGTGAGGTTTTGCCAAAACGCGTTCGAACCCAAAACACGGCCGCGGAACCGAACCCAAAACCATAACACAAAACCCGAAAAATTGCCGGTGCACATCACTAATATATAATACGGGCAGGCTGGGAGTACAGTAGAGATGTGTGTGTATAATATAATACGGGCAGGCTGGGAGTGCAGTAGAGATGTGTATATATAATACGGGCAGGCTGGGAGTACAGTAGAGATGTGTATATAATATAATACGGGCAGGCTGGGAGTACAGTAGAGATGTGTGTATATATAATACGGGCAGGCTGGGAGTACAGTAGAGATGTGTATATATAATACAGGCAGGCTGGGAGTACAGTAGAGATGTGTATATATATATATATAATACGGGCAGGCTGGGAGTACAGTAGAGATGTGTATAATATAATACGGGCAGGCTGGGAGTACAGTAGAGATGTGTGTATAATATAATACGGGCAGGCTGGGAGTACAGTAGAGATGTGTATATATAATACGGGCAGGCTGCGAGTACAGTAGAGATGTGTATATATATATATATATATATATATATATATATATATATATATATATACATATAATACGGGCAGGCTGGGAG
This sequence comes from Pseudophryne corroboree, assembly GCF_028390025.1. Lineage (NCBI taxonomy): Eukaryota > Metazoa > Chordata > Amphibia > Anura > Myobatrachidae > Pseudophryne > Pseudophryne corroboree. Next base: position 365,924,211 of record NC_086454.1, on the reverse strand, counting down.
TACAGTAGAGATGTGTATAATATAATACGGGCAGGCTGGGAGTACAGTAGAGATGTGTGTATAATATAATACGGGCAGGCTGGGAGTACAGTAGAGATGTGTGTATAATATAATACAGGCAGGCTGGGTGTACAGTAGAGATGTGTATAATATGGGCAGGCTGGGAGTACAGTAGAGATGTGTGTATAATATAATACGGGCAGGCTGAGAGTACAGTAGAGATGTGTATATAATATAATACGGGTAGGCTGGGAGTACAGTAGAGATGTGTATATAATATAATACGGGCAGGCTGGGAGTACAGTAGAGATGTGTATAATATAATACGGGCAGGCTGGGAGTATAGTAGAGATGTGTGTATAATATAATACGGGCAGGCTGGGAGTACAGTAGAGATGTGTATATATAATGCAGGCAGGCTGGGAGTACAGTAGAGATGTGTATAATATAATACGGGCAGGCTGGGAGTACAGTAGAGATGTGTGTATAATATAATACGGGCAGGCTGGGAGTACAGTAGAGATGTGTGTATAATATAATACGGGCAGGCTGGGAGTACAGTAGAGATGTGTGTATAATATAATACGGGCAGGCTGGGAGTACAGTAGAGAATGTGTATAATATAATACGGGCAGGCTGGGAGTACAGTAGAGATGTGTGTATAATATAATACGGGCAGGCTGGGAGTACAGTAGAGATGTGTGTATAATATAATACGGGCAGGCTGGGAGTACAGTAGAGATATGTGTATAAAATAATACGGGCAGGCTGGGAGTACAGTAGAGATGTGTGTATAATATAATACGGGCAGGCTGGGAGTACAGTAGAGATGTGTGTATAATATAATACGGGCAGGCTGGGAGTACAGTAGAGATGTGTTTATAAGATAATACGGGCAGGCTGGGAGTACAGTAGAGATGTTTGTATAATATAATACGGGCAGGCTGGGAGTACAGTAGAGATGTGTATATAAGATAATACGGGCAGGCTGGGAGTACAGTAGAGATGTGTATATAAGATAATACGGGCAGGCTGGGAGTACAGTAGAGATGTGTATAAGATAATACGGGCAGGCTGGGAGTACAGTAGAGATGTGTATATATAATATAATACGGGCAGGCTGGGAGTACAGTAGAGATGTGTATATATAATATAATACGGGCAGGCTGGGAGTACAGTAGAGATGTGTATATATAATATAATACGGGCAGGCTGGGAGTACAGTAGAGATGTGTATATATAATACGGGCAGGCTGGGAGTACAGTAGAGATGTGTATATATAATATAATACGGGCAGGCTGGGAGTACAGTAGAGATGTGTATATATAATATAATACGGGCAGGCTGGGAGTACAGTAGAGATGTGTATATATAATACAGGCAGGCTGGGAGTACAGTAGAGATGTGTATATATAATACGGGCAGGCTGGGAGTACAGTAGAGATGTGTGTATAATATAATACGGGCAGGCTGGGAGTACAGTAGAGATGTGTATATAATATAATACGGGCAGGCTGGGAGTACAGTAGAGATATGTATATATAATACGGGCAGGCTGGGAGTACAGTAGAGATGTGTATATATAATACGGGCAGGCTGGGAGAACAGTAGAGATGTGTATATATATTACGGGCAGGCTGGGAGAACAGTAGAGATGTGTATATAATATAATACGGGCAGGCTGGGAGTACAGTAGAGATGTGTGTATATATAATACGGGCAGGCTGGGAGTACAGTAGAGATGTGTATATAAGATAATACGGGCAGGCTGTGAATACAGTAGAGATGTGTATATAATATAATACGGGCAGGCTGTGATTACAGTAGAGATGTGTATATATAATACGGGCAGGCTGGGAGTACAGTAGAGATGTGTATATATAATACAGGCAGGCTGGGAGTACAGTAGAGATGTGTATATATAATACGGGCAAGCTGGGAGTACAGTAGAGATGTGTATATAATATAATACGGGCAGGCTGGGAGTACAGTAGAGATGTGTATATATAATATAATACGGGCAGGCTGGGAGTACAGTAGACATGTGTATATATAATACGGGCAGTCTGGGAGTGCAGTAGAGATGTGTATATATATATATATATATATATATATATATATATATAATACGGGCAGGCTGTGAGTACAGTAGAGATGTGTATATAATATAATACGGGCAGGCTGGGAGTACAGTAGAGATGTGTATATATAATACGGGCAGGCTGGGAGAACAGTAGAGATGTGTATATATAATACGGGCAGGCTGGGAGTACAGTAGAGATGTGTATTTAATATAATACGGGCAGGCTGGGAGTACAGTAGAGACGTATATATATAATACGGGCAGGCTCGGAGTACAGTAGAGATGTGTATATAATATAATACGGGTAGGCTGGGAGTACAGTAGAGATGTGTATATATAATACGGGCAGGCTGGGAGTACAGTAGAGATGTGTATATATAATACGGGCAGGCTGGGAGTACAGTAGAGATGTGTATATATAATACGGGCAGGCTGGGAGTACAGTAGAGATGTGTATATAATATAATAAAGGCAGGCTGGGAGTACAGTAGAGATGTGTATATATAACACGGGTAGGCTGGGAGTACAGTAGAGATGTGTAATATAATACAGGCAGGCTGGGAGTACAGTAGAGATGTGTATATATAATACGGGCAGGCTGGGAGTACAGTAGAGATGTGTATATAATATAATACGGGCAGGCTGGGAGTACAGTAGAGATGTGTATATATAATATAATACGGGCAGGCTGGGAGTACAGTAAAGATGTGTATATAATATAATACGGGCAGGCTGGGAGTACAGTAGAGATGTGTATATAATATAATGCGGGCAGGCTGGGAGTACAGTAGAGAAGGATGTGTATATATAATATAATATGGGCAGGCTGGGAGTACAGTAGAGATGTGTATATAATATAATACGGGCAGGCTGGGAGTACAGTAGAGATGTGTATATAATATAATATGGGCAGGCTGGGAGTACAGTAGAGATGTGCATATATAATACGGGCAGGCTGGGAGTACAGTAGAGATGTGTGTATAATATAATACAGGCAGGCTGGGAGTACAGTAGAGATGTGTGTATAATATAATATAGGCAGGCTGGGAGTACAGTAGAGATGTGTATATATAATACGGGTAGGCTGGGAGTACAGTAGAGATGTGTATATATAATACGGGCAGGCTGGGAGTACAGTAGAGATGTGTATATATAATACGGGCAGGCTGGGAGTACAGTAGAGATGTGTATATAATATAATACGGGCAGGCTGGGAGTACAGTAGAGATGTGTATATATAATACGGGCAGGCTGGGAGTACAGTAGAGATGTGTATATAATATAACACGGGCAGGCTGGGAGTACAGTAGAGATGTGTATTTATATAATACGGGCAGGCTGGGAGTACAGTAGAGATGTGTATATATAATACGGGCAGGCTGGGAGTACAGTAGAGATGTGTATATAATATAATACGGGCAGGCTGGGAGTACAGTAGAGATGTGTATTTATATAATACGGGCAGGCTGGGAGTACAGTAGAGATGTGTATAATACAGGCAGGCTGGGAGTACAGTAGAGATGTGTATATATAATACAGGCAGGCTGGGAGTACAGTAGAGATGTGTATATATAATACAGGCAGGCTGGGAGTACAGTAGAGATGTGTATATATAATACGGGCAGGCAGGGAGTACAGTAGAGATGTATATAATATAATACGGGCAGGCTGGGAGTACAGTAGAGATGTGTGTATAATATAATACAGGCAGGCTGGGAGTACAGTAGAGATGTGTATATATAATACGGGCAGGCTGGGAGTACAGTATAGATGTGTATATATAATACGGGCAGGCTGGGAGTACAGTAGAGATGTGTATATATAATACGGGCAGGCTGGGAGTACAGTAGAGATGTGTATATATAATACAGGCATGCTGGGAGTACAGTAGAGATGTGTATATATATATAATACGGGCAGGCTGGGAGTACAGTAGAGATGTGTATATATAATACGGGCAGGCTGGGAGTACAGTAGAGATGTGTATATAATATAATACGGGCAGGCTGGGAGTACAGTAGAGATGTGTATATATATAATACGGGCAGGCTGGGAGTACAGTAGAGATGTGTATATATATAAACATCCTAGTGACATTTGGTGGACCCCTTCGTTCTAAGTAAGCCTTCGTTACCTCTCATACCAAGAAATAAAGACACGGAGACTTGAATTTGGCAGAAAAATTGCTAGCTATTTATTTGACCCTAACCATAGCAAACCTGTAAATGAAAAACTTTTGTTAAGATGCCGAAACAGCCGGCATATGGTGGCAGAAAAAAGAACGGCTCTATTAGACTGACGCTAACCTTAAAAATGCTAAAATCAAAACCATCTTAATTTAAATACAAACTATCAAAACGGTAATAGGTGCTAGCTCCACCCCCACAATGACTTCCCACCCGGAGGGGTGCCCATTCCGCTGCCTCCCGGTCGGGTGGTCGAGCGGCCAATAAGTCGATGGAGGTAAGTGCATCTAAACCAAATCAAACTGTAAATCACTACAGCTTACCATACAACAACAAACTGCCGTTCTTTTCCGCCAAGAGTCTTCGCACCGCCACCATAACCTCACCCTAACTCCTGCAACACTAGGAACAGATCCTCCAGGAAAAACATCATCCCCTCATTGGATAGGTGCACACCATCAGGCCGAAAAAGGTGACTGTCTCTGAACCGAATCCTAGGGTGGCGAACTAATTTGCCTCCGTGGGACAGCACCCACTTCGCCACCGCCCCATTCACCTTCTGCCTGGCCTCATCAATTACGCGTCCGTCCGTCACCCCTCGCCAACTCAACATTGGCACCATCAAGGAGAACACCAATACTCAATTGGTCCATGCTGCGGCCACATTTGCCAGATCCTGTATCATGGCCCACCGCAGCTCCAAGGATGTCCTCTTCCCCAGGCCGTTGCCACCTAGATGAACAACCAGCACCCTAGGGACTCCATGCTTGCTGGCCTGTCTGACTAGTCTACTCCTCAGATCTTTCCACATCATCCCTCGCCAACCAATCCAACGCACTCTCTGAGCCCTAGGAAACCTCTGAGCCTCCACCGAGGCCAAAAACTTGGCGGCCCAATAGACATAAGAGTGGCCAACCACCCAAATAGTCAAGTCATCTTCCAACCAACCTGAAGAGGAGGAAAAAAGGGGTAAAATTGGTTACTAATAATCTAAACCACTGTTTATTAAATGCATTAACCTGAAGGATCTGCCAAAAAGAAAAAATTGAGCTTTCGTTATTGCAGAAGTCACGGCCTAGCCGATCTGCACGAGCTTCCAGCCAATTTGAAGCACTTTGAACATGAACACACAAATGGGAAAGATTAAAACAAAATTTAAGAAAATAAACGGGGAGGGGGAGGGGAGGGGGGGGTTAAAAAAGGGGTAAAACATGTAAGAAACTCAGCTGGAGGTGAAAGCGTAAAGACCTGCTGAGGGACTCTGATTAGAACAGATTAGCCGAATTGTGGATTAGAATTCAGTCCGTCAAGTCAGGCAAAAAACCGCGAAATAACTCCAGACCCCCGCTGCCAGCTCATGCCAGCAACGGCGAGTAGCTAATCCCTGAGTAGGATAAAAAGGGGAGACAAACACACGTACAACACCATTATGTACTGAACTGTACAACATGATTGAAACAACTGTAACTGAACAACAAACTACGCGCGAGCCAACATCTCATGCAATGGGGCGAATATACCGTCTGTAACTTGACGACTTCCATCGCCCCACCGCCTGGATCTCAGCCATGGAAAATCCCGCTGCCGCAGCCGACGTCGCAGCCCCTACGCAGAAGGAATGCGTCCCGAACGCAGCGGGTGGAAGGCCCAAGCTCGCAAGACAGCGACCCAGCATCCAACGAAATTGATACTTCGTCACCGGCAGCCCGTCATAATGCAGCAGCCATGACCCCCGACCGTCGGGCCGTACTGCCTCCTATTGCACTGCCAACCTAACTGGGCAAACGCTCTCTTCAAGTGCCGGAACCAAGGTGACCCATCGACCTCTCCCCACTTGGTCCGTCTTAGAGCGACGCAATCTGCATAGCAAGGACCTCTCATTCACCACCACGTCCCCGACAAGCATGCGCGAATCTGCTCGCTAAGAAGGCGCTACCAATCCCAAAACCCTAAAGGCCCCGTGGTAAGCCATTGAGAACGCCAAACTGAACAACAGCGACTCAAACATGGACGACGCGACACCTCCAACAGCCCTGATGACATCCGGCAACAAGGCCGCATCAATGGGCCTCCTCCTGTCAGGCGGCGTCGGTGCGACTCGCACCCATCCTTTCATCGCCTTCAGCAGAATCCCGCTCTTAGTCGCGTCGGGGATGCCCTTTATTTTGCTGAAAAATGAAATCCTGGCCAAGTACCGGGATACCACCGCTCTGGACCCACCCGAAACATACAGCTGCCAAATAAAAGAAAGCATCATCCGATGCCCGCTCTTACCTTGCTGACTTCGTCCTTAAACAAACTCCTCCCACTCGCTCCAAGCTTGTCCGTAAGCCTTAAGCGTGGTTGGCGCGACTGACCGCAACGCTAGACCCTCCAGTCCTGCCCGATCACCTGCCCAACATAACCGGGACAATGAAAACCATGTTTGTCGGCCTCCGGTGCCAACAAACAAAACCTTTCCTACTGCCCTCGTGACAGAGCGTCGGCAATTCCGTTCTCCAGCCCCGGCACATGTTGCGCGCGGAACCACACGTTCCGACGTAGGCATGTCAACAGCAACTGTCCCAGCACCCGCAGAACGACCAGCGACTTCGCCCTCTTGTTATTTATCGCATGCGCCACGCCCAGATTGTCACATCTAAACAAGATGCTGCGATGAGCCAGCCGATCGCCCCAGACCTCCAGCGCCACCATAATGGGGAAAAGCTCCAGAAGCAAAAGGTCCTTGGTTAAGCCTTCGCGATGCCATCCCGCCGGCCACGAAGCCGCGCTCCAAGATCTCTCCAGGTAGCATCCGAATCCAGAGGCCCCCGCAGCGTCGGTGAACAACTGCAACCTAGCGCTGTCCACCGTTGGAGCCTGCCATATACACACCCCGTTGAAATCCTCCAGGAATGAGGCCCATATGGCCAAATCCCGTTTAATCTCGGAGGATAATCGCACGAAATTATGTGGTCTGGCACACCCCGCAGTCGCCCTTTCCAGCTTCCGGCAGAAAACCCTGCCCATCGGGATCACCCGACAAGCAAAGTTCAACATGCCCAGCAAGGACTGCGCCTGCCGCAGTGTGACTTTACGCGACCCTTTGAACCGGCCAATAGCTTCGCGGAGCTTCACCACCTTGTCCCGAGGCAGCCGTCACGAACCTGCCACTGTGTCGATCTCGATCCCCAAAAAGGACAAACAGGAGGACGGTCCCTCTGTTTTATCCTCGGCCCTGGAACGCCGAAGTGGAAAAACAGGGCTCGGATGCTGAAAAGCAAGTCGCCGCACCGTGGTGAATGTGCCGGACCCGCACACAGGAAGTCATTGAGGTAATGGGCGACCCCATGACCCCCTGAAGAAGACTCCAAGCACCAGTGTAGAAACGTGCTAAACCGTTCGAAAACGAGCATGAAACGGAACACCCCATCGGCAAACATTTGTCGATGAAATACTCCGCTCCGATCCGAAACCCCATAAAACGAAATGAGTCCGGATGTAACGGCAGCAACCGAAAAGCGGACTCAACATCAATCTTAGCCATGAGTGCCCCAGTCCCGTAACTGCGGACCAGCGCCAATGCCTCGTCAAACGACTGATAAACCACCGAACAATGAGCCGGCGGTATCGCGTCATTGACCGACGTCCCCGACGAGTAAGAAAGATGTTGAATAAGCTGAAAAGCGCCTGGAGTCTTCTCTGGAACCACTCCCACTGGAGAGATGACCTCCGTATCCACTTTCTCCCTCAGCACAAACGGCAAGGCTCGGGCAGACTGAAGGTTCCGCTGGGCCCGAACCGACACCTCGCTCGCAACAGGCAAGCGAAAACAAAACTAAAACCGGAAAACAGAAATTTTGCATCCGCCCTATTTGGATACCAATTTAACCACTTGCCCATCGTCTCTAAATCAATTGGCGATGGAGCTCTGTGGAGCGCTCCCGCCCGCGGCCTGTCTTGGGTAAGTTTGCTTACCCCGGGCACCCTGACGACTGCCTTTGAAGCAGGAGGAGGCTGGGTGGGATCCGCCGCATTGCAAGCACAAGTGTCGAAAACGACACTGCTTGCCGAAGGAACAGGCCGCGTTGTTAAACGCGAAACATTTTCCTTTTGTGGCGGCTCGCCCACCTGTACGGACGGCCGACCTACCTGGTTTGGCCGATCCACCGTCCGTGCCGGACCCTTGGGCGGACGACTCTGCGCGGTGCCCGCCCGCCCCCGGCTTCCGGGGCTCCTCCGCCTGCTGCGAAGCCCGAGTGACTTTGAGCCAGACCTCGACGTTCTTGAACCCAAAGTCCATGACCTGCAAACCGTCTTGCTTCTCCCTGAATTCCTGGTCATACCTACGCCACTCCGATTCCGAAGAAGTGCGCTGCAAGTCATGTATGAGATGCAGGTACCGAATCACGTTCATGTGCTCGTCCGGCCTATCTTCCAGGTAGCACGCCGCGAAGACCCAAAAACCGGCCAGCCAGTTATCGAAGGTACGGAAGGCCTCGGCCCCGATGTCCTTCTTTGCAGCCGCCGACCTATACTCCTTCTTCGCTTCCTTCGTCAAGACGAACACATCCACAGGCCCCGCATCACTGCAGTGTAGTCGCAGCGAACAACCCCGGGCAAATTGCGGCGTTTCTTGGCCCTGCGAGCTTCCTCGCTAAGCCGCTTGCACCTCTTCCGCCTCCTCTGCTGCCCCGCCGCCCTCTTGGCGAATTTAGTCGCCTGCTTCCTTGCCCTAGTCGCGCTACTGACTTCGGACGCCTGCGACGACAGAGAAGAGGAAAAGTAGGAAGAGGAAAAGCTGCGAGAACTGGAACTCGTGGAGGAGCCCGCTACCGACTGTAACACCTCACCTGATCCCATCGACTGCACCGACACGGAATCCTCCGGCGTGGCAGAACCGACGTCTTCTTACTCGTACTCCACCATCTCCACTTCGCCGCGATCCCCTGCAGGAGAGAAAGGGGCGAAAGACCCAGGAAGCAACCGCGGCGCATGCCGAGCAACTCGTGAGGGGGTTGTCCCCGCAGCGCGTCCCTGCCCGTCCTGTTCCGGACAGTGCTCCAGGTCCGCGGCGGCCTCCACGAGCTCCCTGCAGGCGCGGCAATTCGCTGCGCCACTGAAGCTGACCGCCTTCCGGACCCGACTTCCATCGCGGCCGCGTCGGAGCTTGCCGCTACCCCTGGTGATGCAGCCGCAGCCAGCGGCCCTAATGCCGCGACCACCGTGGCCAGAGCCGACGCCAGAGTTCCGGAGGGGCCCTGACTGCCCCAAACCGCGGCGCCGGATCCCCGGTACCCCCAGCCGGGGCCCGCGCGCGCCTACCCGCATGACGCCCGACGGGCGTCATCCGGGGGCCCGACGTCTGCCGACCCGTCCGCCTTGGCGGGGAAAAGGGGGGTGCCCCTGACCCACTGCGAACCAGTCCCCCACCACACTACGTCTCTACCGAGGGACTGGCCGTCGGCGCCCGCGCTGCTGTCGCTCTCCGAGCCTACACTCGCCCCCTCCCCCTGCAGATCGGAGCCATCTCCGCCCGCTGGGAGGGAGCTGCGGCGAGGCCGGTTAGCGCCCGCAGCAGCCCTGCGGCCACCAACCCCTTCCCTGCCCCCCCTCCTCCCCCGCAAGCCGCTGGCATCGGGCTCCTGGGGAGCGAGTTGGGGAGACAGAGAGACGTGCGCGCGCCCCGACTCCTAGTGCCTCTAACCCCTCGTGTTCCCCCTTGCCGTTCCTCCCTGCTTGCAGAGCCCTGCTTACACCTCTCTGAGCCCTGCCTCTCCTCCCCCCCCGCCCCCCCGCTGGACTCCGGCTGCAGGGGAGCAAGCTGGGGAGACAGGGAGGCCGGCGACGCCGCTGTGCGCCCCCGTGCGCGAACGGCGACGCCGGAAGCGAGCGTGGGTGCGCGCGCCCCACCGCTTCCCGCCCGGCCGCATCCTCCTGCAGATCCGCCGCGCGAGGCCCAGTGACAGACCTCGCGCGGCTGGCAGCCGACTCCCTTCTGGCCCCTCCACGCTGCCTAGTGACAGGGAGCTGAATATGAGCCCCGTGCGGCTCCACGGACGGGCGCCCACCGTGGCGCGCATGCGCGCGCCCGCCCGACTCCCACTAATCACCCGCCGCGCTCGGAAGTGAGGGCAGCCGCCCTTCCACCTCCGGGCGGCCGGGACGCACTGCTGGCCTACCCCGCCGCTCAAGTCCTTCCGGCAAAGCCGGCCTGGAACCCAGCGACAAAGCTGACCCGGGCCGCCGCACCGCGGCCCTGCCCGAGCCCGTGGAGGCCCTGGGGGACGGGGCCCCGTCCCCCAGGCCAGCCACCCCTTCCCCGGGCCCAGCCCCACCGCCAGGTGCGCGGTAACGAGCTGGGACCCCGGCGGAACGGCGAGGGCGGGCAGTCATGGTGAAGTGTAGAGGAGGAATGCAGGGGAGGGTTTTAAAAGAAATTCAATGAGCCCCAGGAGAAACACAGTAAAAGTTGGGAAGCCTGCTATGCAGCACTCACCCACTCAAAGGCAATTTCACCAACCAGAGAGAGACAAAATGGCCTATCCTTCCCTATATATACTAACCCTCCCCTCTTTCCAAGGGCTGTACTTTCCTACCAGCTAGGTCCACCCCTCACAAGATGTTTAACTCATTCCTTTCCTATGCTGTCAATTCTCTCTCCATACGGGCAGGCTGGGAGTACAGTAGAGATGTGTATATATAATACGGGCAGGCTGGGAGTACAGTAGAGATGTGTATATAATATAATACGGGCAGGCTGGGAATACAGTAGAGATGTGTATATATATAATACGGGCAGGCTGGGAGTACAGTAGGAATGAGTATGTGCGATCACTTACTTGCATGCTACCATTACTCACCTTGCTGCAATAAACGCAGCCAACGCCAGCTGACAACACGGTTGTAGTAAAACAGTTGTTTTTGGACGTATATATTTACTATTTGTAAAGCAATGTCTGTAATTAAGGCAGTAAAAAGAAGATTGTATTTTATCAGGCGTGCGGTGTTGGATCATTTTCCGCATGGAGACAGGAAGAGCGCAATTCTGGCCATCTGCTTGTACAATCCTGATGAGGCTCCTGAATATGCGAATGTAAGATCTGCTTTTGGAGATGTCATGTATCTTCTTGCAGTTGTTAGCCTGGAGACAACACGCAATACGCTGATTTACCTGTGTAATCCCAGAGTGTCACAGGTGCCAAGTCTGGCTGTTAGGATCCGCTTGCTCTCTGTCACAAATGGTTGGAGTGAGACGGAGACAACATGAGCGCTTGGCACACAAAGCCACAGAGGTCGGTTTCCAAGGACAGCCAGCGTGGCAGTGACGGGCGCTGTGACAACTTGTCAACTAAGCAAAAATGAAGGAAGAAAATAAAATAAAATAAAATCGCGTAAAAACTATTCTGCCACCATTGATCAGATATACGGCATAACGTGCGGGAAATAGGAACACACCACATTGCTTCCTGGGTGGCCGAAATATTGGAATAAACATAAACTATATGTACAGTATATTTTCCTGGCAGGTGTAGTCGTTTTATTTATATATATATATATATATATATATATATATATATATATATATATAGTGCTGTTTTTGAGCCGTTAAGGTGAATAGTAGTGTTTTACTCATAGTACCAGCATCGGCCTTCCTTAAATATATATTTATATAATATTATTTATTTATTATTTATTATCAGTTTCTTATATAGCGCAGCAAATTCCGTTGCGCTTTACAATTGGACACAATGATACAACAAAACTGGGTAATAAACAAACAGTCAGAGGTAGGTGTGTGTGTGTGTGTGTGTGTGTGTGTGTGTGTGTGTGTGTGTATGTATATATATATATATATATATATATATTACACACTCACATATATATACTTACATCCATATGCAGATGCATAACAAGGTACTGTATGTCCACCTCTGGTACAGTAGCATGGGTTAGGTTTAGGCACCACCGGGGGGAAGTTAGGGTCAAGCACTAAGAGGAGTGGTTAGGGTTAGGCTGCAGAAAGCAGCGCCGTAACTACCTATGTGCCAGGTGTGCCTGGCACACAGCGCAGTTACACTGAGGGCGCACGGCCAGCGGCATGTAATGAGTCAAATTGACTCATTATATGCCGCCTCTGCTGGGTGCCGTGCGCCGCGCTGGAGGGAGAGAAGCGCCGGAGGCAGAGAAGGAGGAGGAGGGAGGGGGACTGGAGCCGCAGCAGCGCTATGTTAATGGTAGCAGTGCCGCTGCAGCACTCCCCTCTCCTTCTGTATTGGCTGCCCGGTGCTGCTGTGAATGCTGGGATGCGGTTCCCTGCTGCGGCTCAAGTCCCCCTATCTCCTCCTCCTTCTCCCCTGCGGCTGCCCGGGATCTCTGCCAGCACGAGGAGCCTGACTGCTAGCCGGAGAGATGGTAAGTATCTCTCTCTCTCTCTCTCTCTCTCTCTCTCTTTCTGTCTCCCTCTCTCTCTCTCCCTCTCTCTCTCTCTCGTGTCTGTCTGCCGTAATGTGTAAAAAGGAGGACGCTGTCTGCCGTAATGTGTAAAAAGGGGGACGCTGTCTGCCGTAATGTGTAAAAAGGGGACGCTGTCTGCTGTAATGTGTAATAAGGGGGACGCTGTCTGCCGTAATGTGTAAAAAAGGGGACGCTGTCTGCCGTAATGTGTAAAAAGGGGGACGCTGTCTGCCGTAATGTGTAAAAAGGGGACGCTGTCTGCTGTAATGTGTAATAAGGGGGACGCTGTCTGCCGTAATGTGTAAAAAAGGGGACGCTGTCTGCTGTAATGTGTAAAAAGGGGACGCTGTCTGCCGTAATGTGTAAAAAGGGGACGCTGTCTGCTGTAATGTGTAATAAGGGGGACGCTGTCTGCCGTAATGTGTAAAAAAGGGGACGCTGTCTGCCGTAATGTGTAAAAAGGGGACGCTGTCTTCTGTAATGTGTAATAAGGGGGACGCTGTCTGCCGTAATGTGTAAAAAGGGGACGCTGTCTTCTGTAATGTGTAATAAGGGGGACGCTGTCTGCCGTAATGTGTAAAAGGGGGACGCTGTCTGCCGTAATGTGTAATAAGGGGACGCTGTCTGCTGTAATGTGTAAAAAGGGGGATGCTGTCTGCCGTAATGTGTAAAAAGGGGAACGCTGTCTGCCATAATGTGTAAAAAGGGGAACACTGTCTGCCGTAATGTGTAAAAAGGGAAACGCTGTCTGCTGTAATGTGTAAAAAGGGGGACGCTGTCTGCTGTAATGTGTAAAAAGGGGACTCTGTCTGCCGTAATGTGTAAAACGGGGCGCTACCTGGTGTAGTGGCGCTACTGGGCAGCGTAATTTGAATAATGGAGACTACTATGCACCGTAGTATGAATTGGCATTATTTTGTGGCCACGCCCCTTCCCCATGAAGCCACGGCCCTATATATTTTTTGCGCACCTGCGGCGCGCACTGCTCCTGTCTTGCGTAGGGGGGGGTGCCAATGCTGTTTCTTGCACACAGCGCTAAAATACCTAGTTATGGCACTGGCAGGAAGGGAGGGTTAGGGGAGATGGGGGCACATACTTCCCCCCCTTGAGATCGGGATGCTGGCATCAGTATTCTGACCGCCATCATCCCCTCCGCCGGTATATCATACTGAACCCCACCATACATATGTCTACACCACTGATGGATGCCCTGCCTCAGGTGCCCCTTCCAGGCTGGTGACCAGCTGTGAACCGATATTTCCAGTACTTACGCCACTGCTTGTACAGGAAAGGAACAGTTTGTTGGGAAACAAGGACAGGCAACTTTCATAAGTCCAAATGGGATCGAGTCCAGCCATTTGTCTCTTAGGTCAAGAGGCCGGACCACTCCCTCGCTGTTGTTGCGGTTGCAGGATGACCACATAGGCAGCCATGTGTGTATAAGGTGTATATGACACATAAATATAGTATAGAATGACCGTCAGGCTGTGTGTGTATAAGGTGTATATGACACATAAATATAGTATAGAATGACCATCAGGCTGTGTGTGTATAAGGTGTATATGACACATAAATATAGTATAGAATGACAGTCAGGCTGTGTATAAGGTGTATATGACACATAAATATAGTATAGAATGACCGTCAGGCTGTGTGTGTATAAGGTGTATATGACACATAAATATAGTATAGAATGACAGTCAGGCTGTGTATAAGGTGTATATGACACATAAATATAGTATAGAATGACCGTCAGGCTGTGTGTGTATAAGGTGTATATGACACATAAATATAGTATAGAATGACCGTCAGGCTGTGTGTGTATAAGGTGTATATGACACATAAATATAGTATAGAATGACAGTCAGGCTGTGTGTGCATAAGGTGTATATGACACATAAATATAGTATAGAATGACCGTCAGGCTGTGTGTGTATAAGGTGTATATGACACATAAATATAGTATAGAATGACCGTCAGGCTGTGTGTGTATAAGGTGTATATGACACATAAATATAGTATAGAATGACAGTCAGGCTGTGTGTGTATAAGGTGTATATGACACATAAATATAGTATAGAATGACAGTCAGGCTGTGTGTGTATAAGGTGTATATGACACATAAATATAGTATAGAATGACCGTCAGGCTGTGTATAATGTATATATGACACATAAATATAGTATAGAATGACCGTCAGGCTGTGTGTGTATAAGGTGTATATGACACATAAATATAGTATAGAATGACCGTCAGGCTGTGTGTGTATAAGGTGTATATGACACATAAATATAGTATAGAATGACCGTCAGGCTGTGTGTGTATAAGGTGTATATGACACATAAATATAGTATAGAATGACCGTCAGGCTGTGTATAAGGTGTATATGACACATAAATATAGTATAGAATGACCGTCAGTGTGTGTGTGTGTGTGTGTGTGTGTGTGTGTGTGTGTGTGTGTGTGTGTGTGTGTGTATAAGGTGTATATGACACATAAATATAGTATATAATGACCGACAGGCTGTGTGTGTATAAGATGTATATGACACATAAATATAGTATAGAATGACCGTCAGGCTGTGTATAATGTATATATGACACATAAATATAGTATAGAATGACCGTCAGGCTGTGTGTGTATAAGGTGTATATGACACATAAATATAGTATAGAATGACCGTCAGGCTGTGTGTGTATAAGGTGTATATGACACATAAATATAGTATAGAATGACCGTCAGGCTGTGTGTATATAATGTGTATATGACACATAAATATAGTATAGAATGGCCGTCAGGCTGTGTATAAGGTGTATATGACACATAAATATAGTATAGAATGACCGTCAGGCTGTGTGTGTATAAGGTGAATATGATACATAAATATAGTATAGAATGACCGTCAGGCTGTGTATAAGGTGTATATGACACATAAATATAGTGTCACGATCCGGGTATCTGGACGCCATTACTTACCCTTCAGATGCCTCCTAAGGCTGGCTCAGTGTTCCAGGACCGGATTCCGCTGTTCCTGAGTTTCCACATGCAGAATGTCAGAGTGGTGATTTCATCAGCCGCGGCCTCCGCTGTGCCCGCGTGGTTAAATGTGCGCTTGTCAGTCTGGCGTCTCCTGTCTCCTGTGGCCGGCGTTGCCATTACTGTTTCAATTCTCACATGGATTACAAACCAAACTTCCCTCCAAGTGTCTGCATGGGCGCAGCCATCTTGGATTTTGTCATCTGATTATTTCCACCAATCTGCTGTCTGTATTGTTGATTTGCATAATTGCCTAGCCAACCCCTTCCTTGCTGCAGGTATAAGTATGCTGTGCCTGAGCAAGGAAGGCGTCAGTGCTTTGGTTGTCTAACCTAGTTCCAGTTTGTCTCTCTCCTGTGGTTGTCTTCCAGGTTCCAGCTCCTGTCTCCAGACTTCTGCTATAGAGACCCGCACCAGCATCCCATCTGCGGTGTAGCCTGACTCCCCGATCCATTCTGGACTCACCTGTTTCCAGCTACAACAATCACCTGCTTCCAGCCCAGCTTCCAGCAGTGTATAGCTTCTCTTAAAGGGCCGGTGTCCTTTTCTGCAGTTTACCACTCTCCACCGGTATTATTATTTCACCGCTCTCAAACAATCACCTGCTTCCAGCCCAGCTTCCAGCAGTGTATAGCTTCTCTTAAAGGGCCGGTGTCCTTTTCTGCAGTTTACCACTCTCCACCGGTATTATTATTTCACCGCTCTCAAACTCCAAACTTTATTATTATTTCATCGCTCTCAAGTTCGTTTATTATTTAACTGGTTCCAGCCAGTATCCACTCCGTACCAACAACAGTCTGGTTCCAGCCAGTATCCACAGCAGCCGTTTTACCTTCAGCAGCCCAGCCTTTCCTGGAACATCAGCTGGTACGATCCTGGGTTCTCTCCATTGCTACAGTCAGGCCTGGTAAGGACTTTCCAACTAGAAGATTATAAGAACTGTCTCACACTACCAGTGCCTGTGGCCCTTGCCACCCTGTAGTACCCAGGAATTGTATTTATCCTCTGTTGACTTTTATGTTTCCTTTACTGCTGCTGTGTTACGGAATTTGTCATAATAAACATCATTGACTTTTATCCTGGTTGTCGTGGTCACGCCTTCGGGCAGTTATTCTACATGTTACTTACATGTCTAGGGGTCTGATACAACCTCCCAGGTTCCGTTACATCTCAGCCCCTACAACTGAGGCTGCCTCCTGTCAGCTCAGGCCCTCAGTTGTGACAGTCAGCACTGACCTAATGAATCCAGCCGGAGACCAGGATCAAGCGGCCAGGCCGATGCAAGAACTGGCAGCCCGACTTGAACATCAGGAGGCTGCACAGGGCCACATCATCCGCTGTCTCCAGGATCTCTCTACACGGCTGGATGGGATTCAAACGACCCTCCGTGGACCTGGCACGTCCGGTGCGTCCACTACAGTGACACCAGCTGTAACCCCACCCACCTTACCCATTTCCAGTCCACATCTTCATCTTCCAACGCCAGCAAAATTTGATGGATCTCCAAGGTTCTGCAGGGGATTTCTCAATCAATGTGAAATCCACTTTGAGCTTCTACCTGGCAATTTCTTCAGTGACCGTACCAAAATTGCCTATATCATCTCCCTTCTCAGTGGCTCAGCCCTTGACTGGGCATCACCTTTATGGGAGAAGTCTGATCCCCTGCTATCCTCCTATACTGACTTTGTAGCTACATTCAGGCGCATCTTCGACGAGCCAGGCCGGATAACATCTGCTTCATCTGAGATTCTCCGTTTACGCCAGGGAACACGTGCTGTGGGACAGTATCTTATACAGTTTAAAATCCTGGCATCCGAACTGGCATGGAACGACGAGGCCCTGTATGCTGCATTCTGGCATGGCTTATCAGAACGCATCAAGGATGAGTTAGCTACCAGAGACTTGCCCTCTAAGTTGGATGAGCTAATTTCTCTTTGCACGAAGGTTGATCTACGTTTCAGAGAGAGAGCAACCGAGCGAGGAAGATCATCTACTCCTAAATCTTCTGCTCCTCCTCCTCGTCAACCATCTCCATCCAAGGATGAGCCTATGCAAATTAGTCGTTCCCGTCTATCTCCCGCTGAGCGCCGAAGACGTCTCTCTGAGTCTCTCTGTCTCTACTGTGCAGCTCCGTCGCACACTATCAATGCCTGTCCCAAACGTCCGGGAAACTCCAGATCCTAGCTCGCCAAGGAGAGGGCCGGCTAGGAGTAATGATCTCCTCTCCATCTCCTCATAACTGTAACCTCCCAGTGTCGCTCCAAATTGCTCAACGTTACAGGAACGTCATTGCCCTCCTTGATTCCGGAGCAGCTGGGAATTTCATAACCGAAGCTTATGTTAAACGGTGGTCCCTACCCACCGAGAGACTGTCCTCGTCCATCTCTTTGACTGCCGTGGATGGCAGCAAGATTTTTGACGCAGTCATTTCCTTAAGGACTCTTCCAGTTCGTCTGAGAGTGGGAGTTCTTCATTCTGAGTATATTTCTTTTTTAGTGATTCCAAGAGCCACACATCCAGTGGTTTTAGGCCTTCCATGGCTCCGTCTCCACAACCCATCAATTGACTGGACGACTACGCAAATACTGGCATGGGGTCCCTCCTGTGCTGAGACTTGTTTAGCCAAAGTTCTTCCTGTTTGTTCTTCCTTCCCCAGGTCATCTGATGTTCCGCCTCCTCCATATCAAGACTTCACGGACGTGTTCAGTAAAGCCTCTGCTGATATCCTTCCTCCTCATAGAGAATGGGACTGCCCAATCGACCTCATTCCAGGGAAGGTTCCACCGCGAGGCCGAACTTATCCGTTGTCTCTACCTGAGACACACTCCATGGAAGAGTACATCAAAGAGAACCTGGCGAAGGGTTTCATCCGACCATCTTCTTCTCCAGCCGGCGCAGGCTTCTTCTTCGTTAAGAAGAAAGACGGTGGTCTGCGTCCGTGCATCGACTACAGAGGTCTGAACGACATTACCGTCAAGAACCGATACCCTTTACCCCTGATTACCGAGCTCTTTGATAGAGTTAGTGGTGCAACTATTTTCACAAAGCTGGACTTGAGGGGTGCCTACAATCTCATCCGAATCCGTGAGGGTGACGAGTGGAAGACCGCCTTTAACACCCGTGACGGACATTATGAGTACCTCGTCATGCCCTTCGGATTGAGCAACGCTCCAGCAGTCTTCCAGCACTTCGTGAATGAGATTTTCAGGGACATCTTGTACCGCCATGTCGTGGTTTATCTAGACGACATCCTCATCTTTGCTAATAATTTCGAAGATCATCGTTTCTGGGTAAAAGAGGTTCTTTCCCGTCTCCGTGTCAATCACCTCTATTGTAAATTGGAGAAGTGTGTGTTTGAAGTTAAAACCATTCCGTTTCTAGGTTACATTGTGTCCGGTTCCGGACTAGAGATGGATCCTGAGAAACTCCAAGCAATCCAGAATTGGCCTATACCCTTAAGCCTCAAAGGGGTCCAGAGGTTCTTAGGGTTCGCCAATTATTATAGAAAATTTATACAAGACTTTTCCACCATTGTGGCGCCTATCACTGCATTAACCAAGAAAGGTGCTAATCCGTCCAAGTGGTCCGAGGAAGCTACACAGGCCTTTCACCTTCTGAAGCAACGGTTCATCTCTGCACCAGTTCTGAAACAGCCCGACACCGACTCTCCTTTTATCTTAGAGGTAGATGCCTCCTCCGTTGGAGTAGGAGCAGTGTTATCCCAGAGGGCCAAAGATGGACATCTACATCCTTGCAGTTTCTTCTCCCGGAAGTTCTCCCCAGCTGAGCGCAACTATGCCATTGGCGACCAGGAGTTGCTAGCCATCAAGCTCGCTCTGGAGGAGTGGAGATACCTGTTGGAGGGAGCTTCCCATTCAATCACCATACTTACCGACCACAAAAATCTTTTATATCTCAAAGGCGCACAATGTCTGAATCCTCGTCAGGCCAGATGGGCACTTTTCTTCTCTAGGTTTGACTTTAAACTCCAGTTCTGTCCGGGTTCTCAGAATCGTAAGGCCGATGCCCTTTCCCGCTCATGGGAGCAAGAAAATGAGTCCGAGTCTGCAGACAAGCATCCTATTATTAATCCGTTGGCATTCTCCACGGTAGGGATGGACTCTACGCCTCCACCAGGGAAAAGTTTTGTTAAGCCAGTTCTAAGGAAGAAGCTCATGCATTGGGCCCATGCTTCCCGTTTTGCTGGACATACAGGCATTCAGAAAACCCTTGAATTTATTTCTAGGTCCTACTGGTGGCCAACTCTGAAGAAGGACGTTATGGAATTTATTGCCTCCTGCCCAAAGTGTGCCCAACACAAAGTCTCCCGCCAGTCGCCTGCGGGGCAACTGGTTCCATTATCTGTTCCCCGTCGACCTTGGACCCATTTGTCGATGGACTTTGTTTCCGATCTACCTATCTGCAACAAGTTTAATACCATCTGGGTGGTAGTTGACCGGTTCACCAAGATGGCACATTTCATCCCTCTCACCGGTCTTCCGTCAGCTTCCAAGTTGGCTCAAGTGTTTATACAAGAGATCTTCCGACTTCACGGTCTTCCTGAAGAGATCATCTCGGATCGTGGAGTACAATTTGTAGCCAAATTTTGGCGAAGTTTGTGTCAAGCCCTCCAAGTCAAGTTAAAGTTTTCCACGGCTTACCATCCTCAGACCAATGGTCAAACCGAGAGGGTGAATCAGGACTTGGAGGCCTTCCTCCGTATATATGTGTCTTCCTCTCAAGATGACTGGGTTCAACTCCTTCCTTGGGCCGAGTTCAGCCACAACAATCAATACCATTCCTCATCTTCTTCTACACCATTCTTCATTAATTATGGATTCCACCCTAAAGTCCCAGAATTCCAACCGCTTCCCGCAACTTCTGTTCCAGCAGTGGATGTCACCTTGCGTCAGTTTTCAAATAACTGGAGGAACGTCCGCGCAGCCCTGCTTAAAGCCTCATTCAGGTATAAGAAGTTTGCCGATAGGAAGCGTAGAGCGGTTCCTGCTCTCAAGGTGGGTGATCGTGTGTGGCTGTCCACGAAGAATTTGAGGTTGAGAGTTCCCAGCATGAAATTTGCACCTCGCTACATCGGACCCTTCAAGATTGAACAAGTCATCAATCCTGTTGCTTACAGGTTACAGTTACCATCCTTCTTGAAAATACCCAGGACATTTCATGTTTCTTTGTTGAAACCGCTGATCCTGAATCGGTTTCATTCCGCACTTCCTCCAGCTCCCAAAGTTCAGACTCAACGGGGAGTCGAGTACGAGGTGGCCAAGATTTTGGACTCACGTTTCCGTTACGGTCAGATACAATACCTCATTGACTGGAAGGGCTATGGTCCTGAAGAACGCTCTTGGACCAATGCCTCAGACGTCCATGCTCCTGCCTTGGTCCGAAATTTCCACGCAAAGTTTCCTTTAAAGCCTAAGAAGTGTCCTGGGGCCACTCCCTGGCACCCCCCGTGCTGTCACGATCCGGGTATCTGGACGCCATTACTTACCCTTCAGATGCCTCCTAAGGCTGGCTCAGCGTTCCAGGACCGGATTCCGCTGTTCCTGAGTTTCCACATGCAGAATGTCAGAGTGGTGATTTCATCAGCCGCGGCCTCCGCTGTGCCCGCGTGGTTAAATGTGCGCTTGTCAGTCTGGCGTTTCCTTTCTCCTGTGGCCGGCGTCGCCATTACTGTTTCAATTCTCACATGGATTACAAACCAAACTTCCCTCCAAGTGTCTGCATGGGCGCAGCCATCTTGGATTTTGTCATCTGATTATTTCCACCAATCTGCTGTCTGTATTGTTGATTTGCATAATTGCCTAGCCAACCCCTTCCTTGCTGCAGGTATAAGTATGCTGTGCCTGAGCAAGGAAGGCGTCAGTGCTTTGGTTGTCTAACCTAGTTCCAGTTTGTCTCTCTCCTGTGGTTGTCTTCCAGGTTCCAGCTCCTGTCTCCAGACTTCTGCTATAGAGACCCGCACCAGCATTCCATCTGCGGTGTAGCCTGACTCCCCGATCCATTCTGGACTCACCTGTTTCCAGCTACAACAATCACCTGCTTCCAGCCCAGCTTCCAGCAGTGTATAGCTTCTCTTAAAGGGCCGGTGTCCTTTTCTGCAGTTTACCACTCTCCACCGGTATTATTATTTCACCGCTCTCAAACAATCACCTGCTTCCAGCCCAGCTTCCAGCAGTGTATAGCTTCTCTTAAAGGGCCGGTGTCCTTTTCTGCAGTTTACCACTCTCCACCGGTATTATTATTTCACCGCTCTCAAACTCCAAACTTTATTATTATTTCATCGCTCTCAAGTTCGTTTATTATTTAACTGGTTCCAGCCAGTATCCACTCCGTACCAACAACAGTCTGGTTCCAGCCAGTATCCACAGCAGCCGTTTTACCTTCAGCAGCCCAGCCTTTCCTGGAACATCAGCTGGTACGATCCTGGGTTCTCTCCATTGCTACAGTCAGGCCTGGTAAGGACTTTCCAACTAGAAGATTATAAGAACTGTCTCACACTACCAGTGCCTGTGGCCCTTGCCACCCTGTAGTACCCAGGAATTGTATTTATCCTCTGTTGACTCTTGTGAGAGGCGTGCATTATAAAGTGAGGCTTGGCTTATTAAGTGAGTTTGTAACAGCAGCAGGTGAGTTAGAATACAGCAACAGGTGAGTTTTAAAATACACCAAGTAACACACAAATTTGAAATACCATTCACATCTGATACAATGTTTGGCCTTGTGCAGTGCAATGGATGTAAAGCATTTGTTTGGAAAGAGGCAGCGTGGAGACTCAGCTGCTGTCCAATCTGTGAGCAATTTTCTCTGCTGAAGGAGGAGATAGCAAAACTGCATGCTGAGATTTGTAAGATGTCTGTGTCTTTGAAGCCTCCACTGCCTCAGAGAGCCACCAGAAGACATTCTGCCTGGACTACTGTGGGCTCTCAAGGGCAGAGGTTTCCAGAGGGACACAGACACCTCCCGCAAGCGGTGACACTGCAAAACTCGTATGCTACTCTTGCAGGGCTGGAAGATACAACTAATAGAGGCACTACAGAACAGGAGGATATGGGGACATCTACCAACCATAGGAACAGGAAATGGAACAGGAAAATTAAATCTCCGAAAAGGACTGCACTTCTTTTGGGAGATTCCATTATTAGAGGAATACATCTGGGAAATGCAAATGAAGTAGAGAAACAAGTAAGGTGCTTACCTGGAGCCACAGCTCCAAGGGATAAAGAGCGCATGCTAAGAATTGTGAAGGCAGCAAGAAAAGATGGGGAGGTGGATGTCATTGTCCACCTAGGGACAAATGACCTGGCAAATGCAGAACTCATTGCTGTAAAAGATGAATTTAGGAAGTTAGGGACTGCTCTGAAGCAGGTGGCAACCACTGTATCTTTTTCAGAAGTATTGCCAGTACACAGAGGGGAAGACAGAACTCATTGCATCAGAAACTTCAATGTTTGGCTAAGGACATGGTGCAATGAGGAGAGATTTGGATTTATAGGCCATAGTCACACCATCTGGCAAGATAGGAGCTTATACAAAAGTGACGGCCTGCACCCATCTTCAACGGGAACGAAAATACTAACTGAACAGTTTGGATGCTTCATCAAGAGCTATTTAAACTAACAAAGGGGGGCAGTGAACCAAATAGGAATAAAGAAATCTGCTCCCCCAACACAGAGGTATTGTTTCTGCAGGCAAAGGGAATAGGAAGCATATCCACAGCAACAGAAGATAATTCAGAACAAAACCAAATAAAAATAGGCAGAGAGAAGAACATAGCTAGGAACAGAAAAAGCACAAACAAAACTCTAAAAGCTATGTGTGCAAATGCTAGGAGCTTAGGAAATAAAATCCCAGAACTAACTGCAATAATGACAAGGGATGATCTAGACATTGTGGCAATTACAGAGTCATGGTACAATGAAAATCATGACTGGGACATAGCTATACCGGGATATACTTTGTTTAGGAAGGACAGAATTGGAAAAATCGGGGGAGGGGTAGCAATGTATGTAAAAAATGCCATAAATACTACATTAATACAAAGTATTGAAGAAAAAACTGAGGCCCTTTGGGTGACCATAGAAACAGGGGAAAAGTTGATTATTCGTATTGGCGTGATATACAGGCCACCAGGTCAGGAAGAGGAACTTGACAAGAACCTATTGCAGGACATAACTAAAATGGCATTAAAAGGAGAGGTAATAATCATGGGAGACTTTAATCTTCCTGATGTAAACTGGGAGGTGTCTGTTGCTAGTTCCACTAGAAGTAGGAACATTTTAAATTCCCTTCAGGGAGCATCCCTCCACCAATTGGTGAGGGAGCCCACTCGGAAAGACGCAATATTAGACTTAATACTTACAAATGGAGACAGATTATCAGACGTAAAAGTGGGTGAAAACCTCGGATCCAGTGATCATCAAGCAGTATGGTTCAGCATTAAGACAGAGACTGACTCGTCCCATACAAAAACAAAGGTGTTGGATTTTAGGAAGGCTGATTTTGTAGGGATGGGAAAATGTGTAAGCGATTCTTTGGCAGAGTGGAGGAACTTGGAAACAGTGCAGGAGAGGTGGAAAACATTCAAATGTGCAATATTGAAGGCAACAGACCTTTGTATCAAAACTGTTAGGAAAAACACAAGGAAAAGGAAGCCAGTGTGGTTTGCAAAAGAAGTAGCAAATATTGTGAGAGCAAAAAAGATGGCTTTTAGGAAATATAAGCAGACACAAAATAATGAAGACAAAAAGATATATCTTGTTAGACAGAAGGAGACAAAGAAGGTAATCAGATGTGCAAAGGCACAAGCTGAGGAGAAAATGGCCCAGTCAGTGGGTAAAGGAGGCAAAACTTTTTTTAGGTATATAAGCGAAAAAAGAAAAACAAAAGGCGGAATTATAAAACTAAAGACGGACACTGGGAATCTTGTTGAGGGAGACAATTTAATAGCAGATCATCTTAATGATTATTTTTGCTCAGTATTTACTACTGAAAGAGAGGGGAAGGGGCCACAGTTGAGTTGCAGGGATATTCAGGAAAATGAAACAAGTACATTTACAGAGGAGAAGGTCCTAACAGAACTCTCAAAGCTGAAAGTGGACAAATCTATGGGGCCAGATGGGATACATCCAAGGATACTAAAAGAACTTAAAGAGGTGCTGGTAGCACCATTGACAGAATTATTCAACCAGTCATTAGCTACAGGAGAAATTCCAGGGGACTGGAAAAGAGCAAACGTAGTCCCACTGCACAAAAGTGGAAGCAAGGAAGAGGCAAACAACTACAGACCAGTGAGTCTTACATCAGTAGTAGGGAAATTGATGGAAACACTCTTAAAAGAAAGAGTTGTAGATCATCTCAAATCCGGCAATTTACTGGATCCCAAACAGCATGGATTCACTGGGGGAAGATCATGTCAAACAAATCTTATTGACTTTTTTGATTGTGTGACTAAAGTGATGGATAAAGGTGGAGCCATGGATATAGCTTATCTTGACTTTAGTAAGGCTTTTGACACAGTTCCACATCGCAGACTGCTAAATAAACTTGAAAGTTTGGGATTGGATATTAGGATTATTGAATGGATAAGATCTTGGTTGAAGGATAGAAAACAGAGAGTTGTGGTAAATGGAGTGCATTCACAGGAGGGAAATGTTACCAGTGGAGTACCCCAGGGATCTGTACTTGGACCAGTGCTTTTCAATATCTTTATTGGTGACATTGCAAATGGGATTAAAGGGAAAGTATGCCTTTTTGCAGATGACACAAAGGTATGCAACAGGGTAGACACACCAGGTGGGGTAAAACAAATGATTGAGGATCTAGGTAGACTAGAGGAATGGTCAAGAGTCTGGCAATTACAGTTTAATGCCAAAAAATGCAAAATCATGCACTTGGGTCTCAAAAATCCTAAAGCTAAATACAGTATTAATGGCACTATACTGGAAACTACTGAGGAGGAAAGGGATCTAGGAGTCACTATTTCAGATGACTTAAAGGCAGGTAAGCAATGTAACAAGGCAATGAGGAAGGCTAGTCAGATGCTTGGCTGCATTGGGAGAGGAATCAGCAGCAGAAAGAAAGAAGTAATAATGCCACTGTATAGGTCATTGGTACGGCCTCATCTAGAATACTGTATTCAGTTCTGGAGGCCATATCTTCAAAAGGATATTAATACATTAGAAACTGTACAAAGGAGGGCAACTAAAATGGTGCATGGCCTACATCACAAAACATACCCAGAAAGACTAAGAAATCTCAATATGTATAGTTTGGAGCAGAGAAGAGAAAGGGGCGACATGATAGAAACTTTCAAATATATGAAGGGTTTTAACAAAGTCCAGGAGGGAAACATTCTCCAAATGAAGAGAAGCAATAGGACACGAGGACATGCACTGAGACTGGAGGGGGGGAGGTTCAGGGGAAATTTGCGGAAAAATTATTTCACAGAAAGGGTAGTGGACAAGTGGAATAGCCTCCCATCAGAGGTGGTAGAGGCTAAGACAGTAGAGCAATTTAAACATGCATGGGATAGACATAAGGATATCCTTACAAAGAAATAAGGATCAAATAAGGTTAGTGATAAAAAAAAATAATATATAAAAAAAAAAAAAGGGGCAGACTAGATGGGCCAAGTGGTTCTTATCTGCCGACAAATTCTATGTTTCTATGTTTCTATGTTTCCTTTACTGCTGCTGTGTTACGGAATTTGTCATAATAAACATCATTGACTTTTATCCTGGTTGTCGTGGTCACGCCTTCGGGCAGTTATTCTACATGTTACTTACATGTCTAGGGGTCTGATACAACCTCCCAGGTTCCGTTACATCTCAGCCCCTACAACTGAGGCTGCCTCCTGTCAGCTCAGGCCCTCAGTTGTGACATATAGTATAGAATGACAGTCAGGCTGTGTGTGTATAAGGTGTATATGACACATAAATATAGTATAGAATGACCGTCAGGCTGTGTGTGTATAAGGTGTATATGACACATAAATATAGTATAGAATGACCGTCAGGCTGTGTGTGTATAAGGTGTATATGACACATAAATATAGTATAGAATGACCGTCAGGCTGTGTGTGTATAAGGTGTATATGACACATAAATATAGTATAGAATGACCATCAGGCTGTGTGTGTATAAGGTGTATATGACACATAAATATAGTATAGAATGACCGTCAGGCTGTGTGTGTATAAGGTGTATATGACACATAAATATAGTATAGAATGACCGTCAGGCTGTGTGTGTATAAGGTGTATATGACACATAAATATAGTATAGAATGACCGTCAGGCTGTGTGTATATAAGGTGTATTTGACACATAAATATAGTATAGAATGACCGTCAGGCTGTGTATAAGGTGTATATGACACATAAATATAGTAGAGAATGACAGTCAGGCTGTGTGTGTATAAGGTGTATATGACACATAAATATAGTATAGAATGACCGTCAGGCTGTGTGTATATAAGGTGTATTTGACACATAAATATAGTATAGAATGACCGTCAGGCTGTGTGTGTATAAGGTGTATATGACACATAAATATAGTAGAGAATGACAGTCAGGCTGTGTGTGTATAAGGTGTATATGACACATAAATATAGTATAGAATGACCGTCAGGCTGTGTGTGTATAATGTATATATGACACATAAATATAGTATAGAATGACCGTCAGGCTGGGTGTGTATAAGGTGTATATGACACATAAATATAGTATAGAATGACCGTCAGGCTGTGTGTGTATAAGGTGTATGTGACACATAAATATAGTATAGAATGACCGTCAGGCTGTGTGTGTATAAGTTGTATGTGACACATAAATATAGTATAGAATGACCGTCAGGCTGTGTGTGTATAAGGTGTATATGACACATAAATATAATATAGAATGACCGTCAGGCTGTGTGTGTATAAGGTGTATATGACACATAAATATAGTATAGAATGACCGTCAGGCTGTGTGTGTGTATAAGGTGTATATGACACATAAATATAGTATAGAATGACCGTCAGGCTGTGTGTGTATAAGGTGTATAATATGACACATAAATATAGTATAGAATGACCGTCAGGCTGTGTGTGTATAAGGTGTATATGACACATAAATATAGTAGAGAATGACCGTCAGGCTGTGTGTGTATAAGGTGTATATGACACATAAATATAGTAGAGAATGACCGTCAGGCTGTGTGTGTATAAGGTGTATATAACACATAAATGCATTCTGTGCTTAGACTTGGGTCCCATCGCCATGATATCTCATTATGGTATGCAATTATTCCAAAATACAGAAAAATCTGATATCCACAATACTTCTGGTCCCAAGCATTTTTGATAAGGGATACTCAACCTGTACTTTTATTTTTCAATTAAATGAACAACACTTTCTTAGATAATCCTGTAGCCAATGTGCAGCACGAACCCCCATTACCTGAATCTGGAATAATTCATCCTCAAGACACTCTGGACAGTTTTTGGATTGGGTGGTGCCTCACTGATGCCTCACTGGTCCCCCATTTTGCAATATGTTGGGTGGGAAGGATTTTTTTACAAGAGGTTTCCCTGTCTAACATATAGCTTGTGTAGATAGCGCACCATTGAATCTTCATATTATTATAACGGGTTTCCTCCACTGTGCACAAATACCGACACCCAAATACTGTATCTGCTGACACCCTGCCCCCCAGCAACGGTGTCGGTCTATGATTAAGTGCATAGCACTGCTTAGTGAACCTGGGCCGTGTTTAATTAGAGACTTGATGCCACTTTAATTCATTTCCCCGCCTCTGAGAAAACCTAATTTGCCGTCAACTTTGAATGTCGGTTAATAAGTTTTCTGAGCGGCGGATATAAATACGGCAACTCTCGCCATACATTATCTGGGCATTGTTTCACATTATAAATGAAATGCTTTTTTAAATACAGCTAATATGCTGTTTTGAATTGCTTAGATGCTATCCTTCCATATAATTCATTCATGTAATCCGGAGGTGAACTCCACCAAGTGCCTGCACAATTTTTCTCTCCCATCCGAGCACTAATGAATGATGAGCAGGATTTATAAGACAATACATACCATTATATGCACTGCGGCATATTCCAAATGTGTTGTGCTAATCGAATGGATGAAAAATGTTTTCTCTTAACTCTGTCATCTCTCAGTTTGACGTGCATCTAGGAGTGATTTGCAAGTGGGTACTTATAAGTGCTGTGCAGTCAGGATATCTGTTAGCTGCTAATATTATGCTGATGCATGGCTTGATACTGAACCTATTAATGAACTAATCTCCAATACTCTGGTGAGCAGATCGCCCGCGTGTGTTCTTCCTTTCTTACATTGTAATCTTAAATCTACATTTTGGGGAGGGGGAAAGAAACTCAAATTATCGTCCTAATTTCCCTTTTGAGAATAGTTCAATGTAAAATTTTCTTTTACCAGACTGTTCTCTTCATGCTGGATCATTTTTCTATTATTAAACGTTACATTGGTTTCATTTCCCTACGAAATATCCAGTGCAACTTTTATCCGTAATGTTAATCTACAGTAACCCATAAAGCAACTTTTTTTTTTTTTGACCGTCTGCTGTAGTTGATCTTATGTTAATAAAGAGGAACTTTTGTGGTTGTTATTTGTTACATCTTCATTAATTCCCTCCCAGTCAGGGCAGCCACCAGGGGGGAACTGTGGGGACTGGTGTCCCAGGTCCTTCCTGAGACGGGCGCCCAACTCTGGCTCCTAGCAGTGCACCAATACCTGGAGAGCTTCACCAGTTGTGAAACAATAGAGGGCTGATGAACAGGGAAGACGTCTTAAAACTAGAGATGAGCGCCGGAAATTTTTCGGGTTTTGTGTTTTGGTTTTGGGTTCGGTTCCGCGGCCGTGTTTTGGGTTCGACCGCGTTTTGGCAAAACCTCACCGAATTTTTTTTGTCGGATTCGGGTGTGTTTTGGATTCGGGTGTTTTTTTCAAAAAACCCTAAAAAACAGCTTAAATCATAGAATTTGGGGGTAATTTTGATCCCAAAGTATTATTAACCTCAAAAAACATAATTTACACTCATTTTCAGCCTATTCTGAACACATCACACCTCACAATATTATTTTTAGTCCTAAAATTTGCACCGAGGTCGCTGTGTGAGTAAGATAAGCGACCCTAGTGGCCGACACAAACACCGGGCCCATCTAGGAGTGGCACTGCAGTGTCACGCAGGATGTCCCTTCCAAAAAACCCTCCCCAAACAGCACATGACGCAAAGAAAAAAAGAGGCGCAATGAGGTAGCTGACTGTGTGAGAAAGATAAGCGACCCTAGTGGCCGACACAAACACCGGGCCCATCTAGGAGTGGCACTGCAGTGTCACGCAGGATGTCCCTTCCAAAAAACCCTCCCCAAACAGCACATGACGCAAAGAAAAAAAGAGGCGCAATGAGGTAGCTGTGTGAGAAAGATAAGCGACCCTAGTGGCCGACACAAACACCGGGCCCATCTAGGAGTGGCACTGCAGTGTCACGCAGGATGTCCCTTCCAAAAAACCCTCCCCAAACAGCACATGACGCAAAGAAAAAAAGAGGCGCAATGAGGTAGCTGTGTGAGTAAGATTAGCGACCCTAGTGGCCGACACAAACACCGGGCCCATCTAGGAGTGGCACTGCAGTGTCACGCAGGATGGCCCTTCCAAAAAACCCTCCCCAAACAGCACATGACGCAAAGAAAAAAAGAGGCGCAATGAGGTAGCTGACTGTGTGAGTAAGATTAGCGACCCTAGTGGCCGACACAAACACCGGGCACATCTAGGAGTGGCACTGCAGTGTCACGCAGGATGTCCCTTCCAAAAAACCCTCCCCAAACAGCACATGACGCAAAGAAAAAAAGAGGCGCAATGAGGTAGCTGACTGTGTGAGAAAGATAAGCGACCCTAGTGGCCGACACAAACACCGGGCCCATCTAGGAGTGGCACTGCAGTGTCACGCAGGATGTCCCTTCCAAAAAACCCTCCCCAATCAGCACATGATGCAAAGAAAAAGAAAAGAAAAAAGAGGTGCAAGATGGAATTATCCTTGGGCCCTCCCACCCACCCTTATGTTGTATAAACAAAACAGGACATGCACACTTTAACCAACCCATCATTTCAGTGACAGGGTCTGCCACACGACTGTGACTGATATGACGGGTTGGTTTGGACCCCCCCCAAAAAAGAAGCAATTAATCTCTCCTTGCACAAACTGGCTCTACAGAGGCAAGATGTCCACCTCATCTTCACCCTCCGATATATCACCGTGTACATCCCCCTCCTCACAGATTATCAATTCGTCCCCACTGGAATCCACCATCTCAGCTCCCTGTGTACTTTGTGGAGGCAATTGCTGCTGGTCAATGTCTCCGCGGAGGAATTGATTATAATTCATTTTAATGAACATCATCTTCTCCACATTTTCTGGATGTAACCTCGTACGCCGATTGCTGACAAGGTGAGCGGCGGCACTAAACACTCTTTCGGAGTACACACTTGTGGGAGGGCAACTTAGGTAGAATAAAGCCAGTTTGTGCAAGGGCCTCCAAATTGCCTCTTTTTCCTGCCAGTATAAGTACGGACTGTGTGACGTGCCTACTTGGATGCGGTCACTCATATAATCCTCCACCATTCTATCAATGTTGAGAGAATCATATGCAGTGACAGTAGACGACATGTCCGTAATCGTTGTCAGGTCCTTCAGTCCGGACCAGATGTCAGCATCAGCAGTCGCTCCAGACTGCCCTGCATCACCGCCAGCGGGTGGGCTCGGAATTCTGAGCCTTTTCCTCGCACCCCCAGTTGCGGGAGAATGTGAAGGAGGAGATGTTGACAGGTCGCGTTCCGCTTGACTTGACAATTTTGTCACCAGCAGGTCTTTCAACCCCAGCAGACCTGTGTCTGCCGGAAAGAGAGATCCAAGGTAGGCTTTAAATCTAGGATCGAGCACGGTGGCCAAAATGTAGTGCTCTGATTTCAACAGATTGACCACCCGTGAATCCTTGTTAAGCGAATTAAGGGCTGCATCCACAAGTCCCACATGCCTAGCGGAATCGCTCCGTGTTAGCTCCTTCTTCAATGCCTCCAGCTTCTTCTGCAAAAGCCTGATGAGGGGAATGACCTGACTCAGGCTGGCAGTGTCTGAACTGACTTCACGTGTGGCAAGTTCAAAGGGCATCAGAACCTTGCACAACGTTGAAATCATTCTCCACTGCACTTGAGACAGGTGCATTCCATCTCCTATATCGTGCTCAATTGTATAGGCTTGAATGGCCTTTTGCTGCTCCTCCAACCTCTGAAGCATATAGAGGGTTGAATTCCACCTCGTTACCACTTCTTGCTTCAGATGATGGCAGGGCAGGTTCAGTAGTTTTTGGTGGTGCTCCAGTCTTCTGTACGTGGTGCCTGTACGCCGAAAGTGTCCCGCAATTTTTCTGGCCACCGACAGCATCTCTTGCACGCCCCTGTCGTTTTTTAAAAAATTCTGCACCACCAAATTCAAGGTATGTGCAAAACATGGGACGTGCTGGAATTTGCCCATATTTAATGCACACACAATATTGCTGGCGTTGTCCGATGCCACAAATCCACAGGAGAGTCCAATTGGGGTAAGCCATTCCGCGATGATCTTCCTCAGTTGCCGTAAGAGGTTTTCAGCTGTGTGCGTATTTTGGAAAGCGGTGATACAAAGCGTAGCCTGCCTAGGAAAGAGTTGGCGTTTGCGAGATGCTGCTACTGGTGCCGCCGCTGCTGTTCTTGCGGCGGGAGTCCATACATCTACCCAGTGGGCTGTCACAGTCATATAGTCCTGACCCTGCCCTGCTCCACTTGTCCACATGTCCGTGGTTAAGTGGACATTGGGTACAACTGCATTTTTTAGGACACTGGTGAGTCTTTTTCTGACGTCCGTGTACATTCTCGGTATCGCCTGCCTAGAGAAGTGGAACCTAGATGGTATTTGGTAACGGGGGCACACTGCCTCAATAAATTGTCTAGTTCCCTGTGAACTAACGGCGGATACCGGACGCACGTCTAACACCAACATAGTTGTCAAGGACTCAGTTATCCGCTTTGCAGTAGGATGACTGCTGTGATATTTCATCTTCCTCGCAAAGGACTGTTGAACAGTCAATTGCTTACTGGAAGTAGTACAAGTGGGCTTACGACTTCCCCTCTGGGATGACCATCGACTCCCAGCGGCAACAACAGCAGCGCCAGCAGCAGTAGGCGTTACACGCAAGGATGCATCGGAGGAATCCCAGGCAGGAGAGGACTCGTCAGACTTGCCAGTGACATGGCCTGCAGGACTATTGGCATTCCTGGGGAAGGAGGAAATTGACACTGAGGGAGTTGGTGGGGTGGTTTGCGTGAGCTTGGTTACAAGAGGAAGGGATTTACTGGTCAGTGGACTGCTTCCGCTGTCACCCAAAGTTTTTGAACTTGTCACTGACTTATTATGAATGCGCTGCAGGTGACGTATAAGGGAGGATGTTCCGAGGTGGTTAACGTCCTTACCCCTACTTATTACAGCTTGACAAAGGGAACACACGGCTTGACACCTGTTGTCCGCATTTCTGGTGAAATACCTCCACACCGAAGAGCTGATTTTTTTGGTATTTTCACCTGGCATGTCAACGGCCATATTCCTCCCACGGACAACAGGTGTCTCCCCGGGTGCCTGACTTAAACAAACCACCTCACCATCAGAATCCTCCTGGTCAATTTCCTCCCCAGCGCCAGCAACACCCATATCCTCCTCATCCTGGTGTACTTCAACACTGACATCTTCAATCTGACTATCAGGAACTGGACTGCGGGTGCTCCTTCCAGCACTTGCAGGGGGCATGCAAATAGTGGAAGGCGCATGCTCTTCACGTCCAGTGTTGGGAAGGTCAGGCATCGCAAACGACACAATTGGACTCTCCTTGTGGATTTGGGATTTCAAAGAACGCACAGTTCTTTGCGGTGCTTTTGCCAGCTTGAGTCTTTTCAGTTTTCTAGCGAGAGGCTGAGTGC
This sequence comes from Pseudophryne corroboree, assembly GCF_028390025.1. Lineage (NCBI taxonomy): Eukaryota > Metazoa > Chordata > Amphibia > Anura > Myobatrachidae > Pseudophryne > Pseudophryne corroboree. The sequence goes on along the minus strand of NC_086454.1, from coordinate 365,890,418 downwards.
TTCCATCCTCATGTGAAGCTGAACCACTAGCCATGAACATAGGCCAGGGCCTCAGCCGTTCCTTGCCACTCCGTGTGGTAAATGGCATATTGGCAAGTTTACGCTTCTCCTCCGACAATTTTATTTTAGGTTTTGGAGTCCTTTTTTTTCTGATATTTGGTGTTTTGGATTTGACATGCTCTGTACTATGACATTGGGCATCGGCCTTGGCAGACGACGTTGCTGGCATTTCATCGTCTCGGCCATGACTAGTGGCAGCAGCTTCAGCACGAGGTGGAAGTGGATCTTGATCTTTCCCTAATTTTGGAACCTCAACTTTTTTGTTCTCCATATTTTATAGGCAGAACTAAAAGGCACCTCAGGTAAACAATGGAGATGGATGGATTGGATACTAGTATACAATTATGGACGGACTGCCACGGTTAGGTGGTATAAAAAAACCACGGTTAGGTGGTATATATTATAATAATAATACAATTATGGATGGACGGACTGCCTGCCGACTGCCGACACAGAGGTAGCCACAGCCGTGAACTACCGCACTGTACACTGGTTGATAAAGAGATAGTAGTATACTCGTAACAACTAGTATGACACTATGACGACGGTATAAAGAAAGAAAAAAAAATACCACAGTTAGGTGGTATATATAATAATAATAATACAATTATGGATGGACGGACTGCCTGCCGACTGCCGACACAGAGGTAGCCACAGCCGTGAACTACCGCACTGTACACTGGTTGATAAAGAGATAGTAGTATACTCGTAACAACTAGTATGACACTATGACGACGGTATAAAGAAAGAAAAAAAAATACCACAGTTAGGTGGTATATATTATAATAATAATACAATTATGGATGGACGGACTGCCTGCCGACTGCCGACACAGAGGTAGCCACAGCCGTGAACTACCGCACTGTACACTGGTTGATAAAGAGATAGTAGTATACTCGTAACAACTAGTATGACACTATGACGACGGTATAAAGAAAGAAAAAAAAATACCACAGTTAGGTGGTATATATTATAATAATAATACAATTATGGATGGACGGACTGCCTGCCGACTGCCGACACAGAGGTAGCCACAGCCGTGAACTACCGCACTGTACACTGGTTGATAAAGAGATAGTAGTATACTCGTAACAACTAGTATGACACTATGACGACGGTATAAAGAAAGAAAAAAAAATACCACAGTTAGGTGGTATATATTATAATAATAATACAATTATGGATGGACGGACTGCCTGCCGACTGCCGACACAGAGGTAGCCACAGCCGTGAACTACCGCACTGTACACTGGTTGATAAAGAGATAGTAGTATACTCGTAACAACTAGTATGACACTATGACGACGGTATAAAGAATGAAAAAAAAACCACGGTTAGGTGGTATATATTATAATAATAATACAATTATGGATGGACGGACTGCCTGCCGACTGCCGACACAGAGGTAGCCACAGCCGTGAACTACCGCACTGTACACTGGTTGATAAAGAGATAGTAGTATACTCGTAACAACTAGTATGACACTATGACGGTATAAAGAATGAAAAAAAAACCACGGTTAGGTGGTATATATTATAATAATAATACAATTATGGATGGACGGACTGCCTGCCGACTGCCGACACAGAGGTAGCCACAGCCGTGAACTACCGCACTGTACACTGGTTGATAAAGAGATAGTAGTATACTCGTAACAACTAGTATGACACTATGACGACGGTATAAAGAATGAAAAAAAAACCACGGTTAGGTGGTATATATTATAATAATAATACAATTATGGATGGACGGACTGCCTGCCGACTGCCGACACAGAGGTAGCCACAGCCGTGAACTACCGCACTGTACACTGGTTGATAAAGAGATAGTAGTATACTCGTAACAACTAGTATGACACTATGACGGTATAAAGAATGAAAAAAAAACCACGGTTAGGTGGTATATATTATAATAATAATACAATTATGGATGGACGGACTGCCTGCCGACTGCCGACACAGAGGTAGCCACAGCCGTGAACTACCGCACTGTACACTGGTTGATAAAGAGATAGTAGTATACTCGTAACAACTAGTATGACACTATGACGACGGTATAAAGAAAGAAAAAAAAATACCACGGTTAGGTGGTATATATTGTAATACAATTATGGATGGACGGACTGCCTGCCGAGTTCCGACTGCCGACACAGAGGTAGCCACAGCCGTGAACTACCGCACTGTACTGTGTCTGCTGCTAATATAGACTGGTTGATAAAGAGATAGTATACAATACATACAACAATATACTACTATACTGGTGGTCAGGCACTGGTCACCACTAGTCACACTGGCAGTGGCACTCCTGCAGCAAAAGTGTGCACTGTTTAATTTTAAATTAATATAATATTATGTACTCCTGGGGGCTCCTGCTATAACAACCTGCAGTGCTCCCCAGTCTCCCCCACAATTATTATAAGCTTTGCCTTTTATACATTGATGTGCAGCACACTGGGCTGAGCTGAGTGCACACAGACTGAGTCACACTGTGTGACTGGCTGCTGCTGTGTATCGTTTTTTTTCAGGCAGAGAACGGATATAGCAGAGAACGGATATATTATATTAAAATAAATAAAAGTTAACTAACAACAACTGCACTGGTCACTGTGGTAAACTCTGTCTGACTCTGCACAATCTCTCTCTCTCTTCTAATCTAATTTCTAATGGAGAGGACGCCAGCCACGTCCTCTCCCTATCAATCTCAATGCACGTGTGAAAATGGCGGCGACGCGCGGCTCCTTATATAGAATCCGAGTCTCGCGAGAATCCGACAGCGTCATGATGACGTTCGGGCGCGCTCGGGTTAACCGAGCAAGGCGGGAGGATCCGAGTCTGCTCGGACCCGTAAAAAAAACATGAAGTTCGTGCGGGTTCGGTTTCAGAGAAACCGAACCCGCTCATCTCTACTTAAAACAAGCCTTCAAATGCCCATCAGCTCTCTGTGAACCATTCCTGTAGGTCTACAACACTGCACCTATATGTAATATCGCAATGTATGACATCACATACAGGTGGAGCGGTGCTGCAAAATCTTTTTTTGGAGGGGCTGAGAGGATCTGTCTCTTTTGTCAGTCCCAGGTCCTATAATTTCTGATGGTAGCCCTGTTCCCAGTTATCATTCTCATGCTTGGTGGGATTATCCTGCGTGGATGGCCATATTGGATGGCATCCAGCCGTTTAGTGCACAAATTGCCATATATCTTTAGTTTCCATGGGAACCAATGATTATTATTCAAGGCAAATTTATGTATGTACCTCTAGTATCTCATAGCAAAAGTTGTGCCTAGAGATGGTGCTGTAAAGCCCAGAAGTTAAGGGGTCCTGCTTAGCCTCCATCTGGCTGGCTGGTCACTGTGGGCAGAGCGTTGTCCACAGTTTTAGAGCAGAGCTTCTAGGGCCCACGCTCTGCTTTAACAATGTTGAGCATGTGTTGTCCAGCCAGACAGGTGGATGCTAAGTAGAACCCCCTAACATTCGGGGCCTCTCAGTGGCTGCACCCCCTGTAGTGCTGCCGATGGCACCATGCTTTGAAACTAGGTGGAATAGATTTACCAAGATGGAAATCAGGCGCAAGTTAGGGTTGTCGTTCTAGTGCTGCTGTGATAATCTTGGGATTCGTCAACCCAATTACAACAGAAAATACCATGTAACAACTAGGTGGTCTGGAGTCCCAGACATGCAAATAAGTGCAGAGCAGCTCTACTAATGGGCACATTTATAGCAGTACTACAGGATATTTGTATGTGTGTGTGGGGGGGTACCCGCAATTATAAGGATATTTACGGGAAAGGGGGGTGGACCACACAAATACTAAGTATCCCCCAGATGTAACGTGGAGGGATCGCAGCAAATTTCTACCTTGGTCCCTCCATATCCAGTCCTCGTGGGTGCAGTCAGATTCACCAAGCATTCTGGAGCTTGATTCCACCTGCTAACGTCTTCTGAAGGTAGCGTTAACCTATAGTAGACTGTGGCGGCTCAGGATCTCTGCCCATCTGCCCCCGATAAGGCTTTGGCGGTGGGGGATCAGAACGATCAGGCGGAGTAGAGCTGGAACTGATGTCCATTCAGAGGTGAGGGTATGCAGAGATCTGGTGATTTCAGATGTATCTTTTGCACCAACGATAGGACGGATAATGATGACAACTGCTCTTATGAATAGATCGATAGTGGCTGTGCCGCCGTATAAATGCGGTGGATGGAATACAGGCGTAGATCTGCATCTATTTTTGTGGACGCTTTGAATGCAGCTCCGGATCGGCTCTACTCATAGCGAACGTTTGCGTGGTATGTTCGGTGATATGTAAATAGGCGATACTGGCGTCATTTTGTCTGAATGGTTGGTATAGGAAGCCAAAATGTTTGTGACTATACCTAGTAGTTAATAGAACTATCACTGTAGACTAAGTGGCCCTTTAAAGCTGTACTAAAACTACAATATTTAGGATTCTGTGGTCTCTGATTAAGGCTGTTTTTGAAGGTCACTGCTCTTAGCAGATGCCGGCTAAATGATATTATGAACAGAAAGAGAGGGGATATGATTTAAATGATCTTAAAAGCATGAAAAGCATAATACCTGATTTTAGCGGTACAGTTCACCTTCATTTTGAAAGATGGAGGAAAGACATCTTGTCATTTTTATTTCCCAGGACCTAGAAACGTCCCGCACTGCTTATTAGGCTAGAAGCTATTCAGAGTCAAAAATATCTCTCACTATTTAGTACCCACTGATCTATAGTCCTGTTTTCCTTTTGAAATATTCATTAGCCTGGTATAAATGCTGTAGATTTGCGAATAGATTGTAATATGGACTTTACGTTGGTGGTATAAGGGGTTCCATTACCGAGGTCTCCATTTATGAAACCCCAGGACCTGGTTTTGATATGGCTCAAGCTTACTTTAGGCTTTAAAAGACGTACCCTGCTGTTCTGAGAGGAAAAACCAGAGGAAATGAAAAGCTTGGAAATAGACAGGTGCCAAACGCTGAGGAGATAATTAACATCTGTAGTCAGCAGCACTTTATCAGGCGTACAAAGGACATTTGGCTCCTATTTTCTCTGTCTGATGGATGAATAACAAAGGAGGGACTCAGAGGCGATCGGCGAGGTTTTAGAGCCACCGCTGGCCAAAAACATCAATTAACACGTCCAAGTACTGTACATCAGCACTGGAGACTGATAGCTCACATGTATATATTCTACGTATATTGCATATTGTTCCCCTGGTCATTTTATTTCAGAACAGTGACCGTCGGAGCTAGGATATAGGTCTGGATTCTAAAGCCCTACAGGAAAAGGGTGACCCTTATAATAAGATATAACAAAATGACTAAAGGAAATATTAATAATTCTAAGAATGTTTTCACAACTAAATGATACAAAACAATGCTCAAAAATGTTTGCAATCCTCTCTCTCTCTCATGTGGGCCTATTTGTAAGCGGGCCTGGTGCTCCCCATGTAAAAATGCAAGAGGGTTGCCCAGGTGCTGGATCAGTGAAGAAATATCACGTTGTAGCCCTATAATATTCCAAGGAAAAATACATGATAATGGATAATATAGTAATTTGACTGTATATAACATATATTGCGTATATTTAATGCTCTTTGTTTTCAGGGTACGTCATTGTTTTCTGCACATAGCGCAGGTCGCTCAGAGATAAATGGGAAAAGCTGAGTAATGGAATAAAAATGACATTTGTTCTCATTTCATTAAATGTTTTAATTAGGATTTTATTTACAGATTTATAGTAAGCTTATTCGACAGAATCGGGCGTTCTGTCAGAGGAGGGGCCGTGTGCGGACACCAGGTGGGAGCAATAGAATCTTGCATTGTGCCAGTCCCACTGCGTATGCGCAGGTCTCTGGTACTATGGTGCCCAGCATGATTCGGAGACTAAATCCCTACTGCGTATGCGCGGAGGCCATTTTGCCTGTGATTTTCTTTGTACGTGGCTGCAGCTCCTACGTGGATCTCCGGAAAGATAATACCCCTGTCACACTGCCAGCAATAACCCAGGTTGCTGTGCAGTCTGAAAAGCCACCCCGGGGCGAACCTGACTTGCGGTGCAGTGTGAACAGGTCTCTGCGACCCAGCACCCGTTCACCGAACAGGAAGAGGCGGCTCTTGGAGATCATCTCCACCAATAAGATAGGTCGAGCCGCTAATCTGAAAGGGGTCTCACCCGGGTCGTACCCGGGAAGGAGCCGTGTACAAATCACGAGTGCGCCCCGCCATGAGCAGTCTTCAAAGGTTATAATAAAACATGGGTGCCGTGTGTGCGGTGTGGCCCCCCCTGGACCCAGCGGGCACACATTGCACCCACTATAGAAACACCAATGGGCAGAATACACTACACATGGTTTCAGCAGTTGCATATTCTAATAATTCAGATTTAGGAGCCTATTTAAGACCCTTTGGCCCATATTTATCAAGCCTTGGAGAGTGATAAATTGCACGGTGATAAAGTAATAGCCAATCAGCTCCTAGCTGTCATGTAACAGACCATGGGCTTAACTCAGACCTGATCGCAGCAGCAAATTTGTTAGCTAATGGCCAAAACCAAAACAATGGGGGTCATTCCGAGATGATCGTTGCTGTGCTAAATTTAGCACAGCTACGATCATCCACACTGACATGCGGGGGGACGCCCAGCACAGGGCTAGCCCGCCCCGCATGTCTGTGCCGCCAACCCCCCCTCCCCCGCAGAAGTACAAAAGCACAGCTGCGATGCCTTCGCACTTCAAGAGTAGCTCCCGACCAGCGCAGCTTTAGCATTCTGGCCGGGAGCTACTCATCACTCCCCGGCCCGCAGCGGCTGCGTGTGACGTCAGGTCTGTCTGCCCAGCAATGTTTTGTGGTATGAAATCTATGTAGGATATGATATTGGTACAACGAGAGGCAGAGTGGAGGGAATGGGGGAAGGGTACAGAAACTCATTGGGACCTTCTCGTAGGAGCTTATTGCTATATACTAGCTGTTCTACCCGTTCTTAGCACGGGAGTTTCTTATTGTCACGGATGTAAATATATATGAGTGTTAATAATCAGGTAAATGTATAGAGATGTAGTGGGACGTCTTAATGTAAGTAAATATTAATCCACAGTTCTTGGCGTTACCCGAGGAACACCCGTAGCAGATACGGTAAAAAGTGTCATTTTTGTAGTTTACTAAATTCTACCCACTGGAGGCGCAATCCAAATTCTGATCTGATTGTCCGTTATCGTTCATGCAACGCAAGCCACGCATCGGTAATGACATCATTATGTCACCCCCTGTTCATCCTCTTAGGGGAGGTTATTACAATTATAATGATGTCGTTTTCCGATTTCTCCTACAGAATATCTGTGTTACATTTCATCTTCCTGACATACCGGGAAGTCAGAGAATTAGTGATAGGTCAGTGAGTGAGTGAGTCAGTAAGTGAGTGAGTGAGTCAGTAAGGGAGTGAGTGAGTCAGTAAGTGAGTGAGTGAGTCAGTGAGTGAGTGAGTCAGTGAGTGAGTGAGTCAGTGAGAGCTTTCACATTTTTATATATATATAGAGAGAGAGAGAGAGAGAGAGAGAGAGAGAGAGATTGGATAGTTTGAACTACAAATAAATGACCCTGTTTTAACAATGTTTGTGTGTGCACAGATACTTGACTAGAGCATCCGTGCGTAGTACAGTATATATTATAACGAAGGACAGTTCAGTTCTACAGTCACTAGGATTATGACTTCCAGAAGTGAAAGAAGCTATATACTGTAAATGTACCGTGTAACGTAGAAGCCGCTCAGACAGTCAGCTGGAAGGTGAACGCATGCAATACTGCGCACACAGGTCTTTGGTTCACCGAGCTTAGGATGTTACTTTAACGTTGCATTTGTAGGACGCTGGTATTAAACCTCATTTGCGCTGCATCCCATTTGCACATTGTCCAGAAATGTAACAGCTCCTTTTGGACAATGTTTAAATTAACACGTCCTGTGCTCATTCCTAATCCCTGACAACGCCGCGTGTCCGCCTGTAAACACATCAGTCCAGCATCTACCTTTCTGATGTCACAGCTGATAATTTCACCTCCGGATGCTTCCAGCGTCCTCCCCATACCTCATAACATTTAATACACGGCTGCGTCCAGCTTCCTGCGCTCCGCCACAAGAGACATATGTTGTGTAGTGAGCTCTCAATTCTCCACTCTGCAGTCACATTCTATTTGAGCCACTACAATTTCTGCTGGGTCTGTCTCCTCCAGCTCGTTTCGCATAGAAGGGCGCCAGGAGTGCGCAGAAGCGGCTTGCAGGGGGATCGATGGGACATAGATAAAGAATATCAGAAAGAATGATCACATGTCTGGACCGTGTGCTGTATAAGGTGTTATTGAAGGACCTATTGAATCAGAAAAAAATAATTGATGCAGACTTCCCAGTAAAGCGTTGCAGACTAGAGCAGCCGGAAAGGCAGAGCTGCAGCGGTCTAACAGGGCTTCCTGCGCTGCGCAGACCTTGTCCTGATATTATGTCATGTGACCTTAAAGCAAGACCAGGAAAATCTAATCAATGGGAACTGTGTCTGCAGCGTTATATAGGCGCACACCAGCAGATGACTAAAACTACGAACAGCCCAGATATTAACCAGTGATGTTGGTTTATTGAAGTTTAACAGGTACAGTCGTACTCACTGTTTCATGTACACTGGTAATGTGTCTCCACCATGTCACCTTACAGTCTCAAGATGGCTGCAACACATGTGCAGTAATTCATCAGGATGGAGGACAGACCTCCCTAGGTCCTACTGCCCAGCATGTATGCACATTCTAATCATTTTATTTAAAAAAAAACATTAACTGAAGAGTGAATCCATTATAAGTAACTGTTAGTAATTCCGCTGTGGGCTTTATTTACGAAGCATCAGGTTCTAAAACCTGGTGCTTGTGATTATGTTTATGTCTGAAAGGTTAAAGGGCAATGCTTTAACTAGCCAGACACAGCTCACATATCGGACACAAACACCATCAGAAGTGCCAGGTTGCTTTGTGAAAAAAACACCCCAGGGTCTCTCATTAGGGTGGCCGGGTTAAAGCACCAATAGGTTTAGCTCCTGCAGGTTCTAGGGGTGTAGACCTGTCTCTACTGCCATGTCTCTGTGTAGGCTCTGATTCTGAGTCGTAAGCCTTATGTCAGGTGCAGATTCTCTGTCTGACCAGAGTCGCGTATATCTGCAGCTGTGTCTGTAAATGCAGCTCATTGCATTGACATGCCGCCGCGACACTCCCAAAACACGCCCACTGAGTGGAGCATTTGTGCTCGCGCTACTAGCCACCATCGCCCAGGAACTCTCATCACTTTCCCGACATATTTCGGATACCATCTGAATTGATCACAACAACGCTGCACACTCTGCGTACCGCATGCGCTGTAGAGGCTTTACGTCATTTTCACTATTGCGCACTTGCAAATAATTGCTGAACTAGATGAACATCGTCATGTGTGAGGCTCTGAATACGGCCCCTAATGTCTCCTTTCTAGAGTACAGCTATATCATCTCTCACATTTCCCATTGTGTGACCCAGCCGTACGTCTCCATTCCTCAGACACCCATGTAAAAGGCTGAACCACTGGTGAGAGTGCGCTGCCTGGGTTTTCATGCGCCCGCCACGTTGGCATTACATTTTAGTTGATTTATCCACTTATAAATTGCATTACTGTAGAAATCTTATTCTGTGCGGCAGGAATCCTGGTAACATTATCAGCTTTTTTCTGGCTGCCAGTTCGGTTTTAAATGTCGGCGTAGGAATAATTTACCATTCAGGAATAGCGGACAAAGAGGGCGGGCGACATGGTATTTTCTGTAACTTAAGTACATCAAACAATATCTTGCATCTGTAATGAGAGGAGCATGATAACTCTGGAATTGAGGGGTCTATCCTGAGCTTTGTCCTAACCAACTGGTGTGTGCTGCAATTCATATCCCAACTGGTGTGTGCTGCAATTCAAATACCAACTGGTGTGTGCTGCAATTCATATCCCAACTGGTGTGTGCTGCAATTCAAACCCCAACTGGTGTGTGCTGCAATTCAAACCCCAACTGGTGTGTGCTGCAATTCAAATACCAACTGGTGTGTGCTGCAATTCATATCCCAACTGGTGTGTGCTGCAATTCAAATACCAACTGGTGTGTGCTGCAATTCATATCCCAACTGGTGTGTGCTGCAATACAAACCCCAACTGGTGTGTGCTGCAATACAAACCCCAACTGGTGTGTGCTGCAATACAAACCCCAACTGGTCAGTGCTGCAATACAAACCCCAACTGGTGTGTGCTGCAATACAAACCCCAACTGGTGTGTGCTGCAATTCAAACCCCAACTGGTGTGTGCTGCAATTCAAACCCCAACTGGTGTGTGCTGCAATTCAAACCCCAACTGGTGTGTGCTGCAATTCAAACCCCAACTGGTGTGTGCTGCAATACAAACCTCAACTGGTGTGTGCTGCAATTCAAACCCCAACTGGTGTGTGCTGCAATACAAACCCCAACTGGTGTGTGCTGCAATTCAAACCCCAACTGGTGTGTGCTGCAATACAAACCCCAACTGGTGTGTGCTGCAATTCAAACCCCGACTGGCGTGTGCTGCAATACAAACCTCAACTGGTGTGTGCTGCAATTCAAACCTCGACTGATGTGTGCTGCAATTCAAACCCCAACTGGTGTGTGCTGCAATACAAACTTCAACTGGTGTGTGCTGCAATACAAACCCCAACTGGTGTGTACTACAATTCAAACCCCAACTGGTGTGTGCTGCAATTCAAACCCCAACTGGTGTGTGCTGCAATTCAAACCCCAACTGGTGTGTGCTGCAATTCAAACCCCAACTGGTGTGTGCTGCAATTCAAACCCCAACTGGTGTGTGCTGCAATTCAAACCCCAACTGGTGTGTGCTGCAATTCAAACCCCAACTGGTGTGTGCTGCAATTCAAACCCCCACTGGTGTGTGCTGCAATACAAACCCCAACTGGCGTGTGCTGCAATTCAAACCCCGACTGGCGTGTGCTGCAATACAAACCTCAACTGGTGTGTGCTGCAATTCAAATCTCGACTGATGTGTGCTGCAATTCAAACCTCGACTGATGTGTGCTGCAATACAAACTTCAACTGGTGTGTGCTGCAATACAAACCCCAACTGGTGTGTGCTGCAATACAAACCCCAACTGGTATGTACTACAATTCAAACCCCAACTGGTGTGTGCTGCAATTCAAACCCCAACTGGTGTGTGCTGCAATTCAAACCCCAACTGGTGTGTGCTGCAATTCAAACCCCAACTGGTGTGTGCTGCAATTCAAACCCCAACTGGTGTGTGCTGCAATTCAAACCCCGACTGGTGTGTGCTGCAATTCAAACCCCGACTGGTGTGTGCTGCAACTCAAACCTCAACTGGTGTGTGCTACAATTCAAACCCCGACTGGTGTGTGCTGCAATTCAAACCCCGACTGGTGTGTGCTGCAATTCAAACCCCGACTGGCGTGTGCTGCAATACAAACCCCAACTGGTGTGTGCTGCAATTCAAACCCCGACTGGCGTGTGCTGCAATACAAACCTCAACTAGTGTGTGCTGCAATTCAAACTCTGACTGGCGTGTGCTGCAATACAAACCCCGACTGGTGTGTGCTGCAATTCAAACCCCGACTGGCGTGTGCTGCAATACAAACCGCAATTGGTGTGTGCTGCAATTCAAACTCCGACTGATGTGTGCTGCAATTCAAACCTCGACTGGTGTGTGCTGCAATTCAAACTCCGACTGGTGTGTGCTGCAATTCAAACCCCAACTGGTGTGTGCTGCAATTTGGGAAGGGGGGGGGGGGGGGAGTTGTGGGCAACCTGCAGCAACACTTCACACGCACTATACACAGCCCCAGGGCTTGCCTCCAACATGGGGTTTCCACTCTCCAATTGTTCCAGCGATCTCCAGAACAATGGTAGGTGATGGCCGGCACATAGTCTGAGCCAGTAGTATCATTCAGGTAGTGGCCCAGGCAGCCTGCTCTGTGGGAAGGGTAGGGATGGTCACTGACCATCAATGAGCATGCAAAGTGACAAGTGGCCTCACTTCACTTGTAGATGGCCTGTAAGTGCTGTGGGGGAGGAGCTGGGGTGGGGTGGGGGGGGGGAGAGTTTCGGCATTGCTGCAGCCCCTCACCTCTTGCCCCAGTGCTGTGTACACCCACGGTGATTCCACCACTGCTTAGGACGTATGTTATTCTTGCCATCCAATATTATGAATTATCTTGTTGACTGACTTCTGTGCTTTTCAGTCTTGTCTCCACATCACATTATGTTATTTCTGTTGTCAGCGAGCGTGACATGACTTTTCTCTGCAGACAGGAAAGGAGCCCATGTTGTAATGTCCCATATCTTGTTACATTTGCAGTATTCATTCGGAAAGAACAGAAAAGTTTTACTTGTAGCGAAGCAGATCCACCAACATCACCACGGATGAAGACATCCCCACCACATCTCAGGTACGATAGCAATGAAACTGGTTTTCTGCCATGTGTGACGTCTGTTTCAACAACTGGTTAATAAGGCGTGCCCAAGTGATGATATTGGTGGATATTTTCTCAGTCTGGAAATGGCGGCCTGCATTGCGCGGAAGACAGGTCCACATTAAGTGGCTTTAGCCTGATGCAATGCTTGTGCCTGTTGCCTGTTCTGGTTCACAAACAGATGTTGTGATGCACTAAAACGCCCCATGAAAATGGTGTACAGTAAAATGCAGGATACACGGAACACAGGATTATTCTGCAGAAAACGTGAGCAAATGTAGACTGAAATAAATCAACAACCTGCAACAGCTTTCTTGCGCGTATTTATTAATGCATGGCTATAGCCTAAAACTAAATTGAATACAAATATGTTTTGTTAGCTCCAGTTTTAATGGTGTAAAATACAAGGACAGGATGTGATTAAATCAGGATTTTTCCTTTCCTCTGCTTGGTATAACACAAAGCGCATTGACATACATAATGACTTTTTAAAAAGCTTTGGACAGACTAAATAGATTTTTGAATACAAAAATAATAATTACAGTTCATGAATGTCTATTTTAAGAGTAAAATAATACAAAGGTATTGCAAATAATGGCTACTTTGTGAAACATTCTGTACAGCGGCACTGCTTTGCTTTCTCACAATATGCAGGAAATTGAAGAACAATGGTTTACTCTTCAGTGACGATATTATATCGGTTGTAGCGATAATTAGATGTAATTGCCGGATTATATTTGATACAGTTGGTCTTTATTTGCCGTACACTTTGCAGTGATGTAAGTATCATTATGCAGGATGCTGATACACAATCTTCGCGGTTTGGCTTCTTACCCGCTGTGCAGGGCATGTGACTGTTACTTATAGAGAGGCTTTGCCGCAGGAATAAAATGCAACACTGTGATGAGGCTACTACTGTATGTCTTGCCTATTGCAACAGTGATATTGTCACTATCGCCCCAAGGGGAGATTTACATGGCACAGTCTTGTTTTTAGAAAATAATTATATCAGGGGTCCCAGCCATATATAGGTGCCTGCATGAGTTACCCCCCACCCTGAACCCATACAATGATTCCACATACTCTATTATGATTATCACATCTTAAATGTAGTGGTTTTACTTATTGGCATCAGGATCATAGGCAAACGCGGGGAGGGGTTCCAATTGCCTGGAAACCCCCCACCTCTGGGCAAGTGGCTCAAATTATGACAATAGCAATAGTATATAATATGATTACTAGAGCTGCTGCCACATCATGCAGTGTAAGGGACAGAGCAGAGCTGCTGCACATACCCAGTGGTAGCAACTTCTTCTACCAAGTATGCTGTGTGTGTGGTTCTGAGTCCTCAATTAGTGCACTGGACCAGAGGGCAGCTACCAGGAAGAAGAGACAGGAGCCCCTTACCATGAGGTGGGAGAATGTGTGCTTAGAAAGTGCAGTACTGCTTCTATTATGTTTGTGTATTTACGTATTATAGTATTTATTTATTTATTATAGTATTTATTTATTATAGTATTTATTTAGTATAGTATTTATTATAGTATTTATTTATTAACCTTTTTCTGACCACTTATTTATATTATTTAAATATGTTTGATACAGCCTATACTATAGACCATCTATAAATATTAATACTGTATTCCGTGTTCCGCAGAGCGGGGGATTGTGGAGTGTATTTGGAAACCCCCCTCTAGAAATCCTGCGTTTGCCACTGAGGACGTATTAGGGACGTCTTGCGATACATTGGGCAGATTGTGTTCCGTCAGCTTTCATGCACTTTGGTGGAATAGGCTACATAGAGTGTTACTAAGCAGGTTCAATAGAAGTTAATTGTTATTGATGCATCATTTCTTATAACACTTAGTGATGTATTATTACCAGTGCAGCAAAGTTGCAGAGTGGATAGCATTGCAGCCTTACAGCACTGAGGTCTTGGGTTTGATATCCACCAAGGCTTTAACTGTGGGAGTTTGTATGTTCTCTACATCTTTACATAGGTTTTCTCCCAACTGCTCAACTCAGTTGGGGCACAATGGTAGTGTAGTGGTTAGTATTGCTGTCTCACAGTCCTGAGGACACAAATTCAATTCTGGCCAGGGAACTATATGTGTGGAGTTTATATGTCCACCCCATGTTTACATTCCTACAGGTGCTCCAGTTTTCTCCAATAATCCAACACCATACTGGTAGAGTAATTGGCTTCTGGCAAATACTGGACTCTAGTGTGTGTATACGTGTGACAGGGGATATAGAGTGTAAGCTCCACGTGGGCGGGGACTGATGTGCATGACTAAATATTCTCGTAAAGCGCTGCGGAATATGTGTGCGCTATATAACTAGCTTCTAAATAAACAAATTCTTATTTATCAGTGATTACGTAGGGAAATCTCCACAGATGGCAAATGGAACGTTCTTAAGCCCCGATAGCTGATTGTGAAACTGAAGACTTATTTATACAATTTCCATACAAATATTACCTTCCTGTATGAACAATGAGAGGGGAGATTGCTGCAGTTAAGCCGTCAAGCTGTCAGGTGGCTTCATAAATCACAGTGTGATTGGGAGTTTCATACGTGGAATTATCTCATGGAAACTGTATCTGTCAAACTTTTATTACATACGTGTGTCTGCATAGCTCTTACATCCACTGACGTTTCTGGTTAGGAATCAAGGGGCAGCTAATGAAAGCCTGAGGGAGATCGCAGCCCATGATACTGGGGATCACTGTTCCAAATCGCTGCACGCTACAGTAGTCCTCTGCTATAAAGCACTGCAATCTGGTAACCCAATCCGGGGCCGGGAGCTCCCCCTATGCAAACTGCAAACCTACGTGGGGGCTTAGAGCGCCAGGGTGTAGGGGGACCTAAAAAACTGCTGTTTCTCTATGCCCATGGTGGGCCGGGAAAGTGCGCCGCAATTCCAAAGACAAAAGACGTTGTCCACTTCCCCTTCCAAACTAGGTAAGAGGCATGAAGGTGGGGCAGCGTGATTGAGGGGGAGAGGCGGTGGAGGACTCAAGGACCAGTTCTGACCCAATTCCGTTCTTTGCTGTCGCAGCACTTTTGGTGGCCGTTCTCTGATGATGATTTAGGATGTTGTGTTAATGTATAGTATAATATATATATATATGGAAAACACAGATCTCCCATATCTGCCACCTCTCTCCGAATGTCCACAAGAGACAAGACCCATATTTTGGCTAGCTCTGCCAGTCTCCCGAGAGACGAGGCCAGTCTCCCGGAAACACTCCCTTCCCCAGAGACTAGGCCAGTCTCCCGGAAACACTCCCTTCCCCAGAGACTAGGCCAGTCTCCCGGAAACACTCCCTTCCCCAGAGACTAGGCCAGTCTCCCGGATACACTCCCTTCCCCAGAGACTAGGCCAGTCTCCCGGATACACTCCCTTCCCCAGAGACTTGGCCAGTCTCCCGGATACACTCCCTTCCCCAGAGACTAGGCCAGTCTCCCGGATACACTCCCTTCCCCAGAGACTAGGCCAGTCTCCCGGATACACTCCCTTCCCCAGAGACTAGGCCAGTCTCCCGGATACACTCCCTTTCCCAGAGACTTGGCCAGTCTCCCGGATACACTCCCTTCCCCAGAGACTAGGCCAGTCTCCCGGATACACTCCCTTCCCCAGAGACTAGGCCAGTCTCCCGGATACATTCCCTTCCCCAGAGAATTGGGCAGTCTACCGGATACACTCCCTTCCCCAGAGACTAGGCCAGTCTCCCGGATACACTCCCTTCCCCAGAGACTAGGCCAGTCTCCCGGATAAACTCCCTTCCCCAGAGACTTGGCCAGTCTCCCGGATACACTCCCTTCCCCAGAGACTAGGCCAGTCTCCCGGATACATTCCCTTCCCCAGAGAATTGGGCAGTCTACCGGATACACTCCCTTCCCCAGAGACTAGGCCAGTCTCCCGGATACATTCCCTTCCCCAGAGAATTGGGCAGTCTACCGGATACACTCCCTTCCCCAGAGACTAGGCCAGTCTCCCGGATACACTCCCTTCCCCAGAGACTAGGCCAGTCTCCCGGATAAACTCCCTTCCCCAGAGACTTGGCCAGTCTCCCGGATACACTCCCTTCCCCAGAGACTAGGCCAGTCTCCCGGATACATTCCCTTCCCCAGAGAATTGGGCAGTCTACCGGATACACTCCCTTCCCCAGAGACTAGGCCAGTCTCCCGGATTCACTCCCTTCCCCAGAGAATTGGGCAGTCAGATGCCCTTCACAGAGAATTGCTTCATTGCCCCCACTAAACGCGAACTGCGGTACTGGGCAGTGATTGGCAGGATTCTCCACACGGCACCTCCCACCAGCGGCCGCCCTCCGGTATATACTGACTGTATCCTGTCAGAAGTCTACTCTGTATGTATTAAATAGGAAGGTACAGACGTTCCATTGATATCCAGGGAAACCAAGAACATTTTAATGGAGTCCGGTCTATTTCTACACAAAAATCTATTGTATGATCTGCGCCGGTTTAGTCCTCCTGTCAGGTGGCTGCATTTAAGATATTCTGACCAATCGTCTGCTTCACATGATGTCTTACTATAGAACACAGCGCTAATTGTGATTTTACACCATTACCGGGTTCTATACCAGTTACCTCATTGGACAGATTTTTCTTCACTTCTTTTCTCTTTAAAAAACATGATATTTTTCAGAGTAATAAATCATCGGACATTTACAGACCCAAAAGTGTTTTCCATCTGCAAAGAGAAGAGGAGGATAGCGGAGCGGCGCACTAATAGGTGGATTGTGTTACCCGGATTCTCAGGATACAGACCCATTACTCCCGGCTGTCATCTCAGGTTACCCATTACTACTAATCTGATAGTCCAGCTCCAACAATTGTAGCATTATAGACTAATAAAAATAAACCCATAAGGCTCTTTATCAAACAGCAGATGTATTAAGCCTGGAGAAGTGATAAACCAGTGATAAGTGCAAGGTGATAACGCACCAGCCAATCAGCTCCAATATGTAAAGTGACAGTTAGGAGCTAATTGGCTGGTGTGTTATCACCTTGCGCTTATCACTTCTTTATCACTTCTCCAGGCTTAATACATCTGCCCCAGGGTGATATTCGCACTGTCACATACGTTGTTCTAAGATATACCGTGAACACTCGCGGCTTTATCACTAGTGCAGTGTACCTTGTAGGGGGGACACTGGAACCAGTTGGCTCATCATACGCACGCATCTTTGTGACGTTCGGTAGCACTGCGTTTTCTGTGACGCAGTCTCCTCCATTTATTTTATTTTTTTTTTGGCATTGAGAGCAATGTAAGAATATTGAGTTCAGGAACAGCTAGACTCGTGCGATTCTAATGAAGATTCTCAGCAAACCTATTACAAACAAAATGATTCAGATCAATATGAAATTGTGATTGACCGGCAGCAGCGACCGCGTGGCCAATTCATTGTTTAATCTTTCAGAAGATTGTGACATTGATCAGTGTGATTGCTGAGCGTCATTATAAATCTCATGGAGAATGTGCGCATATAACTATCTGTGGGATCCTGGAAGACTGCGAGTTCTATCTCAGGTGAACGCTGTCATGGTTGAACTTCTACGGAGGAGGCGGACTGCGGCAGACGGTTTTGGGGCAAAAAAAATTGTTTTTTCTCTTTTAACAATAAGGATTCCCCCCCCCCCACATAAGTTGGGATGCAGTTTTTTTCCGACGGTCGGGATCCCATCAGTTAGAATACCGACGCCGGAATACCGAAAGATGACAATGCCCACAGCCGGAATCCCAGCTATCAGGGGCTATTCCCACTTGTGGGTGTCCACGACACCCATAGAGTGGGAACAGAACCTGTGGCGAGCACAGTGAGCCCATAGCGTGGCGAGCGTCGGCATCTCACTCGTCGGTATACCATATTGATCCCCAGAAGTCTACAGTATATGAATGGGTTTTTTCCCGTTAATCTAGCAGTGAGTAACGAGTCAGTTTTATGCCTTTTATAGTATAGAATACAATGCGTTATTATTCTTATCCCTGAAGATGCCCCAAATACAGGACGTGGTCCTGGGGGCAAAGTCACCGCTACGTGGGTCCGTGGCTGGGAGAGTTTGGGGTGGATCAACCATTAGTCAACCTAAGATACTACAGGTCCAGGGGGGAAACATTCTCCAAAGGATGAGAACATGCACTGAGACTTGAGGGGGGGATTCAGGGGAATGTAAGGAAAAATTACTTCATAGAAAGGGTAGTGGACAAGTGGAATAGCCTCCCAGCAGAGGTGGTAAAGACTTAGGCGTCTATTTATTAACATTATTTTTACTAAAATAATGTGGAAAAGGGAGTTTTCTCTTTTCACCCCCTTATCACATTATGTTAGTATCACCTGAGTGTATAAAGGGCATTTGGAGCAGATTTCATGAAAAACTCCTCCAAACCCTGTAATTAACTTTTTTTTAGTAACACACATCGCGTTCCCCATACTTAGTTATAATGCGATGTAGTCAAATTTACAAAAGAAAATGTGAAAAAATACTGCAGTATGCCCTTACAAAAAATACCCCGATGATGCTGCGGAGTGTCATCGCAGGGACAGAGCCTGACCGCAAGCTCTGTCCCTGCACGCGATAATTAATACATCCCTGCGATGTAATCAGTTATCACAGTGCGAATTGGGGCGATTTTATCACCTGTCATCAGCATCCTGGATGCGGATGGTGATAAATAGGCCCCTAAGACTGTAGAGCAATGTAACATGCTTGGGATAGGCATATGAATAGTCTTACAAAGAAATATGGTTCAAAAAGGGATGAGATTACCTAAAGGATAAAAAAGCGTCAGACTAGATGGGCCAAGTGGTTCTTATCTGCCGTCACATTCTATGTTTCTATGTTAATAAAACCAAGCCTAAAATGTACAGTCGCAGGTTGGCCTTACGCAGCGGTGGAACCCTGGCACGTCCTTCCATTCTAGAATCCTGCGGTGCTCTAGAACACGACGCGTTCTGTTTATACATCCACATTCTGCTCAATGCTGCTTAATTACCAAGGAGTTTTTTCTTTCTTTCTTTTTTTTGTTTAACGCCTTAATACCGGATCCTGTACAATATTAATAAGCGAAGGTCAATGAACCTTTCATAGGAGAAGGTACTTTGTCAAATTATACACAACATATGACTAGCACATTTATAAATCCGAGCTGCTTGCGGATAAAGTCACAGATCATAATGAATTGGTTAGACGGCATTATCATCAATTTTCTGCAGGTACAGTTGCGGCAAATCAGTCATTTCCATCAAATGCCTCTGTCAGCCTGTGTGGCGGACTCATTTTTTACATTTAGTAGCTGCAGAAATGAGCAAAACAAAGGACTTAGCCTCGTACCCCTCCGTCGCCTACGGGTGGCGCATTTGAGCAGCAGAGAGACGACACGGAGCCAGAGAAACGAAGATTATTCAGAGATTTTTCATATTTTTTTTTAACCTAACAGTATTTTTATTTTTATTTTATTTTTTTTGTGCTGGGATTGTGGAGATGAAATTGCCAGCCCTTTTTTCCGTACATTACAACAATTTCTTAAGGCAAAAAAATAAATTCATGGAAGTGAGTTACAGTTTTAGAAAAATAACTTGTTTAATGGAAGATATGATTTGAGGAAATAACATTTGCTGGTGTACCCGACTGGTAATGATGGATTTATCAGTGTGTAATTAGCTTATTTGTGATATAATATGTTTTATATCCGTGTCTCGTTTTGGCTGGCTTGTGGGCAGAAATCTGCGATCGGATAGTCGCCGCCCAGCCAGAGTGATAATCCGCCCCCTGCAATCTGCATACGCCGTGCGAAAAGCTTTGCCAACACCGGTCACCTGCAAATCCGTTCGCAACTCACTCACCATGGAATGATTTCTCCAGTGTGTGCAGTGTGCGCAGTCCAGGACTTACCCCTACAGTGCGATACACACAGGCTGATCGCGCCGGAGCTAACGTCACACACCCGCCCTGACAACGCTGGGGAACGTCTACATTTCTCCTGACACAGAAAACGGCCAAACTTCCTCTTCCTGTCAATCAATCTGCGTACACTTAGCGATCAAAAAAAGACGGAGGATTTTTTCACAGATTGGCCTCGAGCCTGCGCACTACGATCCATACACATGCTCAGTCGTTCAATAATCGGGCGCTTTGTGATTTTGCACAACAGCGATAAGGTCTGAATTACGCCCTGTGTCATCAGAGCAGGTCACTCATGGTCATTGTGTGACCTTTCCAGAGTTCAATAACAAAGATAAGAGACCGGTCGCACAATTCCCTCACACTGGTTGTCATGATAGTTTAACCAATAGCAAAGGTACATTGTAAGTAAGTGTGAACCAATGAGACACATTGCTAGTTTCTTAGTGATTTAATACGTTCATTTTTATGAACGTTGCTTCAGCCAAAATGGCTGCCCGGATCCTAGTGATCTGATTGGCTGTAATCTCAGGTTCAGGCTATACAATGACTACGTATATGTGACCCTTCAAAAATATATTTGTCAGTGAAAATGTTGGAGGTTAAATTATAGGGACTATATTTTATTTGTCAGTACAGATTAGTTTTCTTCCACATATAATTTAGGTTGCTCACTGGTAATGAAGTAATTGGGATGCGCGATACAACAGATTTCTTGACGTTGTTTGCTAGTTTACATATCAGGCTTCATAAATACAGGTCAGCAATCTGCAATTCATTCCTACTACCGTATACTGTACTTTCCACAGCCGCTTATCGTACACAACATAACATACAATAGGCTACAAAAGCAGAATTAAATCCCTGGTCTTTCCAAACTCTGACAACTTTTAAAACACAGTTCTGCATTGCAGGAAATCTCCGCCCACTGCAGTGTAGGCTCCACCCCTTTGAAGGTCCATACATTTGTGTCTGTGGCACTGCAGTTGGGACAGTTTGGAGGTGTGGCATCCTTAGCGCGGTTCCCAGTACACAAAGGCCGAGAGCCTGATTTATCCCCAGGCATTGTCTTGATTCAGTCACATGGATCTGAGAAGGCGGATGTGGGGGCGTCTCATTTCAACAGACAGCACCTGCATCATTTACAGATCCACTGCTACCGAAGACTCCGCACCGCACTCTCCTGCACCCACCTCAGGCCCTGAGACTGTAGACCGGCAGTATATCTTAGGTTCCCGGTAACCCGCATTACACACATATAATAAATGTACTGCTAGTACATTCATTGACTGTAGGTACTTTCTATACATAAAACGATTAACAAATAGATGGGCGCCTAACTATGCACTGATGGAGGCGCAGGTAAACAGCGGAGGCTGCGGAAACATAGCTCCTAATCAACTTCAACATTAAATTAATCAAAGCCTCATTTACCAGCATTATATTAATATACCCTACTACTACATTAATATAATATCGCTCACCAAACTCCCACATTACATCAATAGCCCGCACTACAATAATAGACATTACTAACCAAACTATATTACATCAATACCTCCTAAGGTGTGCAGTCCAACAAGCTTAGATCAAGCTTGTCACTCTGGGCCAGTGTTTCCACTATCAGAAACACCGGCCAGAAAATTCCTCTCAGTCTTATGTGGGAGGTTGGGGTGTTATATTTTTTCCTGTGGGGGCAATGTGTATGTTTTTTTCCCATTTGGGGCCAATGTGTATGTTTTTTCCCCCTATTGAGGCCAATGTGTATGTGTTTTTTCCCTGTGGTGGCTAATGTGTATTTTCTTTTTTTTCCATGGGGGGGCAAGTGTGTGAGTCTTTTACGTGTGTGTGTGTGTGTGTGTGTGTGTGTGTGTGTGTGTGTGTGTGTGTGTGGTAGGGGGGGTAATATGTGGGATTTTTGCTATTAAAGTCAAAGTGTAGTTTTTTTTTCCTGTTGTGGCCATTGTGTTTTATTTATTGATTTCATGTGTGGGCCATTGTGTTTTATATTTCTCCTGTGGGGGCCAATGTGTGAGTTTTTTTACTGTGTGAGCCAGTGCGTGTGTTTTTTTATTTTCCTGTGAGGGCCAATGTGTATTTTTTTTTTTCGTGACGGGGCCAATGTCTGTGTTTTTAATAATAATAAAAGTAGTCATTATGATTATAGTTGTATGGGTGTGCTCCAAAATTTTCTGCACAGGTTGCTAGTAGGTCTAGAGCCAGCCCTAGGTAGCATGTGTTATAAATAAGTTTAGGGTGTGCAGTCCACGCCCCTCCCCCTCCCTCTCTCTCAGTGTAAGGGTAGTTGGGACCAGATTCTTCTTCCTTTGCGTTATTCTAGTTGGCAATATAGGTTGCCTGAGACCCAATCACTTTACCTAAATCATTCCATGACTGCAGATCCTGGTTTTTTTTGAAGAGCAAACATCTCATTATAGCAGCTGTAGATTAGAAGAGATTGAAGGACAGTGGTCACCTGATCACAACGGATCTATTCCAAGATCACAGATTAACACAGCTTTGATCACTTTTATATGAAATCTAGAAACACTGCTATAAGCAATGAGTTACCATTCAAAATGAATTTGATGGATGCTACAAGTCATCCAATATATGAATCTGCACTTGTGGCCACCAGTCCTCATCATGGGTGGACACCCTGCAAAGCTTGGAGACTTCACCATCAATAAATGGCCCATAAGAAAGCCGTAACCTTAATAACGCCCTCATCTGTAATTTCCTTGTTCTAGTGAGATACGTCACCATTGTCTTATAGTTTTATTATCCAGACGTGTGAAGTTATTAGACTAGAAGGGTGACCGTCTCCAGAAACACAAGGGTGGCCCTGGAAGTGAAGACCAAGCAGGATGAAGAGCAGCGCCAGCTTATTGTATGGAGCGTGACGTCTGTGATAGATGGTTTTAAACAACAAAGCTCAGACACTGAGACAAAATTAGTGTTGTTTTAATTACCAGTGTCTGTAATGTTACCCATCCATTACTGTCTCACAATACACTGTCAGCGGGGAGAGCGGAGAGACGGGGAAGAAGAGATCATCTTTTCCTGCCATGTGACGTCTCATGCCTAACGCTGCGCAATGTAAAATCCATACGCGTCTTACTCCGGTGCCACCATCTTCCTGCAGGAGGAATTCACTGAGACTCTCACTACAGCTTTTATATAACATACAGGAGGCATTATACACGCTGCCATACAGGAGGCATTATACACGCTGCCATACAGGAGGCATTATACACGCTGCCATACAGGAGGCATTATACACGCTGCCATACAGGAGGCATTTATACACGCTGCCATACAGGAGGCATTATACACGCTGCCATACAGGAGGCATTATACACGCTGCCATACAGGAGACATTATACACGCTGCCATACAGGAGGCATTATACACGCTGCCATACAGGAAGCATTATACACGCTGCCATACAGGAGGCATTATACACGCTGCCATACAGGAGGCATTATACACGCTGCCATACAGGAGGCATTATACACGCTGCCATACAGGAGGCATTATACACGCTGCCATACAGGAAGCATTATACACGCTGCCATACAGGAGGCATTATACACGCTGCCATACAGGAGGCATTATACACGCTGCCATACAGGAGGCATTATACACGCTGCCATACAGGAGGCATTATACACGCTGCCATACAGGAGGCATTATACACGCTGCCATACAGGAGGCATTATACACACTGCCATACAGGAGGCATTATACACGCTGCCATACAGGAGGCATTATACACGCTGCCATACAGGAGGCATTATACACACTGCCATACAGGAGGCATTATACACGCTGCCATACAGGAGGCATTATACACGCTGCCATACAGGAGGCATTATACACGCTGCTGCGGAGGAAACAAAAGGTGGTTCACTGTGGTGCATCGTGCTAATACCCCCATACCCACTGACATCACTGTGGTGCATCGTGCTAATACCCCCATACCCACTGACATCACTGTGGTGCATCGTGCTAATACCCCCATACCCACTGATATCACTGTGGTGCATCGTGCTAATACCCCCATACCCACTGACATCACTGTGGTGCATCGTGCTAATACCCCCATACCCACTGACATCACTGTGGTGCATCGTGCTAATACCCCCATACCCACTGACATCACTGTGGTGCATCGTGCTAATACCCCCATACCCACTGACATCACTGTGGTGCATCGTGCTAATACCCCCATACCCACTGACATCACTGTGGTACATCCTGCTAATACCCCTATACCCAATCATATCACTGTGGTGCATCGTGCTAATACCCCCATACCCACTCATATCACTGTGGTGCATCGTGCTAATACCCCCATACCCACTGATATCACTGTGGTACATCGTGCTAATACCCCCATACCCACTGATATCACTGTGGTGCATCGTGCTAATACCCCTATACCCACTCATATCACTGTGGTGCATCCTGCTAATACCCCCATACCCACTCATATCACTGTGGTGCATCGTGCTAATACCCCCATACCCACTCATATCACTATGGTGCATCGTGCTAATACCCCCATACCCACTCATATCACTGTGGTGCATCGTGCTAATACCCCCATACCCACTCATATCACTGTGGTGCATCGTGCTAATACCCCCATACCCACTGATATCACTGTGGTACATCCTGCTAATACCCCCATACCCACTGATATCACTGTGGTGCATCCTGCTAATACCCCCATACCCACTCATATCACTGTGGTGCATCCTGCTAATACCCCCATACCCACTCATATCACTGTGGTGCATCGTGCTAATACCCCCATACCCACTCATATCACTGTGGTGCATCGTGCTAATACCCCCATACCCACTGATATCACTGTGGTACATCCTGCTAATACCCCCATACCCACTGATATCACTGTGGTGCATCCTGCTAATAACCCCATACCCACTGATATCACTGTGGTGCATCCTGCTAATACCCCCATACCCACTCATATCACTGTGGTGCATCCTGCTAATACCCCCATACCCACTCATATCACTGTGGTGCATCGTGCTAATACCCCCATACCCACTGATATCACTGTGGTGCATCCTGCTAATACCCCCATACCCACTCATATCACTGTGGTGCATCGTGCTAATACCCCCATACCCACTCATATCACTGTGGTGCATCGTGCTAATACCCCCATACCCACTGATATCACTGTGGTGCATCGTGCTAATACCCCCATACCCACTGATATTACTGTGGTGCATCGTGCTAATACCCCCATACCCACTGATATCACTGTGGTGCATCCTGCTAATACCCCCATACCTACTGATATCACTGTGGTGCATCGTGCTAATACCCCCATACCCACTGATATCACTGTGGTGCATCCTGCTAATACCCCCATACCCACTCATATCACTGTGGTACATCCTGCTAATACCCCCATACCCACTGATATCACTGTGGTGCATCCTGCTAATACCCCCATACCCACTGATATCACTGTGGTGCATCCTGCTAATACCCCCATACCCACTCATATCACTGTGGTGCATCCTGCTAATACCCCCATACTCACTCATATCACTGTGGTGCATCGTGCTAATACCCCCATACCCACTGATATCACTGTGGTGCATCGTGCTAATACCCCCATACCCACTGATATCACTGTGGTGCATCCTGCTAATACCCCCATACCCACTCATATCACTGTGGTGCATCGTGCTAATACCCCCATACCCACTGTTATCACTGTGGTACATCCTGCTAATACCCCCATACCCACTGATATCACTGTGGTGCATCGTGCTAATACCCCCATACCCACTGATATCACTGTGGTGCATCCTGCTAATACCCCCATACCCACTCATATCACTGTGGTGCATCGTGCTAATACCCCCATACCCACTGTTATCACTGTGGTACATCCTGCTAATACCCCCATACCCACTGTTATCACTGTGGTGCATCCTTCTAATACCCCCATACCCACTGATATCACTGTGGTACATCCTGCTAATACCCCCATACCCACTGATATCACTGTGGTGCATCCAGTGCTTAAAGTGGTCCTAGAGAGGTGGTGGAACTCACCCCCCTCCCCACGGCGCCCATGAAATAAAGGTATTGCGCGCGCCGTAGGCGCGCGCAGCAAAAAGGGGGTGTGGTCTCAAAAAGAAAGGGGTGTGGTCACACAATAGTAATAATGCCCACAGTAGTAGTACCCAAGTGGAAATTTTGAAGTGGGGGTATGGAAAAGTGAAGGGTGCAATTATGTGCGCGCCGAAGGCGCGCGCACTCCTGACAAGGGGGCGTGGCCACACAAAAGGGGGCGTGCCCTTCAGTGTAGTTTACCACACCATATACCCCTTATACACATTATGCACCACAATAGTAGGACCCCTTTCACATTATAGCTCACAGTATGAGCCGAAATTCACATTTATACCACACAGTATGAGCCAAATTCACATTATACCACACAGTATGAGCCAAGTTCACATTACACCAAACAGTATGAGCCATATTCACATTACACCACACGGTATGAGCCGAAAATTCACATTACACCACACAGTATGAGCCGAAATTCACATTACACCACACAGTATGAGCCGAAATTCACATTATAGCACACGGTATGAGCCGAAATTCACATTATAGCACACAGAATGAGCCAAAATTCACGTTATAGCACAGAGAATGAGCCGAAATTCACATTATAGAGTGACAGAGTGACAGGGAGAGTGACAGCAGGGACATGGAGAGTGACAGCAGGGACATGGAAAGTGACAGCAGGGACATGGAAAGTGACAGCAGGGACATGGAAAGTGACAGCAGGGGAATACAGTAGGGACTAGGGAGAGAGAAAGGCAGCAGGTTAGATTACCTGTTTAGCAGCGGCGGTGGTCTGCGGTGCTGTGGATGAGTAGGCTGTGGTAGGCGTGACGTGGAGGCTGTGGGCCTCGGAGATAGTGCGGAGGAGGAGGCTGTGGGTGCGCAGAGGTCCGAGGGCGGGGCGGCAGAAGAGGCTGAGGGCGGCTGCAATGGATCTGGAACCAGGCTGGCTTTATTATCCCTGCCGCCGCATCGAGCTCCTGTGACCACGGCGCTAATATTTCAAAACTGCTGCGGACCGGCAGCCAATCAGCGACAGATTTGAACTAGTAGTGCCGCGGTCACAGAAGCTCGATGCAGCGGCAGGGATAATAAAGCCGGCCTGGTCCCAGATCCGCTGCAGCTGGGAGTCTGGAACCTGGGCTTCCAGTGCGGCGGCGATGGTAGGGGCGGAGCGACAGAGGGAGGACCGGGAACGCAGCTTCTTTGTCGGCCCATACAGTAATGCCCCCAGCAGTAGCATCCCTTATACAATGCCCACAGTAGTAGTGCCCCTTATGCAATGCCCCCAACAGTAGTGCCCCTTATGAAGTGCCCCCTTTACAATGCCCTCATTAGCTGTGCACCCCATCAGTAATGCCCTTAATGGTAATGCCCCTGTGTAGTATTGCCCCTAGTCGTTTAGCCCCAGTAGTCATGCCCATACTGGTAATGCCCCTGCAGTTATGACCCCAGCAATTTACCCCCCCCCCCTCTAGTTTAGCCTCTGAGTGGTAATGCCCCCAGTAGTTTTGCCCTCATGTAGTTTGCCCCATGTAGTTTAGCCCCCAGTGGTAATGCCCCCTGCAGTTGTGCCCCCAGTTGTTTAGCCCCTGTAGTTTAGCCCCCATGTAGTTTGCCAAAGTTAGTAATGTCCCCAGTAGTTTGCCCCCTTGTAGTTATACCCCCAGTAGTTTAGCTCCTGTAATTATGCCCCCTTGTAGTTTAGCCCCCAGTAGTAATGCTGCCAGTAGTTTGCCCCTTTGTAGCTTGCCCCCTTGTAGTAATGCCCCCAGTAGTTTGCCCCAGCAGTAAAGCCCCCCAGTAGTTTGCCCCCAGTACTAGAGCCCCCCAGTAGTTTGCCCCTCTGTAGTTTGCCCCAGTAGTAAAGGCCCCCAGTAGTTTGCCCCCAGTACTAGAGCCCCCCAGTAGTTTGCCCCTCTGTAGTTTGCCCCAGTAGTTTGCCCCCAGTACTAGAGCCCCCCAGTAGTTTGCCCCAGCAGTAAAGCCCCCCAGTAGTTTGCCCCCAGTACTAGAGCCCCCCAGTAGTTTGCCCCTCTGTAGTTTGCCCCAGTAGTAAAGGCCCCCAGTAGAAACGCCTGTGGTACACATATAGGAGGGAGGGAGGGAGGGGGGAAAGAACTATACTTACCTAGCCCCGCTCCCGCCGCAGTCCTCTCTCGCCGCCCGCTCCTCTGCACTATGAGAGAGACGTCATGACGTCTCTCCCATAGCGCGCACTGACAGAGCCGGAAGCCGGAGCTCAGTACTGAGCTCCTGCCTCCGGCTGCCGCTGCGGAGAGGGAGACGGGCGCCCGCTGGTAACGCGATCTCAGCGGGCGCCCGGCATCTCCCTGCAGCGCCGCCCGGGACATCGGGTTAGGTGAGCCGGGGGAGGCGGAACTGCGTTCCGTCTCCTGGTGGAACTGACGGAACGCAGTTCCGGCCCGTTCCGGCTCACTTTAACCCCTGGGTGCATCCTGCTAATACCTCCATACCCACTGATATCACTGTGGTACATCGTGCTAATACCCCCATACCCACTGATATCACTGTGGTGCATCGTGCTAATACCCCCATACCCACTGATATCACTGTGGTGCATCGTGCTAATACCCCCCATACCCACTGACATCAACATGGTGCATCGTGCTAATACCCCCATACCCACTGACATCACTGTGGTGCATCGTGCTAATACCCCCATACCCACTGATATCACTGTGGTGCATCATGCTAATACCCCCATACCCACTCATATCACTGTGGTACATCGTGCTAATACCCCCATACCCACTGATATCACTGTGGTGCATCGTGCTAATACCCCCATACCCACTCATATCACTGTGGTACATCGTGCTAATACCCCCATACCCACTGATATCACTGTGGTGCATCGTGCTAATACCCCCATACCCACTGACATCATCATGGTGCATCGTGCTAACACCCCCATACCCACTGACATCACTGTGGTGCATCGTGCTAATACCCCATACACACTGATATCACTGTGGTGCATCATGCTAATACCCCCATACCCACTCATATCACTGTGGTGCATCGTGCTAATACCCCCATACCCACTGACATCAACATGGTGCATCGTGCTAATAACCCCATACCCACTCATATCACTGTGGTGCATCGTGCTAATACCCCCATACCCACTGATATCACTGTGGTGCATCATGCTAATACCCCCATAGCCACTCATATCACTGTGGGGCATCGTGCTAATACCCCCATACCCACTCATATCACTGTGGTGCATCATGCTAATACCCCCATAGCCACTCATATCACTGTGGGGCATCGTGCTAATACCCCCATACCCACTCATATCACTGTGGTGCATCATGCTAATATCCCCATACCCACTGACATCACTGTGGTGCATCGTGCTAATACCCCCATACCCACTCATATCACTGTGGTGCATCGTGCTAATACCCCCATACCCACTGATATCACTGTGGGGCATCGTGCTAATACCCCCATACCCACTCATATCACTGTGGTGCATCATGCTAATACCCCCATACCCACTGATATCACTGTGGTGCATCGTGCTAATACCCCCATACCCACTGTTATCACTGTGGTGCATTGTGCTAATACCCCCATAGCCACTCATATCACTATGGTGCATCCTGCTAATACCCCCATACCCACTGATATCACTGTGGTGCATCGTGCTAATACCCCCATAGCCACTCATATCACTGTGGTGCATCGTGCTAATACCCCCATAGCCACTCATATCACTATGGTGCATCCTGCTAATACCCCCATACCCACTGACATCACTGTGGTGCATCGTGCTAATACCCCCATATCCACTGACATCACTCTGGTGCATCGTGCTAATACCCCCATACCCACTGATATCACTGTGGTGCATCGTGCTAATACCCCCATACCCACTCATATCACTGTGGTGCATCGTGCTAATACCCCCATACCCACTGACATCAACGTGGTGCATCGTGCTAATAACCCCATACCCACTGACATCACTGTGGTGCATCGTGCTAATACCCCCATACCCACTGATATCACTGTGGTGCATCGTGCTAATACCCCCATACCCACTGACATCACTGTGGTGCATCGTGCTAATACCCCCATACCCACTGATATCACTGTGGTGCATCGTGCTAATACCCCCATACCCATTCATATCACTGTGGTGCATCGTGCTAATACCCCCATACCCACTGACATCAACATGGTGCATCGTGCTAATAACCCCATACCCACTGACATCACTGTGGTGCATCGTGCTAATACCCCCATACCCACTCATATCACTGTGGTGCATCGTGCTAATACCCCCATACCCACTGATATCACTGTGGTGCATCATGCTAATACCCCCATAGCCACTCATATCACTGTGGGGCATCGTGCTAATACCCCCATACCCACTCATATCACTGTGGGGCATCGTGCTAATACCCCCATACCCACTGACATCACTCTGGTGCATCGTGCTAATACCCCCATACCCACTAATATCATTGTGGTACATCGTGCTAATACCCCCATACCCACTGATATCACTGTGGTGCATCGTGCTAATACCCCCATACCCACTGATATCATTGTGGTACATCGTGCTAATACCCCCATACCCACTGATATCACTGTGGTGCATCGTGCTAATCCCCCCATACCCACTGACATCAATGTGGTGCATCGTGCAAACTACCCCCACACCCTAACATTCCGGGCCAGCACAATCCGGGGGTTTCTGTGTTATGGACTTGAACCTTAGGACCTGATGAGGTCACCTGGCTGTGGTAGGTGGGCCCATATTTTTTGGCAAAAATGATGCTAAGAACCCCACTTGTTAAATTGTTGTTTATTTTAATTGTTCTGATTGCCAGTGTTCAAAGTGTTTAGAGTGTGCATCTGCATTTTCTCTTTTTTTCCTGTGTGGCACCTCAAGTCTCAGCATGGTAGCGCCTCTAATTATGTTTACAATTAGGATGTGCAGTCCAGCCCCCCATCCCCTGTATCCTGAGATTGACAAGCTCAGTCGGAGCGGGATAGGGCACTGCATCCAAATGGCTCCCACTGCAGGTGACGGAGAGAAGGGAGTTGGGGCAGGAGAAGATGTATTAAACATTGGAGACAGATAAAGTATCAACCGGTCAACTCCTAACTGTCATTTTTCAAACGCAACCTGTAGTAGCTGATTGGTTGGTACTTTATCTCTCTCCAATCTCTCCCTGAGTATGTTTGAGCAGAGGTAAATGTGGAGTTTTCATTCATCCATAATTTGGCCCAGTCACAACAAAATAAATTTGCTGAAAAAGTAGCAGTGATGTTGATGACATCCGTCAGGAAGTTCTGCTCTTACTACAGAGTATTCCAGCTCTGCACAGCCCCTAGTGTAACGCTCAAAGCCAGACCCTCCCTCCGCTCCAGGCTTGTTACAGCCCCTAGTGTAACGCTCAAAGCCAGACCCTCCCTCCGCTCCAGCCTTGTTACAGCCCCCAGCATAACGCTCAAAGCCAGCCCCGCCCTCCGCTCCAGCCTTGTTACAGCCCCTAGCGTAACGCTCAAAGCCAGACCCTCCCTCCGCTCCAGGCTTGTTACAGCCCCCAGCATAGCGCTCAAAGCCAGACCCTCCCTCCGCTCCAGGCTTGTTACAGCCCCCAGCATAACGCTCAAAGCCAGACCCTCCCTCCGCTCCAGGCTTGTTACAGCCCCCAGCATAACGCTCAAAGCCAGACCCTCCCTCCGCTCCAGGCTTGTTACAGCCCCCAGCATAACGCTCAAAGCCAGACCCTCCCTCCGCTCCAGGCTTGTTACAGCCCCCAGCATAACGCTCAAAGCCAGACCCTCCCTCCGCTCCAGGCTTGTTACAGCCCCCAGCATAACGCTCAAAGCCAGACCCTCCCTCCGCTCCAGCCTTGTTACAGCCCCCAGCATAACGCTCAAAGCCAGACCCTCCCTCCGCTCCAAGCTTGTTACAGCCCCCAGCATAACGCTCAAAGCCAGACCCTCCCTCCGCTCCAGGCTTGTTACAGCCCCCAGCGTAACGCTCAAAGCCAGACCCTCCCTCCGCTCCAGCCTTGTTACAGCCCCCAGCGTAACGCTCAAAGCCAGACCCTCCCTCCGCTCCAGGCTTGTTACAGCCCCCAGCATAACGCTCAAAGCCAGACCCTCCCTCCGCTCCAGCCTTGTTACAGCCCCTAGCGTAACGCTCAAAGCCAGACCCTCCCTCTGCTCCAGGCTTGTTACAGCCCCCAGCATAACGCTCAAAGCCAGACCCTCCCTCCGCTCCAGGCTTGTTACAGCTCCCAGCGTAACGCTCAAAGCCAGACCCTCCCTCCGCTCCAGCCTTGTTACAGCCCCCAGCATAACGCTCAAAGCCAGACCCTCCCTCCGCTCCAGCCTTGTTACAGCCCCTAGTGTAACGCTCAAAGCCAGACCCTCCCTCCGCTCCAGGCTTGTTACAGCCCCCAGCATAACGCTCAAAGCCAGACCCTCCCTCCGCTCCAGCCTTGTTACAGCCCCCAGCATAACGCTCAAAGCCAGACCCTCCCTCCGCTCCAGCCTTGTTACAGCTCCCAGCATAACGCTCAAAGCCAGACCCTCCCTCCGCTCCAGCCTTGTTACAGCTCCCAGCATAACGCTCAAAGCCAGACCCTCCCTCCGCTCCAGCCTTGTTACAGCTCCCAGCATAACGCTCAAAGCCAGACCCTCCCTCCGCTCCAGGCTTGTTACAGCCCCCAGCATAACGCTCAAAGCCAGACCCTCCCTCCGCTCCAGCCTTGTTACAGCCCCCAGCATAACGCTCAAAGCCAGACCCTCCCTCCGCTCCAGCCTTGTTACAGCTCCCAGCATAACGCTCAAAGCCAGACCCTCCCTCCGCTCCAGCCTTGTTACAGCTCCCAGCATAACGCTCAAAGCCAGACCCTCCCTCCGCTCCAGCCTTGTTACAGCTCCCAGCATAACGCTCAAAGCCAGACCCTCCCTCCGCTCCAGGCTTGTTACAGGCCCCAGCATAACGCTCAAAGCCAGACCCTCCCTCCGCTCCAGGCTTGTTACAGCCCCCAGCATAACGCTCAAAGCCAGACCCTCCCTCCGCTCCAGCCTTGTTACAGCCCCCAGCATAACGCTCAAAGCCAGACCCTCCCTCCGCTCCAGCCTTGTTACAGCCCCCAGCATAACGCTCAAAGCCAGACCCGCCCTCCGCTCCAGCCTTGTTACAGCTCCCAGCATAACGCTCAAAGCCAGACCCTCCCTCCGCTCCAGGCTTGTTACAGCCCCCAGCATAACGCTCAAAGCCAGACCCTCCCTCCGCACCAGGCTTGTTACAGCCCCCAGCATAACGCTCAAAGCCAGACCCTCCCTCCGCTCCAGGCTTGTTACAGCCCCCAGCATAACGCTCAAAGCCAGACCCTCCCTCCGCTCCAGGCTTGTTACAGCTCCCAGCATAACGCTCAAAGCCAGACCCTCCCTCCGCTCCAGGCTTGTTACAGCCCCCAGCATAACGCTCAAAGCCAGACCCTCCCTCCGCTCCAGGCTTGTTACAGCTCCCAGCATAACGCTCAAAGCCAGACCCTCCCTCCGCTCCAGCCTTGTTACAGCCCCCAGCATAACGCTCAAAGCCAGACCCGCCCTCCGCTCCAGCCTTGTTACAGCCCCCAGCATAACGCTCAAAGCCAGACCCTCCCTCCGCTCCAGCCTTGTTACAGGCCCCAGCATAACGCTCAAAGCCAGACCCTCCCTCCGCTCCAGGCTTGTTACAGCCCCCAGCATAACGCTCAAAGCCAGACCCTCCCTCCGCTCCAGGCTTGTTACAGCCCCCAGCATAACGCTCAAAGCCAGACCCTCCCTCCGCTCCAGGCTTGTTACAGCCCCCAGCATAACGCTCAAAGCCAGACCCTCCCTCCGCTCCAGGCTTGTTACAGCCCCCAGCATAACGCTCAAAGCCAGACCCTCCCTCCGCTCCAGGCTTGTTACAGCTCCCAGCATAACGCTCAAAGCCAGACCCGCCCTCCGCTCCAGGCTTGTTACAGCTCCCAGCATAACGCTCAAAGCCAGCCCCGCCCTCCGCTCCAGCCTTGTTACAGCCCCCAGCATAACGCTCAAAGCCAGACCCTCCCTCCGCTCCAGCCTTGTTACAGGCCCCAGCATAACGCTCAAAGCCAGACCCTCCCTCCGCTCCAGCCTTGTTACAGCCCCCAGCATAACGCTCAAAGCCAGACCCTCCCTCCGCTCCAGGCTTGTTACAGCCCCCAGCATAACGCTCAAAGCCAGACCCTCCCTCCGCTCCAGGCTTGTTACAGCCCCCAGCGTAACGCTCAAAGCCAGACCCTCCCTCCGCTCCAGCCTTGTTACAGGCCCCAGCATAACGCTCAAAGCCAGACCCTCCCTCCGCTCCAGGCTTGTTACAGCCCCCAGCATAACGCTCAAAGCCAGACCCTCCCTCCGCTCCAGCCTTGTTACAGGCCCCAGCATAACGCTCAAAGCCAGAACCTCCCTCCGCTCCAGGCTTGTTACAGCCCCCAGCATAACGCTCAAAGCCAGACCCTCCCTCCGCTCCAGGCTTGTTACAGCCCCCAGCATAACGCTCAAAGCCAGACCCTCCCTCCGCTCCAGCCTTGTTACAGGCCCCAGCATAACGCTCAAAGCCAGACCCTCCCTCCGCTCCAGGCTTGTTACAGCCCCCAGCATAACGCTCAAAGCCAGACCCTCCCTCCGCTCCAGCCTTGTTACAGCTCCCAGCATAACGCTCAAAGCCAGACCCTCCCTCCGCTCCAGGCTTGTTACAGCCCCCAGCATAACGCTCAAAGCCAGACCCTCCCTCCGCTCCAGGCTTGTTACAGCCCCCAGCATAACGCTCAAAGCCAGACCCTCCCTCCGCTCCAGGCTTGTTACAGCCCCCAGCGTAACGCTCAAAGCCAGACCCTCCCTCCGCTCCAGCCTTGTTACAGGCCCCAGCATAACGCTCAAAGCCAGACCCTCCCTCCGCTCCAGGCTTGTTACAGCCCCCAGCATAACGCTCAAAGCCAGACCCTCCCTCCGCTCCAGCCTTGTTACAGGCCCCAGCATAACGCTCAAAGCCAGACCCTCCCTCCGCTCCAGGCTTGTTACAGCCCCCAGCATAACGCTCAAAGCCAGACCCTCCCTCCGCTCCAGGCTTGTTACAGCCCCCAGCATAACGCTCAAAGCCAGACCCTCCCTCCGCTCCAGCCTTGTTACAGCCCCCAGCATAACGCTCAAAGCCAGACCCGCCCTCCGCTCCAGGCTTGTTACAGCTCCCAGCATAACGCTCAAAGCCAGACCCTCCCTCCGCTCCAGCCTTGTTACAGCCCCCAGCATAACGCTCAAAGCCAGACCCTCCCTCCGCTCCAGCCTTGTTACAGCCCCCAGCATAACGCTCAAAGCCAGACCCTCCCTCCGCTCCAGGCTTGTTACAGCCCCCAGCATAACGCTCAAAGCCAGACCCTCCCTCCGCTCCAGGCTTGTTACAGCTCCCAGCATAACGCTCAAAGCCAGACCCTCCCTCCGCTCCAGCCTTGTTACAGCTCCCAGCATAACGCTCAAAGCCAGACCCTCCCTCCGCTCCAGCCTTGTTACAGGCCCCAGCATAACGCTCAAAGCCAGACCCTCCCTCCGCTCCAGCCTTGTTACAGCCCCCAGCATAACGCTCAAAGCCAGACCCTCCCTCCGCTCCAGCCTTGTTACAGGCCCCAGCATAACGCTCAAAGCCAGACCCTCCCTCCGCTCCAGCCTTGTTACAGCTCCCAGCATAACGCTCAAAGCCAGACCCTCCCTCCGCTCCAGCCTTGTTACAGCTCCCAGCATAACGCTCAAAGCCAGACCCTCCCTCCGCTCCAGGCTTGTTACAGCCCCCAGCATAACGCTCAAAGCCAGACCCTCCCTCCGCTCCAGGCTTGTTACAGCCCCCAGCATAACGCTCAAAGCCAGACCCTCCCTCTGCTCCAGCCTTGTTACAGCTCCCAGCATAACGCTCAAAGCCAGACCCTCCCTCCGCTCCAGGCTTGTTACAGCTCCCAGCATAACACTCAAAGCCAGACCCTCCCTCCGCTCCAGGCTTGTTACAGCTCCCAGCATAACGCTCAAAGCCAGACCCGCCCTCCGCTCCAGGCTTGTTACAGCTCCCAGCATAACGCTCAAAGCCAGACCCTCCCTCCGCTCCAGCCTTGTTACAGCCCCCAGCATAACGCTCAAAGCCAGACCCTCCCTCCGCTCCAGGCTTGTTACAGCCCCCAGCATAACGCTCAAAGCCAGACCCTCCCTCCGCTCCAGCCTTGTTACAGCCCCCAGCATAACGCTCAAAGCCAGACCCTCCCTCCGCTCCAGCCTTGTTACAGGCCCCAGCATAACGCTCAAAGCCAGACCCTCCCTCCGCTCCAGCCTTGTTACAGCCCCCAGCATAACGCTCAAAGCCAGACCCTCCCTCCGCTCCAGCCTTGTTACAGGCCCCAGCATAACGCTCAAAGCCAGACCCTCCCTCCGCTCCAGGCTTGTTACTGCCCCCAGCATAACGCTCAAAGCCAGACCCTCCCTCCGCTCCAGGCTTGTTACAGCTCCCAGCATAACGCTCAAAGCCAGACCCTCCCTCCGCTCCAGCCTTGTTACAGCCCCCAGCATAACGCTCAAAGCCAGACCCTCCCTCCGCTCCAGCCTTGTTACAGGCCCCAGCATAACGCTCAAAGCCAGACCCTCCCTCCGCTCCAGGCTTGTTACAGCCCCCAGCATAACGCTCAAAGCCAGACCCTCCCTCCGCTCCAGGCTTGTTACAGCCCCCAGCATAACGCTCAAAGCCAGACCCTCCCTCCGCTCCAGGCTTGTTACAGCCCCCAGCATAACGCTCAAAGCCAGACCCTCCCTCCGCTCCAGGCTTGTTACAGCCCCCAGCGTAACGCTCAAAGCCAGACCCTCCCTCCGCTCCAGCCTTGTTACAGGCCCCAGCATAACGCTCAAAGCCAGACCCTCCCTCCGCTCCAGGCTTGTTACAGCCCCCAGCATAACGCTCAAAGCCAGACCCTCCCTCCGCTCCAGCCTTGTTACAGGCCCCAGCATAACGCTCAAAGCCAGAACCTCCCTCCGCTCCAGTCTTGTTACAGCCCCCAGCATAACGCTCAAAGCCAGACCCTCCCTCCGCTCCAGGCTTGTTACAGCCCCCAGCATAACGCTCAAAGCCAGACCCTCCCTCCGCTCCAGCCTTGTTACAGGCCCCAGCATAACGCTCAAAGCCAGACCCTCCCTCCGCTCCAGGCTTGTTACAGCCCCCAGCATAACGCTCAAAGCCAGACCCTCCCTCCGCTCCAGCCTTGTTACAGCTCCCAGCATAACGCTCAAAGCCAGACCCTCCCTCCGCTCCAGGCTTGTTACAGCCCCCAGCATAACGCTCAAAGCCAGACCCTCCCTCCGCTCCAGGCTTGTTACAGCCCCCAGCATAACGCTCAAAGCCAGACCCTCCCTCCGCTCCAGGCTTGTTACAGCCCCCAGCGTAACGCTCAAAGCCAGACCCTCCCTCCGCTCCAGCCTTGTTACAGGCCCCAGCATAACGCTCAAAGCCAGACCCTCCCTCTGCTCCAGGCTTGTTACAGCCCCCAGCATAACGCTCAAAGCCAGACCCTCCCTCCGCTCCAGCCTTGTTACAGGCCCCAGCATAACGCTCAAAGCCAGACCCTCCCTCCGCTCCAGGCTTGTTACAGCCCCCAGCATAACGCTCAAAGCCAGACCCTCCCTCCGCTCCAGGCTTGTTACAGCCCCCAGCATAACGCTCAAAGCCAGACCCTCCCTCCGCTCCAGCCTTGTTACAGCCCCCAGCATAACGCTCAAAGCCAGACCCGCCCTCCGCTCCAGGCTTGTTACAGCTCCCAGCATAACGCTCAAAGCCAGACCCTCCCTCCGCTCCAGCCTTGTTACAGCCCCCAGCATAACGCTCAAAGCCAGACCCTACCTCCGCTCCAGCCTTGTTACAGCCCCCAGCATAACGCTCAAAGCCAGACCCTCCCTCCGCTCCAGGCTTGTTACAGCCCCCAGCATAACGCTCAAAGCCAGACCCTCCCTCCGCTCCAGGCTTGTTACAGCTCCCAGCATAACGCTCAAAGCCAGACCCTCCCTCCGCTCCAGCCTTGTTACAGCTCCCAGCATAACGCTCAAAGCCAGACCCTCCCTCCGCTCCAGCCTTGTTACAGGCCCCAGCATAACGCTCAAAGCCAGACCCTCCCTCCGCTCCAGCCTTGTTACAGCCCCCAGCATAACGCTCAAAGCCAGACCCTCCCTCCGCTCCAGCCTTGTTACAGGCCCCAGCATAACGCTCAAAGCCAGACCCTCCCTCCGCTCCAGCCTTGTTACAGCTCCCAGCATAACGCTCAAAGCCAGACCCTCCCTCCGCTCCAGCCTTGTTACAGCTCCCAGCATAACGCTCAAAGCCAGACCCTCCCTCCGCTCCAGGCTTGTTACAGCCCCCAGCATAACGCTCAAAGCCAGACCCTCCCTCCGCTCCAGGCTTGTTACAGCCCCCAGCATAACGCTCAAAGCCAGACCCTCCCTCTGCTCCAGCCTTGTTACAGCTCCCAGCATAACGCTCAAAGCCAGACCCTCCCTCCGCTCCAGGCTTGTTACAGCTCCCAGCATAACACTCAAAGCCAGACCCTCCCTCCGCTCCAGGCTTGTTACAGCTCCCAGCATAACGCTCAAAGCCAGACCCGCCCTCCGCTCCAGGCTTGTTACAGCTCCCAGCATAACGCTCAAAGCCAGACCCTCCCTCCGCTCCAGCCTTGTTACAGCCCCCAGCATAACGCTCAAAGCCAGACCCTCCCTCCGCTCCAGGCTTGTTACAGCCCCCAGCATAACGCTCAAAGCCAGACCCTCCCTCCGCTCCAGCCTTGTTACAGCCCCCAGCATAACGCTCAAAGCCAGACCCTCCCTCCGCTCCAGCCTTGTTACAGGCCCCAGCATAACGCTCAAAGCCAGACCCTCCCTCCGCTCCAGCCTTGTTACAGCCCCCAGCATAACGCTCAAAGCCAGACCCTCCCTCCGCTCCAGCCTTGTTACAGGCCCCAGCATAACGCTCAAAGCCAGACCCTCCCTCCGCTCCAGGCTTGTTACTGCCCCCAGCATAACGCTCAAAGCCAGACCCTCCCTCCGCTCCAGGCTTGTTACAGCTCCCAGCATAACGCTCAAAGCCAGACCCTCCCTCCGCTCCAGCCTTGTTACAGCCCCCAGCATAACGCTCAAAGCCAGACCCTCCCTCCGCTCCAGCCTTGTTACAGGCCCCAGCATAACGCTCAAAGCCAGACCCTCCCTCCGCTCCAGGCTTGTTACAGCCCCCAGCATAACGCTCAAAGCCAGACCCTCCCTCCGCTCCAGGCTTGTTACAGCCCCCAGCATAACGCTCAAAGCCAGACCCTCCCTCCGCTCCAGGCTTGTTACAGCCCCCAGCATAACGCTCAAAGCCAGACCCTCCCTCCGCTCCAGGCTTGTTACAGCCCCCAGCGTAACGCTCAAAGCCAGACCCTCCCTCCGCTCCAGCCTTGTTACAGGCCCCAGCATAACGCTCAAAGCCAGACCCTCCCTCCGCTCCAGGCTTGTTACAGCCCCCAGCATAACGCTCAAAGCCAGACCCTCCCTCCGCTCCAGCCTTGTTACAGGCCCCAGCATAACGCTCAAAGCCAGAACCTCCCTCCGCTCCAGTCTTGTTACAGCCCCCAGCATAACGCTCAAAGCCAGACCCTCCCTCCGCTCCAGGCTTGTTACAGCCCCCAGCATAACGCTCAAAGCCAGACCCTCCCTCCGCTCCAGCCTTGTTACAGGCCCCAGCATAACGCTCAAAGCCAGACCCTCCCTCCGCTCCAGGCTTGTTACAGCCCCCAGCATAACGCTCAAAGCCAGACCCTCCCTCCGCTCCAGCCTTGTTACAGCTCCCAGCATAACGCTCAAAGCCAGACCCTCCCTCCGCTCCAGGCTTGTTACAGCCCCCAGCATAACGCTCAAAGCCAGACCCTCCCTCCGCTCCAGGCTTGTTACAGCCCCCAGCATAACGCTCAAAGCCAGACCCTCCCTCCGCTCCAGGCTTGTTACAGCCCCCAGCGTAACGCTCAAAGCCAGACCCTCCCTCCGCTCCAGCCTTGTTACAGGCCCCAGCATAACGCTCAAAGCCAGACCCTCCCTCCGCTCCAGGCTTGTTACAGCCCCCAGCATAACGCTCAAAGCCAGACCCTCCCTCCGCTCCAGCCTTGTTACAGGCCCCAGCATAACGCTCAAAGCCAGACCCTCCCTCCGCTCCAGGCTTGTTACAGCCCCCAGCATAACGCTCAAAGCCAGACCCTCCCTCCGCTCCAGGCTTGTTACAGCCCCCAGCATAACGCTCAAAGCCAGACCCTCCCTCCGCTCCAGCCTTGTTACAGCCCCCAGCATAACGCTCAAAGCCAGACCCGCCCTCCGCTCCAGGCTTGTTACAGCTCCCAGCATAACGCTCAAAGCCAGACCCTCCCTCCGCTCCAGGCTTGTTACAGCCCCTAGTGTAACGCTCAAAGCCAGACCCTCCCTCCGCTCCAGCCTTGTTACAGCCCCCAGCATAACGCTCAAAGCCAGACCCTCCCTCCGCTCCAGCCTTGTTACAGCCCCCAGCATAACGCTCAAAGCCAGACCCTCCCTCCGCTCCAGGCTTGTTACAGCCCCCAGCATAACGCTCAAAGCCAGACCCTCCCTCCGCTCCAGGCTTGTTACAGCTCCCAGCATAACGCTCAAAGCCAGACCCTCCCTCCGCTCCAGCCTTGTTACAGCTCCCAGCATAACGCTCAAAGCCAGACCCTCCCTCCGCTCCAGCCTTGTTACAGGCCCCAGCATAACGCTCAAAGCCAGACCCTCCCTCCGCTCCAGCCTTGTTACAGCCCCCAGCATAACGCTCAAAGCCAGACCCTCCCTCCGCTCCAGCCTTGTTACAGGCCCCAGCATAACGCTCAAAGCCAGACCCTCCCTCCGCTCCAGCCTTGTTACAGCTCCCAGCATAACGCTCAAAGCCAGACCCTCCCTCCGCTCCAGCCTTGTTACAGCTCCCAGCATAACGCTCAAAGCCAGACCCTCCCTCCGCTCCAGGCTTGTTACAGCCCCCAGCATAACGCTCAAAGCCAGACCCTCCCTCCGCTCCAGGCTTGTTACAGCCCCCAGCATAACGCTCAAAGCCAGACCCTCCCTCTGCTCCAGCCTTGTTACAGCTCCCAGCATAACGCTCAAAGCCAGACCCTCCCTCCGCTCCAGGCTTGTTACAGCTCCCAGCATAACACTCAAAGCCAGACCCTCCCTCCGCTCCAGGCTTGTTACAGCTCCCAGCATAACGCTCAAAGCCAGACCCGCCCTCCGCTCCAGGCTTGTTACAGCTCCCAGCATAACGCTCAAAGCCAGACCCTCCCTCTGCTCCAGCCTTGTTACAGCCCCCAGCATAACGCTCAAAGCCAGACCCTCCCTCCGCTCCAGGCTTGTTACAGCCCCCAGCATAACGCTCAAAGCCAGACCCTCCCTCCGCTCCAGCCTTGTTACAGCCCCCAGCATAACGCTCAAA
The DNA here is from genome assembly GCF_028390025.1 of Pseudophryne corroboree. NCBI lineage: Eukaryota > Metazoa > Chordata > Amphibia > Anura > Myobatrachidae > Pseudophryne > Pseudophryne corroboree. The sequence continues at coordinate 365,848,234 of NC_086454.1, read as the reverse complement.
GCCAGACCCTCCCTCCGCTCCAGCCTTGTTACAGGCCCCAGCATAACGCTCAAAGCCAGACCCTCCCTCCGCTCCAGCCTTGTTACAGCCCCCAGCATAACGCTCAAAGCCAGACCCTCCCTCCGCTCCAGCCTTGTTACAGGCCCCAGCATAACGCTCAAAGCCAGACCCTCCCTCCGCTCCAGGCTTGTTACTGCCCCCAGCATAACGCTCAAAGCCAGACCCTCCCTCCGCTCCAGGCTTGTTACAGCTCCCAGCATAACGCTCAAAGCCAGACCCTCCCTCCGCTCCAGCCTTGTTACAGCCCCCAGCATAACGCTCAAAGCCAGACCCTCCCTCCGCTCCAGCCTTGTTACAGGCCCCAGCATAACGCTCAAAGCCAGACCCTCCCTCCGCTCCAGGCTTGTTACAGCCCCCAGCATAACGCTCAAAGCCAGACCCTCCCTCCGCTCCAGGCTTGTTACAGCCCCCAGCATAACGCTCAAAGCCAGACCCTCCCTCCGCTCCAGGCTTGTTACAGCCCCCAGCATAACGCTCAAAGCCAGACCCTCCCTCCGCTCCAGGCTTGTTACAGCCCCCAGCATAACGCTCAAAGCCAGACCCTCCCTCCGCTCCAGCCTTGTTACAGCCCCCAGCATAACGCTCAAAGCCAGACCCTCCCTCCGCTCCAGGCTTGTTACAGCTCCCAGCATAACGCTCAAAGCCAGCCCCGCCCTCCGCTCCAGCCTTGTTACAGCCCCCAGCATAACGCTCAAAGCCAGACCCTCCCTCCGCTCCAGCCTTGTTACAGCCCCCAGCATAACGCTCAAAGCCAGACCCTCCCTCCGCTCCAGCCTTGTTACAGGCCCCAGCATAACGCTCAAAGCCAGACCCTCCCTCCGCTCCAGGCTTGTTACAGCCCCCAGCATAACGCTCAAAGCCAGACCCGCCCTCCGCTCCAGGCTTGTTACAGCCCCCAGCGTAACGCTCAAAGCCAGACCCTCCCTCCGCTCCAGGCTTGTTACAGCCCCCAGCATAATGCTCAAAGCCAGACCCTCCCTCCGCTCCAGCCTTGTTACAGCTCCCAGCATAACGCTCAAAGCCAGACCCTCCCTCCGCTCCAGCCTTGTTACAGCTCCCAGCATAACGCTCAAAGCCAGACCCTCCCTCCGCTCCAGGCTTGTTACAGCCCCCAGCGTAACGCTCAAAGCCAGACCCGCCCTCCGCTCCAGGCTTGCTGCAGCACCCAGTAAAGGTGGGGGGGATGTTGGGGGGCTTTTCAGTTGAAAACATATAATAAATTGTAGCAATAAATAATTTGTTTATGCAGATTGATAATCAGAGAAAGCTAATTAGTATTAAATACATTTTTCATCATTTTATGGTATGTTCCCTTTCAGTTAAGATCCCACTTCTGTCTATAGAACAAATGGATTTAATTAAGGTTAAATAGATATTTTTATTTGTCATGAATATTGTATACTCATTAGTAAAATACGGTCAGAATAAGTTTTCCCAGTGAAATCTCTGGAGGTCAGTAGCTGCGTCCTTTTGCATAATTATTCACCATAAAGCATCGTTCCCAATATCAGACGAGAGCTCATCCCATTCGGAATCTGGTTATGGCTCAAACTCATCTTTATGTTGTAGTTGGACGCATTCTGCTGCCATGTAAGTGTTCAGCCACTTAAAAAGTCCTGCAACAATTTTGGAGCGCAAAATCAATGGCGTTTATTTTCTGGGGACTGTTAATAATGTAATGCAGTTAATTACGCTGCGCCAGTGACATCACTAGGAAGCTGATAAGGGAGAGTTGGTCTTCAGCAGTCTCTGATACATCCTCCGGTAACTGTAGCTGATCTTCAATTGTTTCGGATCCCGAAAAGAATGAGAAATTCATGTTAAAAGTTAGTGTCAATACTTGGGTTGTTCTATTGCTAATGATATGGAAGCTGATTTACAGTAGTCTGTAGGGGAGGGTCTTCAGTATGCCGCAGGCTGGGATCCCGGCCGCCGGTCACTCATACTACACCCGTCTGTAGCTGTTGTAACTTCCCTGTGCAAGCAACCTGTGTAGTCCAAGCCAAACCAACGCCATTATGATAGGGAGGTTAGTTCGGCATCTTAATGGTGATTGGCTGCCCCAGTAGTCATCTCTGAAACCAGTTTTGGGATTGTCAGTGATGATGTCTCCACCTCAGCGTCACTAACACCAGCCAGGAGCTTGATGTGGCCTGACAAAGGGGGTTATTCAAAGTTGTTAGCAAATGGGCAAAGCCATGTGTACTGCAGGTGTGGAAGATGTAACATGTGCAGAAAGAGTTAGATTTGGGTGGGTTATATGGTTTCTGTGCAGCGTAAATACTGGCTGCTTTGTTTGTACACTGCAATTTAGATTTCAGTTTGAACACTCCCCCCCCCCAATCTACCTCTCTCTGCACATGTTACATCTGTCCCCCCTGCAGTGCACATGGTTTTACCCATCTGCTAACAAATTAACTACTGCGATCAACTCTGAATTACCCCCTGTCAGCGACTCTTACTGGGAGAGTGCAGAAAAGAGGGACTGTCACTGTCTGAGAGCATGCCCAGGAGAGGGACTGTCACTGGCTGTCTCACTGGGAGCATGCAGAAAGGAGGGACTGCCACTGAGTCTTACTAGGAGCATGCAGAAGAGAGGGACTGTCACTGACTGTCTGACAAGGAGCGTTCACAAAGGAGGGACTGTCACTGAGAGCGTGCAGAAAAGGGGAACAGTCACTATTTGTCTTACAAGGAGCATGCAGAAATAGGGACTGTCTTATCAGAAGCATGCAGAAAAGAGGGACTGTCACTGACTCACTAAGACCATGCACAGGAGAGGGACTGTCACTGTCTTATCAGAAGCATGCAGAAAAGAGGGACTGTCACCGAGTTTTACTGGGAGAGTGCAGATAAGAGGGACTGTGGGGGCTAAATTAGAGTTGATCACAGCAGCAAATTTGTTAGCAGTTGGGCAAAACCATTTAGATTTTAGTTTAAACACACCCCACCCAAATCTAACTGTCTCAGTACATGTTACATCTGCCCCCCTGCACTGCACCATGGCCCAATTGCTAACTTATTTTTGGTTTGCTAACAACTCTTGAATAACCGACTAGAGTATACGGCGCTGGGTCAGTTTTGTACCTACAGTCAGCACTTGCCGTAGTGTATAATTTGCACATTGATTAGATTTATGAGGTGGTGCCTGATTTAAAATGGTTAACTGTAAATCCACTGAGCCACAATGACTCCAACGGTGGGCATACACCAGCCGATCCTACCACTCGGTGAGGGCATCCAACAAAGGGTTGCATCTACTTCCAATATGGTTCCAAACATGGGTCATTAAATTGAAAAAAGTGAGCCGGGAGCTATTGGCCAGGTTTAACCTGTCAGCACATACACCTGCCAATCAGATTTATGACCTCCCCTGTTGGACTATTTGCCAATATCACCAGCTATCCTGTCATGTGTGGGCAGCACATTGCAGTCTATCTGAGGCTGGATCGACAATCATTAAATATCTTGTTGCCGACGCAGAGTGGGGCGTACGCCCATTTAAAGAGCTTATCGTGCGTGCACTGCAGATGTGTGTAGCACTCTGCATATGGGCGAATAGGCGAATTTGTTCCCATGAGAGTGAAGTGGGATCATCTGCAGCCAAGTTGCGTTCGTCTCTGCGTTGACCCCTCTGTCTCATTGTGCTCAGGAACCAAACTTAGATTCCAAGCTAAGGAAGACAGATAATCATTGCAATATTAAAATAACTTGGGTAGCCCTGTGGCCTCATGGCACTGGGGGTTCGCTTCCAGCCAGAGCATCATATGTGTACAGTTTGTATGTTCTCCATGTGTTTGTGTGGGTTTCCTTTTGTTTCCTTTCACAATAAAAAAATACATACTTGTAAGTTATCTGACTTTGGGCCTAATTCAGACCTAATCACAGCAGCAAATTTGTAAGCAATTGGACAAAACCATGGGGGTCATTCCGAGTTGATCGCTCGCTGCCGATTTTTGCAGCGCAGCGATGAGAGCAAAAAATGGCATTTATACGCATGCCCCGCAAATGCACACGCGCGACGTATGGGTACAACGAATGATGTGGTTTTGCACAGTCTCTAGCAAAGATTTAAGTCGCACTGACGGCCGCAGAGTGATTGACATGAAGTGGGCGTTTCTGGGTGTAAACTGACCATTTTCAGGGAGTGTTTGGAAAAACGCAGGCGTGCCAGGGAAAACGCAGGCGTGCCAGGGAAAATGCAGGCGTGCCAGGGCGAACGCTGGGCGGGTATGTGATGTCAAATCCGGACACGAATAGGCTGAAGTGATCGCAAGCGCTGAGTAGGTTCAGAGATACTCAGAAACTGCACAAACCGTTTTTGCAGAGCTCGGCTGCACAGGCGTTCGCACTTCTGCTAAGCTAAAATACACTCCCCAGTGGGCGGCGACATAGCGTTTGCACGGCTGCTAAAATTAACTAGCGAGCGATCAACTCGGAATGACCCCCCATGTGCAGTGCAGGTGGGGCAGATGTAACATGTGCAGAGAGAGTTAGATTTGGGTGGGGTGTGTTGAAACTGAAATGTAAATTGCAGTGTAAAAATAAAGTAGCCAGTATTTACCCTGCACAGAAACAAAATAACTAGAGATGTGCACCGGAATTTTTTTGTGTTTTGGTTCTGGATTCGGTTCCGCGGCCGTGTTTTGGATTCAAACGCGTTTTGACAAAACCTCCCTGAAAATTTTTTGTCGGATTCGGGTGTGTTTTGGATTCGGGTATTTTTTTTCAAAAAACCCTCATAAACAGCTTAAATCATAGAATTTGGGGGTAATTTTGATCCTATAGTATTATTAACCTCAATAACCACAATTTCCACTAATTTCCAGTCTATTCTGAACACCTCACACCTCACAATACTATTTTTAGTCCTAAAATTTGCACCGAGGTCGCTGGATGACTAAGCAAAGCGACCCAAGAGGGCGACACAAACACCTGGCCCATCTAGGAGTGGCACTGCAGTGTCAGACAGGATGGCACTTAAAAAAATTGGCCCCAAACATCACATGCTGCAAAGAAAAGAGAAAAAGAGGTGCACTGTGGTCGCTGGACGGCTAAGCTAAGCGAGACAAATAACCTCAATATCACAGGAATTATTTGTTCTAATCAATGGTATTATTGGTTCAAATCACTGGAATTATTTGTTCTAATCAATGGTATTATTGGTCCAAATCACTGGAATTATTTGTTCTAATCAATGGTATTATTAGTTCAAATCACTGGAATTATTTGTTCTAATCAATGGTATTATTGGTTCAAATCACTGGAATTATTTGTTCTAATCAATTGTATTATTGGTTCAAATCACTGGAATTATTTGTTCTAATCAATGGTATTATTGGTCCAAATCACTGGAAGAAAATTACAAAATCACTGGAATTTTTGTAAACATTTGTAGAAAGTCGCTGCTTTCTGATTACAGAAATGCTCAGATATTCCTGCGAATCCACAATCCCTTCCCAGAGGAAAAAGAAATTGAGAAACCGTTGTTTGAGAACGTTTGTTCTCTTTCCCTTACAAAGGAACAAACCACTTTCCAAGAAGACTGACGTTTTTGGGATTATGGAGACATAATGGCCCTCATTCCGAGTCGTTCGCTCGGTATTTTTCTTCGCATCGCAGTGAAATTCCGCATAGTGCGCATGCGCAATATTCGCACTGCGACTGCGCCAAGTATCTTTGCTATGAAGATAGTATTTTTACTCACGGCTTTTTCATCGCTCCGGCGATCGTAATGTGATTGACAGGAAATGGGTGTTACTGGGCGGAAACACAGCGTTTTATGGGCGTGTGGCTGAAAACGCTACCGTTTCCGGAAAAAACGCAGGAGTGGCCGGAGAAACGGGGGAGTGGTTGGGCGAACGCTGGGTGTGTTTGTGACGTCAAACCAGGAACGACAAGCACTGAACTGATCGCACAGGCAGAGTAAGTGTGGAGCTACTCTAAAACTGCTAAGTAGTTTGTGATCGCAATATTGCGAATACATCGGTCGCAATTTTAAGATGCTAAGATACACTCCCAGTAGGCGGTGGCTTAGCGTGTGTAACTCTGCTAAATTCGCCTTGCGACCGATCAACTCGGAATGAGGGCCAATGTTTTTGGATATAAATCCTAAAGCAGGTGGTGTATTAGAGCAAAAGAGTGCAAGAGACCAGCCATGCAGTTTCTGAAATATTATGACAAAATGTTACTGTATTTCATAAGCACTCATTCCTAACTCTGCTAAGTACTGTTTGGTATACTGTATCTGGCTTCCAGGAGGTAGTTGTCCATTATTTCAGCTTCCATTGACCTTTTTGAAAGCGGTAAAAGTTATTGATTCATTTTAATTTTCTCCTGCATAGCCCAGTAAAATGTTGCAATGTTAAGTATTGACTTGTGCCTTCTGGGGGTCCACTTCTTCACCAAACCCAGCCAAATCTCATCCTAACCCTCTGTTCCACGTTCTCTATGTACCCCATCTGGGTCACCCATGTCTGTCTACCCCTCCCCTTTAGATTGTAAGCTCTCACGAGCAGGGCCCTCTTCCCTCATGTGCTTATCCTTTGTCTTACTTTAATAATCTTCAACTGTACCACATCCAGCAGTCTTCTGCCACCTGATACTTATTCCAGTGTCATCTGCTGATGTAACTATGTGTATTTACCCTGTACTTGTCCTATTCTGTCATCAACTGTAAATTGCTGTTTTCCTGTTTGATTTGTCGAAGTCAGAAAAATGTCTCAATGCACACTGCCATATTTGCACCGCACACTGGTCCGTGCTGCGCATGCGTATGCTCTCCCGTGGAAGCGCATACCCGCAATAGCGTGCACTCGCACGCGCAGTATGCGCATTTACGGTAGAGTTTATGTGATCGTAGCGTGCGACTCATTCGTTACAAAGGTTCACAATTAATGTCGTTTATAGATCATGTTCCCCTCAATAGTTTCTGTAAGTTTGGTTTAGATAGAATGTCCCTGAGCGGAGGAATCCCTCTTTGTATTGCACGAAGGGTCTAACAGGAGTCATACAGCAGTGTTTGATACCCATCGGAAGAGTATTTAATTAGCAATATTCCGGTGTTGGTTTGGAGCGTATTAATCGCTCGTGCGAATAGTTATGAACATAAGAAATTTATGTCCATTTCTATTATTTACCCGTACTCAGGTATGCGGCGGGAAACCCAGTTTCCCACCCACCTGAGCCGTTTAAACTCAGCACAGCCCACCTGTATGAATCAACCTATGACCTTTGGTTACAGTACAGGGCCGAATTCCTGTGTCCAATAAACTGAAGGATTGTAGGACCAGGAGATTGCATTGTGTGTGGGGCATAAATAGGCAGGCCGACCACATCCAGCTCTCACTCTCTCATCAACGGTTATCTGCTGATAATCGGGAGCTGGATATCGAGGCGCAGGCGATCATACCCTTTGTGCGTAAGTTCTCTCCGTAATCATTGTCTTTCTGTGAGCCAATTCCTCTCTCTCCCTCTGTGTCTATTTCTCTCTCTCTATTTTCTCTTTTCTCTCGTAACTCCCCTAGACTATACTTTATAGTATTGTATTGTATTGTGTTAGGCCAGGATAGTATTGTAGTTTATCCCTTAGTTAGGTGTTTGGTTAGGAAGGCTTTGTTATATTGTAGTGTATCATTTGTACTGTGTTACTCTTTTACAAGTATACTAGATATAATACAGATAATAGGCTTTGGAACCCTAAAACAGTATCTGTGTATTTACTATAGTGTTAAGTGTTCACTTGAGCGTCGGTGACGCTCAAACAGCTTTGTAGGTAGTCAGGCTACACAAAGTTGCATTTACACCCTGTATTCACATTAAGGTATATAGCGCATTACATTGTTAAAAGGTTTAAATATAAAGGTATTGTGCTGTGAGCGTCTGCACCGCTGGTGACCTCCTCGTGGTCTCGAGCGTACGCTACGTTACAGCGAATCTTTCCCCTAGACATAACCAATAACGTGTCCTGTGATCGCTGGGCCGTGAGCGAACGTGACGCTTGAGCGTCTCGCCTACGGCTGAGCGATCGTTGCGCAAATAGCGTATCATTACGGTATTTCTTAAGTAAACAGCGTACAGTGTTCTTAGCTTCATAAGGGTTGTTTATACGACAAAGGAATTTAGCATTGTCAATTGCGGGCTCGCCCGGTCCTTTTCACATCTGCACTAGGTAGATCAGCAGACTTTATCCCCCAGCAAAAGGGTGGGAGGTTGTCTCACAGTTGCTGACGGGATAAGCGTCTGCTTCGCTTAGGTAAAGAGTGCTGAAGGAACCCGGTAACCGGAAGTAAGAACAAAACGCTTGTGTCTTTTAAAACTGTTTATTTTTCTTTTGTCTTGCGTACGCACGCATATACCTGCATTTCTTTCCACTTGTATATTTCATTTTTCGTATATCACTATTCCTGTTTGCCAATTTTTATAGTTGATAGAAAGTGCAAAAAGAGATTTGCTGTTATTTAATAGTAAAAGTAATAATTAAAGTATAGAACACGGTTTTGTCTTAGAGACGAGGCAGCCAGTGTGCAGTGTGGATTGCGGTGGATGATCAGGGATCATCTACATTGATAAATATTGTGTTACGGTGGATCCTCTGCATTGCGTACACGTGTCGCTAACAAAGACTAGCGTACGCAATCCGAAAGGCAGACGCACGCAGCGTACATTACGCAACGTAGCGTCTGGTTACGTCCACGTAGCTCAAGTTGTGATAAAGTGGATTTTAGCGCAAAGCGATAATTAGCGCAAAGGCGATAAGTAACGCACAGCGGTAGATAACGCGACGCGGTAAATAACGCAAATCAATTTTTGGAAAACCCGAAATTTAGTTTAACAGATCCTGCTCCTAATTAGTAACACACTTGGGCTGAAGACAAATTTCTGCGCAGAAATAGAGGTAGAAACAAAAGTGTACATGTGTTGAGTGAGTGTGTTTATACAATTTTAAAGGGGGAACCAAAAGGAAAGCCGAGTACTCGTCAAGGAACATACGTGTAAGTGACATATACGGTGGCTAGGGAGGCATCTCTGGTTAAATAAATATTTGAGCATTAGAGTATAGCGGACCATAAGGTGTAACAAGACCAGGAGGTCATAGTGTAACAAGACCAGGAGGTCATAAGGTAACAAGACCAGGAGGTCATAAGGTAAAAAGGTCCGCTATAAAAGTCCAGTGGCACAACGCCTGGGGTGTTGGTGCAGAACCCATATAGGCCATTAAGCTCTGGCTGAAGGAATTCGCAGCCGAAATTTTCGATTCCACTGGTCGCTCCGCACATAAGATTAGTTGCTTATGTGCTGAACGATTGTACCGCACGTAATTGTGTGCATTAGTAAACCTGACCGGTACTATTTGTGTACGAAGGTCATAAACGCTATTTGTACATTCTGACGTGATTTGTGTAATTTTTTATTTTTGGAAGGGAAGTTCGCTGGTCACTCAGGAACTATCCAACAACCTAAACTTTACTGGAAAGAGTAAGTGTCCTGCGGGTATCCCTCATATGTTCCAGTAAACTGAAGGTTCCATAGGGGCCCTGTATCGAGTACGCCAGCACCATATCGGTGTGATCAGGTCGTATTGGTCGAGGTGGGCGAGTGAGTGGGGTACTCGGTAAACCGCCACCGCCGGCCTACTGTGGAGTAATTTGGTTGTCTGTAAAGGCTTGCTGAAAACCTTGATACAGAAAATCCAAGGAGGACTAAGCAACACCTACAGACGATGGGGGCCAGTTGCTCAGGTAGGGGGCGATCAACCCTGGTTCAGGTTGATTCTGTGAACCGACCAGTTGGGTCGGCACGATATGTAATGTGTGAAAAATACGGTAGTCACACAGAGGTTTTATGTGATGAATGGGAGAGAATGACTGTACAAGACAGGGACAAGTTCCCAAGAATAGGTAGTTTCAGCCCGGAAGTGTTACAAAATTTAAGGAGGAGGATATGTCTCGTAAAACCAACAAAGAGACGAATTCAGCATTATGATTATTTACAGTTGTGGCACCAGGAAGGTGAGATACAGAGAGGTTTGGCTCTGGCGGCAGGATCTGGGGCAGTAAGGAAACTGATAGCCACAGCTCCTCCTCCACCATATATATCAGGAGAGAAGTTGATTACGGAGAAAGACGCACTGGGTTGTAAAACTAAAACTCTTAGTAACCATGTTAATGTTAATGATGTTAACCAAATAACCCATGCAAGTATTAACCCGTGCAAGTTGTACCCTGTTTTGAACCTTCCCCAGGAGTGTGATCAAGAAGACGATCCATCAACAATTTCAGCTCTCTCTCTCGCAGCCACCATTTCAGAGACTACAGTAGGCACATCAACAGCCACGAGATTAGTGAAGGCCCCTAGCGGAGGGATAGGTGAGGTCGTGTCATCAGGTAAGTACGGCACCATGCATTACACTGAAACACTTACACCCCAAGCTGTAGAATCTACACAGAGTGAAGTTATAAGAGTTAATCCAGTTAAGGTGATAGTAGTTCCCAATGGGAAAACAGATGCATCAGGAGTCACACCCATCAGGAACATCGCCATGTATTGCCCGTTCACTAGAATGGAATTAAGGACCATAGTGTCTGAATTCCCAGACCCCAGAAAGGATTTAGTGGCAAGCCAAAAATATATCAGGGATCTAGGAAACACTTTAGAGCCCAATAATAAGGATTGGCAGGTAGTGCTAAGAGCTTGCTTACCCCCCAGTGTCGACCCAGTTAAATTCTTGGCTGATTGTGGACTAGACAAAGAGGTACCACTTACAGATGTGTACGACCAGGATAATGTAAAAAGGATAAATTTGCAGCTAAAAGAATATTTCCCAGCCGTTGCTAAATGGAATAAACTATTCTCCATTAAACAAAAGGAGTCTGAAACGGCAGCAGAATATTTCCACCGGGCATTATCAGAAATGGCAAAATACACTGGTATAGAAGACATAAAGACCAACCCAAACCATCGAGAAGTAGCAGTATCTGTACTGATGGATGGTTTGAAAGAAACATTAAAGGCTAGGGTACAGACCACACAACCATGCTGGCGAGGTCTGTCAGTGTCCACTTTGAGAGAGGCTGCTGTTGATCACGACAAAAACATCACTAGGCACAGGGAGTCGCAAAGTGATAAGTTGATGTCCGTAAGTATACAGGCGCTGACCACAAGGCAGCCTGCGTATGTACCACCGAATCCTGTGGGTAAGGCAAGTGGAATAACATGTTTTTCTTGTAACAGACCAGGACATTTTGCACGAGAATGTAGATCAAAGAATGTACAAAGATCTTTTCAACCCCCCAGACAACAACACCACACACGACATTGGGAGCAGGGTCCACAGAGGCGGAGTTTTGAGCCACATACAGGGGAAACAAAAAGATACCCCCCGAACAGAGATTGGCACGCCTCTGGTAGTTCCCAGCTAACTCCCCCACAAGTAGTTGCTGCCACTGGGATTCAGGGAGGTCACCATACCCAATAGGGGTGTGGCCATACCTGTAACCTGCAGCCAGTTAAATTGATTGCCAGTCTTGGAAGCGAACCAGAGATTGCAATCAATGTGGCTGGTAAAACTTTAAATTTTCTTGTAGACACAGGGGCGGCCAAGTCAGTGATAAATTCGACAGTGGGCATGAGAACCACTGGTAGGACAGTTCCAGCCATGGGAGTAACAGGAGTAGTCCAGCATTACCCTGTTAGCAAACCAGCAGAGATTACAATAGGACCTTTGCATACCAAGCATTCCTTTTTGCTGGCTGCATCGGCACCTACCAATCTCCTGGGAAGAGACTTACTATGCAAAATGGGTTGCGTCATCTATTGTACTCCTGAAGGTGTATTCTTGGACATACCTGAGAATCACGCTCAAGAAGTACGAGATATGTTAGACTCCCCATCAAAATTAATGTCACATTCCATTATGACAAATAGGAATCCATCCCAGGTAGAAGAGATGACATCTCAGATACCAGATTCACTTTGGACAAAAGATGGACAGGACACTGGATTAATGGCAAACGTAGCTCCAGTAGTAGTGCAAGTAAAAGATGGTAGGATAGCTCCAAAAATCCCACAGTATCCTCTGAAGCCAGAGGTGGAGTTAGGAGTTTTTCCCGTAATAGAGCGCTTGCTACAACAGGGCATTCTAGTAAGAACGTCCAGCACAGCAAATAGTCCCATCTTCCCTGTTAAAAAGAGTGGGGGGAGGGGTTACAGGCTAGTGCAGGATCTAAGGGGGATTAACAAAATAGTTGAGAGTCAATTCCCTGTAGTGCCTAATCCAGCTGTCATCCTAATGCAAATTCCTCCCACTGCCAAATTTTTCACTGTCATTGACCTCTGCTCCGCTTTCTTTTCGGTACCTCTGCACCCTGACAGCCAATATTTGTTTGCATTTACATACAGAGGAGTCCAATACACGTGGACTCGATTACCCCAAGGTTTCATAGATAGTCCAAGTATATTTTCTCAGGCTTTGCATGATTGTTTACAGTCTTTTCAACCAGAAAGTGGATCAGTATTGATACAGTATGTGGACGATTTACTACTGTGTTCAGATTCACTGGAAGCCTCTCTGAAAGATACGAAACAACTCCTGTTTCACCTTTCAGACACAGGTCACAAGGTTTCCAAAGACAAGTTACAATTATGCCAAGCTAAGGTAAAATATTTGGGACACTGTCTAACACAAGGACTGAGACACCTGACCGCTGATAGAATCCAAGCCATTAGAGACATGACACTACCACAAACCCAGCAACAGATCAGAACGTTTTTAGGAATGTGTGGGTATTGCCGTAATTGGATCCCAGGGTTTTCCATATTGGCACTACCTCTGCAGGAAATGGTCTCCTCAAACAAACCTGATCGGATTTCGCATACAGACGAATCTGAAACGGCATTTGAGAGACTCAAACAGTGTCTAACGCAGGCACCTGCACTAGGTATGCCAGACTATGGGAAACCCTTTGAACTATACGGAACAGAAAGTGCTGGGTGCGCAGCAGGTGTACTAACACAAAAACACGGTGACGCCAGCAGGCCAGTTGCATACTACAGCGCTCAGCTAGATACGGTAGCGCGGTCCCTCCCCACATGCTTGCGTAGCGTTGCGGCGATAGCATTGCTAGTGACGAAAAGCGAAGATGTCGTGCTAGGCCACAACCTCACAATCCATACACCACATGCAGTATCTGCCTTATTAAATTCTGCCCAAACCAGACATGTCTCATCAGCAAGGTTTACGAGATGGGAATTGGCATTAATGGCCCCAGTAAACATCACCATAAGGAGATGCAGCGCATTAAACCCTGCAACATTTCTCCCAGGTGTGCCTGGACAGGCACAAAGGGTGGGAGGTGAGAGTGATGGGGAAGGAGGATTTTATACAAAGGAGGATGCACATGATTGTATGGAATATTTGACCCAAAATTTTACCGCAAGGCCTGACATCAGTGACAATCCACTAGAAGATGCAGAACTCACGTTCTACACGGACGGTAGTTGTCACAGACAGTCAGACTCGGGAGACTTGTGTACTGGATACGCAGTCGTAGATGACCAAGACACCATAGAAGCGGAACCGCTAGGCCCACCTCACTCAGCCCAGGTTGCTGAACTGGTCGCCCTAACCAGAGCATGTGAATTGGCTAAGGGTAAGTCTGCCAATATCTACACCGATTCTAGATACGCGTTCGGGGTAGTCCATGATTTCGGAGCCCTATGGCGGCTCAGAAATTTCATGACGGCAGCTGGCACACCGATAGCGCATGCAGCGTATATAAAAAGGCTTCTAACAGCGATACAGGAACCCGACAGAGTGGCTGTTATCAAATGTAAAGCACATACGTATAGCCAAGACCCAGTATCCCTTGGTAACAGCCGAGCAGACGAAGCTGCAAAGCTTGCAGCTGCTACCCCCATACGGACAGACACCACACAGTTGATGGTATTTAATACCATCAACACACAGAAGTTGTGTGAGATGCAGAGTTTGTGTTCCACTCAAGAGAGAGCAGTCTGGAAGGCAAAGGGATATGGCCAGGAGCCCTCAGGGCTCTGGACGGATGGACATGGTAAACCAGTGGCCCCCAGGGCATACCTTCCATGTCTGGCTGAAGCAGCTCACGGGCTGACTCATCTAGGCAAGGAGGGGATGTGCAAATTGGTAAGAGCATACTGGTGCGCCCCAGGATTCTCCTCTCATGCTGGTAAAAGAGCAATGTCATGCCTTACCTGTCTGAGAAAGAATATTGGAAAGGCAATACCTACAGAACCCTCCCATATCCCACCTGCCGGCGGCCCTTTCCAAGTAATACAAATTGACTTCATCCAATTGCCCCCATGTAGAAACTTAAAGTATGTACTTGTTTGTATAGATGTTTTCTCGAATTGGGTCGAAGCTTTTCCAGCAGCTACAAATACCGCCATGTTTACAGCTAAGAAAATTGTGCAGGAATTTGTATGTAGATATGGTATCCCTAGAATCATTGAAAGTGATAGGGGTACCCATTTTACAGGTGATGTCTTTCAAGGAATGTGTAAGTTGATGGGAATTGATAGCAAGCTGCACACTCCGTACCGTCCACAGGCGAGTGCGAAGGTCGAAAGAGTGAACAGCACTATTAAAAATAAATTGAGTAAAGTAATGGCAGAGACAGGATTGATGTGGCCAGAAGCTTTACCCATTGTTTTGTATAGCATCAGAACCACTCCCAGGTCCCCTCTTAATCTGTCTCCTTTTGAAATTCTGTTTGGTCGACAACCGCATGTCATGATTAACCCTCAGGATGATTTGAAATGTAACAATGAAGTAACTGTAAAGTACTTGATTAACATGAGTAAGCAGTTGAGGAGTCAAAATGATAATCTGAAGTTGGTGATTCCTGATTTACCAGATAGTAATTGTCATGACATTGAACCTGGGGATTATGTAATGATACGAAATTTTCTACGCTCAGGTTGTCTTATTGATAGATGGGAAGGACCATACCAGGTCTTATTGACTAGCACCACAGCATTGAAGGTTGCTGAGAGAGAGACTTGGGTCCATTCATCCCACTGCAAGAAGGTTGCTGACCCAGAGAAGTCCCGTGATAAGGAACAGACGGTAGAGGTTGTATCACTGGAGTGTCTGTTCCAGGAGGACTGAGGCGGCACCTGAGCCTTGAAGATCGAAAGCAGTTGTCGACTCCCTTCTCCCTTTTATTGTTTTTCTCCACTTCCCATCCCTTCTCCCTTGATATTTCTTTTTCCCCTTTCTCATTCTTCTCCATTTCCTCCTCAAAGATGGACTTGCCCAAAGAGACTGTGATCCGGATTTTGATGTTAACCATGATGTTGACCAGAGCAGTCTGTTCCGGCGAGAGTACCATAGAGGTCGAGAGAGGTTCTGGAATGGGTTCCGATTATGATGATGGAGGCGTAGTTTTCCAAGATCAACCAATCCAACAAGCAAAGGCGAGTATCAGAAAACGATCCGATAGAAGAAATTGTGATGGATTGTTAGCTGAGGAAAATTGTATCTGTAGGCTCTGTGGTAATCTGGTTGAAGATGGATGCATAAAGCAATGCCAATCTAGTTTTAATATCCATATGGACCGGCATCCATTGAGTGACTATCACTCTCTAGTGGGTAACGTGTTGAACCAAACAGATTGTTGGGTATGCTCTCAAGTACCTCAGGGTCACAGCAAATCAGGGCTAGTACCATTTCCTTTAACGTTAGGGGAAGTACTTGAGCTAAGTGGTGGGAGACCGGTGGACCGGAGGTTTAACATCTCCAGCCCTCCTAGTTTGAAGCTCCACCAATACCATGTGGATAGGTCCCTCTTATGTTTTAACATCTCCAATCCTAGAAAACCGGGAAATTGGGAAGTGTCATGGAGCAACCTTTCCATGACCTTTTCACACAGAGCAGATAGAATGCCTACAGATACAGAGCTCGTACGCCACATAGCCAGTAGCGGAAAATCTTTTCGGTATCGATATACCTTAGGAAATAGGATTACTAGAGTTGGAGAGGTATCACCAGGATACTGTGCACATATCGTACAGACCGATACGTGCATTAGGCAGATGGAAGAATTAGGGTCAGGAGATTTCACCTGGAAGGTTTGTAACATGGTCATGTCCTTCTCCGTCCCTTATGTTCTCCCCGATGATGCATATTTCATATGCGGGAGAAAGGCGTACAAGTGGCTTGCCCCAAACTCTGAAGGATTGTGTTATATTGGAAAAGTATTGCCTGAAGTGATGACTGTAACACATGACAAAATGAAGGACATACACCGTGGTGCCCAAGCTCCTTATACTCACACTCACTACGAACACCGAGTTAAAAGACAACTGTCAGAAAGGTTAGAGCATCCGGCCTCTGATCTTATCCATGAATCCACCGGGATTCAGGTTCTGGTAGCGTTAGATTTCACTCGTACCGCTCGAGGAGTGATGAATTATAAATACATTTCCGCACTCGCCAATTTGTTAGATAATATCACTGAAATGTATGATGACACGTTTAGATACACTGGAAGAGAACTTCAAGCTTACAAAACAGAACTAGTTCAGCATAGGATGGTTCTTAATTACCTTACAGCAGTAACAGGCGGATATTGTGTTACATTGGCAACACAGTACGGCATAAAGTGTTGCACGTACATCACAAATAGTACCGAGGATCCGGTAGAGGTCATAGACCAAAAGATGGATGATATTCTGCAATTAAAGTGGGAATTTCGTCGGAAACACAATCTCACCCTTGCTGCTGTAGGTAATGAGCTGACTGGTTGGGTGTCATGGTTGAACCCGCGAAATTGGTTCTCCGGTTTGGGAGAATGGGCTCAAGGAATCATAATGGATGTTGGAAAGTTTCTCCTGTGTATCTTAGGTGTCGTTATATCTATTGGATTGATATTTAGATGCGGGCAGGCTTTGATGAGGTGTAAACAAAGTACGAAAGTGATGAGCTTGAGGAGTGAGGAAACTGTAATTAACCTGGATTTGATTTATGACCCAATGCTAGAAACCATGACGTAATGATGTAATGAGTATACGGTCCGTCTTTCACCCATTTCTATGTTTTCCTCCGAGGTACAAAGACCCACGTAGACGAAGGACCTGATGAGCCAAGGGGCCGACAACGGAAAGATGGAAAGAAGAAGAGCAGACGACCTGATATACAAGATTTTATGGACAATGCCATGGGTACCCCAGTTTCCCTAGGAACTTTAAAATCACGCTAGCCCAACATTTTTTTTTTTGTAAATCCATGGACGTTGTTTGCTTTACTCACGATTTATGAGCAAAAGCACAAAGAAGAAGACTGCAATCAAACGATACCAATCAAGACCTCAATCGACGAACGTACATAAACCTGACATAGAATATCATTGCATTTTTCGTAAGTGTTCTTTATCTTCATCTCTGCAACCCTCAGGTAATAACACACATAGTCGATAGGGAATACAGGTACAGATAGCAGCAACCACATACCCCCCCAATTCATGTATCATCAACTAAAATGTGCATCCCCATTGTGTTACAACCACAGCCAAAATGAGCTCGGTAGAGTTTGACAGCCCATCCACAGACCTGTACCACAGGATAAGAAGGAATTCAAATGTATACTTCGCAATACCTCGAAGCTTGATTTACCACACGTACGGCACGATGATACATGACCCCCCCCCAAACATGGACTCATACACACATGCTCCTGCTTTCTCACTAGGTCATACTCTCTTCACACCTACTCCATTCTTCCTCCTTTCCCCACCATGGAAATCAATTAACCCCTGACTTACATTTTTCTCCTTAAATATTTTGTGGCAGTTATTATTGACTGCCAAAGGGTGGACTGTCGAAGTCAGAAAAATGTCTCAATGCACACTGCCATATTTGCACCGCACACTGGTCCGTGCTGCGCATGCGTATGCTCTCCCGTGGAAGCGCATACCCGCAATAGCGTGCACTCGCACGCGCAGTATGCGCATTTACGGTAGAGTTTATGTGATCGTAGCGTGCGACTCATTCGTTACAAAGGTTCACAATTAATGTCGTTTATAGATCATGTTCCCCTCAATAGTTTCTGTAAGTTTGGTTTAGATAGAATGTCCCTGAGCGGAGGAATCCCTCTTTGTATTGCACGAAGGGTCTAACAGGAGTCATACAGCAGTGTTTGATACCCATCGGAAGAGTATTTAATTAGCAATATTCCGGTGTTGGTTTGGAGCGTATTAATCGCTCGTGCGAATAGTTATGAACATAAGAAATTTATGTCCATTTCTATTATTTACCCATACTCAGGTATGCGGCGGGAAACCCAGTTTCCCACCCACCTGAGCCGTTTAAACTCAGCACAGCCCACCTGTATGAATCAACCTATGACCTTTGGTTACAGTACAGGGCCGAATTCCTGTGTCCAATAAACTGAAGGATTGTAGGACCAGGAGATTGCATTGTGTGTGGGGCATAAATAGGCAGGCCGACCACATCCAGCTCTCACTCTCTCATCAACGGTTATCTGCTGATAATCGGGAGCTGGATATCGAGGCGCAGGCGATCATACCCTTTGTGCGTAAGTTCTCTCCGTAATCATTGTCTTTCTGTGAGCCAATTCCTCTCTCTCCCTCTGTGTCTATTTCTCTCTCTCTATTTTCTCTTTTCTCTCGTAACTCCCCTAGACTATACTTTATAGTATTGTATTGTATTGTGTTAGGCCAGGATAGTATTGTAGTTTATCCCTTAGTTAGGTGTTTGGTTAGGAAGGCTTTGTTATATTGTAGTGTATCATTTGTACTGTGTTACTCTTTTACAAGTATACTAGATATAATACAGATAATAGGCTTTGGAACCCTAAAACAGTATCTGTGTATTTACTATAGTGTTAAGTGTTCACTTGAGCGTCGGTGACGCTCAAACAGCTTTGTAGGTAGTCAGGCTACACAAAGTTGCATTTACACCCTGTATTCACATTAAGGTATATAGCGCATTACATTGTTAAAAGGTTTAAATATAAAGGTATTGTGCTGTGAGCGTCTGCACCGCTGGTGACCTCCTCGTGGTCTCGAGCGTACGCTACGTTACAGCGAATCTTTCCCCTAGACATAACCAATAACGTGTCCTGTGATCGCTGGGCCGTGAGCGAACGTGACGCTTGAGCGTCTCGCCTACGGCTGAGCGATCGTTGCGCAAATAGCGTATCATTACGGTATTTCTTAAGTAAACAGCGTACAGTGTTCTTAGCTTCATAAGGGTTGTTTATACGACAAAGGAATTTAGCATTGTCAGATTATTTATGTACTCTGTAATTGGGCGCTGCGGAACCCTTGTGGCGCCATATAAATAAAGGATAATAATAATAATAATATAGGGTGTATAATCCCCAGGTGTATCTCACACATCACACAGTACAGTATATAGGGTGTATAATTCCCAGGTGTATCTCACACATCGCTCAGTACAGATTACAGGATGTATAATCACCAGGTGTATAACACACGTCGCACAGTACAGTATACATACTGGTCACAACAATGCAGCAGATATTGAGCACTGATCAGGATACTAGAAGTGACACAGTGCTGCAAGATACAGCAATGGCCTACTGTGCTGTACTATATATGTATACTGCTGGTCACCAAAATGCTGCACTGTCCTACTATATACTGCTCACAATAATGCAGCACAGATATGGAATGGATACTTGCAGAGCCGGCCATAGGCATAGGCAAATTAGGCAATTGCCTATGGCATTTGATATGCCTAAGGGCATCAGCAGCTTCTGCTGATTAAAATGTTATGCGGCATGCCTATATTCTGTGTGTAGCATTTCTTATGCAGATACAGCCACAGTCTCACACAATATATAGGAGGAATGCTGCATATCATATCAGCAGAATCTGCTTGTGCATCCTAGACACATAGCAATGCAAATAAGATGCATTTACATAAAAAAAAGTGACCTGACTTTAGTATTGAGGCAAGATTTATGAGGACACAGCAGAGGTCACAGTGTTAGTGGCAGTGTGAGTGCTATGTGCATGTGAGTGGGTTGGTTGTGCAGTAGTGTACAGAATATGTGTTAGGAGCATTATGTGTGTCATGTAAAAATGCATTAATAATGTGCAACATATGTGTAAGGGGCACTATGTGTGTCATTATGTGTATAAGGGCATTAATAATGTGCAGCATATGTGTAACAGGGTACTACTGTATGTGTGTCATTATGTGTAAAGGGGCACTAATAATGTGCAGCAAATGTGTAGGTGGCACTGTGTGTGTCATTATGTGTATAAGTACATTAATAATGTGCAGCAAATGTGTAGGTGGCACTGTGTGTGTCATTATGTGTATAAGGGCATTAATAATGTGCAGCATATGTGTAACAGGGTACTACTGTATGTGTGTCATTATGTGTATAGGGGCACTAATAATGTGCAGCAAATGTGTAGGTGGCACTGTGTGTGTCATTATGTGTATAAGTACATTAATAATGTGCGGCATATGTGTAAGGGACATTATGTGTAATAGGGCATTAATAAAGGTTGTCATAATGTGTAAGGTGCATTATGTTTATAAGGACATTAATAATGTGTAAGGGGCATTACTGTGTGGAATTTTGTGTATAAATGCATTACTAATGTGTGGCATTATGTGTATAAGGTGCTCTACTATGTATCGTTGCATATAGAAAGGGCACTACTGTGTCGTCTAATATGAATAAAGAGCAATAGGGTGTGGTGTAATGTGAATAAGGAGCAATTCAGTGTGGTGTAATGTGAATAAGGAGCAATTCAGTGTGGTGTAATGTGAATAAGGAGCAATTCGGTGTGATGTAATGGGAATAAGGGGCTCTACTGTGAAGAGTAATGTTTATAAGGTAAAGTGATACTACTGTGGGATGTAATATGAATTATGGACACTATTGCATGATCAAATGTGAATAAAACTGCAGTACTGTGTGGCGTAAATGGAATTGGGGTTACTATTGTGTGGCCATGCCCCTTGCCAGCAAAAACACACCCCTTTTTGGGCTGTGCGCCAAATGTGTGAACTGTTCCTATTTAAAATATAGGGGGTACAAACACCAAAATAAGGACTGCTATGGGTGAGGGGTGATGGTGCTGGGAAAGAGGTACAAGGTCAGAGGCGGAACCAGCGGTGGTGCTAGGGGGCACCAGCCAAAATCTTGCTTAGGGCATCATATTGGTTAGGGCCGGCTCTGGATACTTGCAGTGACACAGAGTTGCAAGATACTACAGCAATGGCCTAATGTACTGTACAACTATATACTGTTGGTCACCAAAATGCTGCACTGTAATACTATATATACTGCTCACAAAAATGCAGCACAGATATGGAATGGATACTTGCAGTGACACAGAGCTGTAAGATACAGCAATGGCCTACTGTATTGTACTACTATTATACTGGTGGTCCCCAGTCCCCACAATGCAGCACACTGAGCACAGATATTTGCAGCACACTGAGCACAGATATGGAGCGTTTTCAGGCAGAGAACGTAGATATTTTCAGCACACTGATCAGATATTTGCAGCACACTGAGCACAGATATTTGCAGCACACTGAGCACAGATATTTGCAGCTCACTGAGCACAGATATTTGCAGCACACTGAGCACAGATATTTGCAGCACACTGAGCACAGATATGGAGCGTTTTCAGGCAGAGAACGTAGATATTTTCAGCACACTGAGCACAGATATTTGCAGCACACTGAGCACAGATATTTGCAGCACACTGAGCACAGATATTTGCAGCACACTGAGCACAGATATGGAGCGTTTTCAGGCAGAGAACGTAGATATTTTCAGCACACGGAGCACAGATATTTGCAGCACACTGAGCACAGATCACTGAGCTTTTCAGGGAGAGAACGCAGCCACATCCTCTCCGTTCAATCTCCAATGCACAAGTGAAAATGGCGGCGACGAGCGGCTCTTTATATAGAATACGAATCTCACGAGAATCCGACAGCGGGATGATGACGTTCGGGCACGTTCGGGTTAACCGAGCAAGGCGGGAAGATCCGAGGCTGCCTCGGAACCGTGTAAAATAGGTGAAGTTCGGGGGGGTTCGGATCTCGACGAACCGAACCCGCTCATCTCTAAAAACAACCCACCCAAATCTAACTCTCTCTGCACATGTTACATCTGCCCAACCTGCAGTGCACAGGCTTTTGCCCAACTGCTAACAAATTTGCTGCTGTGATCGGGTCTGAATTACCCCCTTTGTTTACTAGCGAGGAGCAAAAAGAAAATACAAACTGCGCAGAGCAAGTGATGTCACCAGAACCGTTCTTCCTGATTCCAAACCTTTGCTCTGATGATGTCACATCCTGCATTCCGTGCAATGGCTGACGCTGCCCTTAGATGGTAAACACTTGGGCCGGTGTCGCAGAGCATTCATTTGTGCTGTGTGTTCCCTGCGCTCAGGCGTGGGATAATATTCCATGTATCCTATGAAGGGTGTGCTGTAATTACCGCTTATGAGTCTGGTGCCTGGCAGACTGTACACCTTTAAGTGCTACTCGGAGGTCAGTGTAATAACCAGAAAATGGAACTTTGCCTGACATTCTTAAGCTCAGTTTACACTCCCCGAGCTGTGGTTTTTGTCAGTCACAAATAGCATTTTGACAGTAACAGCAAAGTGGATTCTTCATTTTGGAAAGATCCATTAGCTGTGATGGGCTGTTCTTCATACATTAGTGTGTACACCATCCAGGCCTCGCCAGAGATGAGAGATTGGAGCAGCTTCTGCAAATCTCCTGCATGGCACATGCTACAAATGAGCAGCACAGCAATCCACTTAATAGATTACAGTAATTATCCAATCTTTGGCTAGTTTGTATTGGCAAACTATAAATACAGTTCGTATTAGAACAAGGTGCATGCAGAATGTACATGAAAGGTCAGTGTCATTTGCAAGTCACTAGTCATTAGAATATGCTAAAACCCATCGCTCGAGGGCTCAGACTTAATGATGAATACATTGATTATTAAGTAGCCGGCACACGCACACACAAAAAATGGAAGCACTGCGCTAGAATGATAGGTGGCTTTATTTTTGGAAAGGATCAAGCGAGCTTCAGGATGCATGTATTGAAAGATCTAATTGCAGCAAATTCCTTACAAGAGCCTGGCACATATTACAGAGGGGGGGGGACACGAGCCATGTTTGTGATAAGATTATTAATAAATCTCTGGGACGTCTTAGACTCCTGGCAGTAACGCCGCTACAGCACACTCCATCTTGCCCGCGCTTTACAATTTAAGATCGGTCACAATCAGTGTGAATTACGACGGATCCCCAGCAGATGTAGTGTTCCTCCATGTTTCCTTTCATAAATCTCCTGTTCCATATATGCAAATTAGACTCTATTTTAAAATGATAATTTCTCACCCAGTGATCACATTCATTTGTGAAACGCTGATTATTCACAGCTATAGGGGAGGTGGGGGATTATATGTGTCACTTAAACAGAAGCTTGTTTAGCGTAGGCAAAAAAAAAATAAGTTGGGGGGTGGAGGTGTTTGCGGGGTGCTGTGGGGGAAGTACACACCAGCTGCAGCACGGAGTGACATTTATTTATCTTATTGTGGATTTTCTGGTCACTGTAAGAAGTGACGGAGAAACACTTGTTTAAGGTTCCAGTGACTGTTAACCCAGCAAATACAATTATATTGGATGTGCGGCACCTGAGAAGCGTGGCTGTGCGGCACCTGGGAAGCGTGGCTGTGTGGCACCTGAGAAACGTGGCTGTGCGGCACCTGAGAAGCGTGGCTGTGCGGCACCTGAGAAGCGTGGCTGTGCGGCACCTGGGAAGCGTGGCTGTGTGGCACCTGAGAAACGTGGCTGTGCGGCACCTGAGAAGCGTGGCTGTGCGGCACCTGAGATGCGTGGCTGTGCGGCAACTGAAATGCGTGGCTGTGTGGCACCTGAGAAACGTGGCTGTGCGGCACCTGAGAAGCGTGGCTGTGCGGCACCTGAGAAGCGTGGCTGTGCGGCACCTGGGAAGCGTGGCTGTGTGGCACCTGAGAAACGTGGCTGTGCGGCACCTGAGAAGCGTGGCTGTGCGGCACCTGAGATGCGTGGCTGTGCGGCAACTGAGATGCGTGGCTGTGCGGCACCTGAGATGCGTGGCTGTGCGGCACCTGAGATGCGTGGCTGTGCGGCACCTGAGAAGCGTGGCTGTGCGGCACCTGGGAAGCGTGACTGTGTGGCACCTGAGAAACGTGGCTGTGCGGCACCTGAGAAGCGTGGCTGTGCGGCACCTGAGATGCGTGGCTGTGCGGCACCTGAGAAGCGTGGCTGTGCGGCACCTGAGAAGCGTGGCTGTGCGGCACCTGAGTAGCATGGCTGTGCGGCACCTGAGAAGCGTGGCTGTGTGGCACCTGAGATGTGTGGCTGTGCGGCACCTGAGAAGCGTGGCTGTGCGGCACCTGAGAAGCGTGGCTGTGCGGCACCTGAGAAGCGTGGCTGTGCGGCACCTGAGAAGCGTGGCTGTGCAGAGTGTATTGTGCACTTATCTCACCAGTCTCATTACTAGGCTGCTCCAAGCCAGGCAACTGGGCGTTGTTAGGTGCGCCCTGATGCAGGCAGGACAATAGTAACTAGGTCCCAGCGGTCTGTAATAAATGGCACCCAGCCCTAATGGCATAATATACTGAGATAACATGACACATGTATAAACTTTCTTTCCTGCAGAGAAGTGTTGGCTCCAGCCAGGGGTATAGCCAGAACTTTGTGGGCCCCATAGAAACATTTTGAAGGTCCCCTGTCCTAATGCTTCTAGAGACACCTACCCACAGCAATTGTTAATTGTAAGCCCCATAATACCATTCTGAACCATAGTAGAGCCTTAGCTAATGTTATGCCCCATAGTAGTTCCCTAGTTCATTGTGAGGCCACCAGTACACATTATCCAGCATGGTGACCCCACTTAATATTGTGCCACATTACAGATTCCCAGTTCAGATTATGAAACATTATAATGCCCTCCAATTAATTTTATACTACATTACAATGAGCAAGTCAAGGGTCCTAACTAGATATATTGAATACCCCAAGGCAAAGGTTTGTAAGGGCCCCTGCATATCACCCAATGTGGGCCCCTCTCAGCTCTGGGCACCATAGCAGCTGCACTCTATGCACCTATGGTAGCTACACCCTGTATATAACACATGTAACTGTGACAGGGAAGGTGGCTCCTCTCAGCTCTGGCCCTATAGCAGCTGCACTCCATGCACCTATGGTAGCTACACCACTGTATATAACACATGTAACTGTGACAGGGAAGGTGACCCCTCTCAGCTCTGGTCCCATAGCAGCTGCACTCTATGCACCTATGGTAGCTACACCCTGTATATAACACATGTAACTGTGACCGGGAAGGTGGCCCTTCTCAGCTCTGGCCCCATAGCAGCTGCACTCCCTGCCCCTATGGTAGCTACACCCTGTATATAACACATGTAACTGTGGCTGGGAAGGTGGCCCCTCTCAGCTCTGGACCCATAGCAGCTGCACTCCCTGCACCTATGGTAGCTACACCCTGTATATAACACATGTAACTGTGACAGGAATGGTGGCTCCTCTCAGCTCTGGTCCCCATAGCAGCTGCACTCCCTGCACCTATGGTAGCTATACCCTGTATATAACACATGTAACTGTGACAGGGAAGGTGGCCCCTCTCAGCTCTGGCCCCATAGCAGCTGCACTCCCTGCACCTATGGTAGCTATACCCTGTATATAACACATGTAACTGTGACAGGGAAGGTGGCTCCTCTCAGCTCTGGCCCCACAGCAGCTGCACTCCCTGCACCTATGGTAGCTACACCCTGTATATAACACATGTAACTGTGACAGGGAAGGTGGCCCCTCTCAGCTCTGGCCCCATAGTAGCTGCACTCCCTGCACCTATGGTAGCTATACCCTGTATATAACACATGTAACTGTGACAGGGAAGGTAGCCCCTCTCAGCTCTGCCCCATAGCAGCTGCACTCCCTGCACCTATGGTAGCTACACCCTGTATATAACACATGTAACTGTGACAGGGAAGGTGGCCCCTCTCAGCTCTGGCCCCATAGCAGCTGCACTGCCTGCACCTATGGTAGCTACACCCTGTATATAACACATGTAACTGTGACAGGGAAGGTGGCCCCTCTCAGCTCTGGGCCCCATAGCAGCTGCACTCCCTGCACCTATGGTAGCTACACCCTGTATATAACACATGTAACTGTGACAGGGAAGGTGGCCCCTCTCAGCTCTGGCCCCATAGCAGCTGCACTGCCTGCACCTATGGTAGCTACACCCTGTATATAACACATGTAACTGTGACAGGGAAGGTGGCCCCTCTCAGCTCTGGGCCCCATAGCAGCTGCACTCCCTGCACCTATGGTAGCTACACCCGGTATATAACACATGTAACTGTGACAGGGAAGGTAGCCTCTCTCAGCTCTGGCTCCATAGCAGCTGCACTCCCTGCACCTATGGCAGCTACACCCTGTATATAACACATGTAACTGTGACAGGGAAGGTAGCCCCTCTCAGCTCTGGGCCCCATAGCAGCTGCACTCCCTGCACCTATGGTAACAACACCCTGTATATAACACATGTAACTGTGACAGGGAAGGTGACCCCTCTCAGCTCTGGGCCCTATAGCAGCTGCACTCCCTGCACCTATGGTAACAACACCCTGTATATAACACATGTAACTGTGACATGGAAGGTGGCCCCTCTCAGCTCTGGGCCCCATAGCAGCTGCACTCCCTGCACCTATGGTAACACCCTGTATATAATATAACACATGTAACTGTGACATGGAAGGTGGCATCTCTCAGCTCTGGCCCCATAGCAGCTGCACTGCCTGCACCTATGGTAGCTACACCCTGTATATAACACATGTAACTGTGACATGGAAGGTGGCTCCTCTCAGCTCTGGCCCCAAAGCAGCTGCACTCCCTGCACCTATGGTAGCTACGCCCCTGTATATAACACATGTAACTGTGACATGGAAGGTGGCTCCTCTCAGCTCTGGCCCCATAGCAGCTGCACTCCCTGCACCTATGGTAACAACACCCTGTATATAACACATGTTACTGTGATAGGGAAGGTGGCCCCTCTTAGCTCTGGCCCCATAGCAGCTGCACTCCCTGCACCTATGGTAGCTACACCCTGTATATAACACATGTTACTGTGATAGGGAAGGTGGCCCCTCTCAGCTCTGGCCCCATAGCAGCTGCACTCCCTGCACCTATGGTAGCTACATCCCTGTATATAACACATGTAACTGTGACAGGGAAGGTGGCCCCTCTCAGCTCTGGGCCCCATAGCAGCTGCACTCCCTGCACCTATGGTAGCTACACCCTGTATATAACACATGTAACTGTGACCGGGAAAGTGGCCCCTCTCAGCTCTGGCCCCATAGCAGCTGCACTCCCTGCACCTATGGTAGCTACACCCTGTATATAACACATGTAACTGTGACATGGAAGGTGGCCCCTCTCAGCTCTGGGCCCCATAGCAGCTGCACTCCCTGCCCCTATGGTAGCTATACCCTGTATATAACACATGTAACTGTGACAGGGAAGGTGGCCCCTCTTAGCTCTGGGCCCCATAGCAGCTGCACTCCCTGCACCTATGGTAGTTACACCCTGTATATAACACATGTAACTGTGACAGGGAAGATGGCCCCTCTCAGCTCTGGGCCCCACAGCAGCTGCACTCCCTGCACCTATGGTAACAACACCCTGTATATAACACATGTAACTATGACATGGAAGGTGGCCCCTCTCAGCTCTGGGCCCCATAGCAGCTGCACTCCCTACACCTATGGTAGCTACACCCCTGTATATTAACACAAGTAACTGTGACAGGGAAGGTGGCCCCTCTCAGCTCTGGGCCCCATAGCAGCTGCACTCCCTGCACCTATGGTAGCTACACCCTGTATATAACACATGTAACTGTGACAGGGAAGGTGGCCCCTCTCAGCTCTGGGCCCCATAGCAGCTGCACTCCCTGCACCTATGGTAGCTACACCCTGTATATAACACATGTAACTGTGACAGGGAAGGTGGCCCCTCTCAGCTCTGGGCCTCATAGCAGCTGCACTCTATGCACCTATGGTAGCTACACCCTGTATATAACACATATAACTGTGACAGGGAAGGTGGCCCCTCTCAGCTCTGGGCCCCATAGCAGCTGCACTCCCTGCACCTATGGTAACAACACCCTGTATATAACACATGTAACTGTGACATGGAAGGTGGCCCCTCTCAGCTCTGGCCCCATAGCAGCTGCACTCCCTGCACCTATGGTAGCTACACCCTGTATATAACACATGTAACTGTGACAGGGAAGGTGGCCTCTCTCAGCTCTGGCCCCATAGCAGCTGCACTACCTGCACTTATGGTAGCTACACCCTGTATATAACACATGTAACTGTGACATGGAAGGTGGCCACTCTCAGATCTGGCCCCATAGCAGCTGCACTCCCTGCACCTATGGTAGCTACACCCTGTATATAACACATGTAACTGTGACAGGGAAGGTGGCCTCTCTCAGATCTGGCCCCATAGCAGCTGCACTCCCTGCACCTATGGTAGCTACACCCTGTATATAACACATGTAACTGTGACAGGGAAGATGGCCTCTCTCAGATCTGGCCCCATAGCAGCTACACTCCCTGCACCTATGGTAACAACACCCTGTATATAACACATGTAACTGTGACAGGGAAGGTGGCCCCTCTCAGCTCTGGGCCCATAGCAGCTGCACTCCCTGCACCTATGGTAGCTATACCCTGTATATAACACATGTAACTGTGACATGGAAGGTGGCCTCTCTCAGCTCTGGCCCCATAGCAGCTGCACTCCCTGCACTTATGGTAGCTACACCCTGTATATAACACATGTTACTGTGATAGGGAAGGTGGCCTCTCTCAGCTCTGGCCCCATAGCAGCTGCACTGCCTGCACTTATGGTAGCTACACCCTGTATATAACACATGTAACTGTGACAGGGAAGGTGGCCCCTCTCAGCTCTGGGCCCATAGCAGCTGCACTCCCTGCACCTATGGTAACAACACCCTGTATATAACACATATAACTGTGACAGGGAAGGTGGCTCCTCTCAGCTCTGGGCCCCATAACAGCTGCACTCTCTGCACCTATGGTAGTTACACCCTGTATATAACACATGTAACTGTGACAGGGAAGGTGGCCCCTCTCAGCTCTGGGCCCCATAACAGCTGCACTCTCTGCACCTATGGTAGCTACATCCTGTATATAACACATGTAACTGTGACAGGGAAGGTGGCCCCTTTCAGCTCTGGCCCCATAGCAGCTGCACTCCCTGCACCTATGGTAGCTACACCCTGTATATAACACATGTAACTGTGACAGGGAAGGTGGCCTCTCTCAGCTCTGGCCCCATAGCAGCTGCACTACCTGCACTTATGGTAGCTACACCCTGTATATAACACATGTAACTGTGACATGGAAGGTGGCCACTCTCAGATCTGGCCCCATAGCAGCTGCACTCCCTGCACCTATGGTAGCTACACCCTGTATATAACACATGTAACTGTGACAGGGAAGGTGGCCTCTCTCAGATCTGGCCCCATAGCAGCTGCACTCCCTGCACCTATGGTAGCTACACCCTGTATATAACACATGTAACTGTGACAGGGAAGATGGCCTCTCTCAGATCTGGCCCCATAGCAGCTACACTCCCTGCACCTATGGTAACAACACCCTGTATATAACACATGTAACTGTGACAGGGAAGGTGGCCCCTCTCAGCTCTGGGCCCATAGCAGCTGCACTCCCTGCACCTATGGTAGCTATACCCTGTATATAACACATGTAACTGTGACATGGAAGGTGGCCTCTCTCAGCTCTGGCCCCATAGCAGCTGCACTCCCTGCACTTATGGTAGCTACACCCTGTATATAACACATGTTACTGTGATAGGGAAGGTGGCCTCTCTCAGCTCTGGCCCCATAGCAGCTGCACTCCCTGCACCTATGGTAGCTACACCCTGTATATAACACATGTAACTGTGACAGGGAAGGTGGCCCCTCTCAGCTCTGGGCCCATAGCAGCTGCACTCCCTGCACCTATGGTAACAACACCCTGTATATAACACATATAACTGTGACAGGGAAGGTGGCTCCTCTCAGCTCTGGGCCCCATAACAGCTGCACTCTCTGCACCTATGGTAGTTACACCCTGTATATAACACATGTAACTGTGACAGGGAAGGTGGCCCCTCTCAGCTCTGGGCCCCATAACAGCTGCACTCTCTGCACCTATGGTAGCTACATCCTGTATATAACACATGTAACTGTGACAGGGAAGGTGGCTCCTCTCAGCTCTGGGCCCCATAACAGCTGCACTCTCTGCACCTATGGTAGCTACATCCTGTATATAACACATGTAACTGTGACAGGGAAGGTGGCCCCTTTCAGCTCTGGCCCCATAGCAGCTGCACTCCCTGCACCTATGGTAACTACACCCTGTATATAACACATGTAACTGTGACAGGGAAGGTGGCTCCTCTCAGCTCTGGCCCCATAGCAGCTGCACTCCCTGCACCTATGGTAACAACACCCTGTATATAACACATGTAACTGTGACATGGAAGGTGGCCTCTCTCAGCTCTGGCCCCATAGCAGCTGCACTCCCTGCACCTATGGTAGCTACACCCTGTATATAACACATGTTACTGTGATAGGGAAGGTGGCCCTTCTCAGCTCTGGCCCCATAGCAGCTGCACTCCCTGCACCTATGGTAGCTACACCCTGTATATAACACATGTTACTGTGATAGGGAAGGTGGCCCCTCTCAGCTCTGGCCCCATAGCAGCTGCACTCCCTGCACCTATGGCAGCTACACCCTGTATATAACACATGTTACTGTGATAGGGAAGGTGGCCCCTCTCAGCTCTGGCCCCATAGCAGCTGCACTCCCTGCACCTATGGTAGCTACACCCTGTATATAACACATGTTACTGTGATAAGGAAGGTGGCCCCTCTCAGCTCTGGCCCCATAGCAGCTGCACTCCCTGCACCTATGGTAGCTACACCATGTATAAAACACATGTAACTGTGACATGGAAGGTGGCTCCTCTCAGCTCTGGCCCCAGAGCAGCTGCACTCCCTGCACCTATGGTAGCTACACCCTGTATATAACACATGTAACTGTGACATGGAAGGTGGCCTCTCTCAGCTCTGGCCCCATAGCAGCCGCACTCCCTGCACCTATTGAAGCTACACCCTGTATATAACACATGTAACTGTGACAGGGAAGGTGGCCCCTCTCAGCTCTGGGCCCCATAGCAGCTGCACTCCCTGCACCTATGGTAGCTACACCCTGTATATAACACATGTTACTGTGATAGGGAAGGTGGCCCCTCTCAGCTCTGGCCCCATAGCAGCTGCACTCCCTGCACCTATGGTAGCTACACCCTGTATATAACACATGTTACTGTGATAGGGAAGGTGGCCCCTCTCAGCTCTGGCCCCATAGCAGCTGCACTCCCTGCACCTATGGTAGCTACACCCTGTATATAACACATGTTACTGTGACAGGGAAGGTGGCCCCTCTCAGCTCTGGCCCCATAGCAGCTGCACTCCCTGCACCTATGGTAGCTACACCCTGTATATAATACATGTAACTGTGACAGGGAAGGTGGCCCCTCTCAGCTCTGGCCCCATAGCAGCTGCACTCCCTGCACCTATGGTAGCTACACCCTGTATATAACACATGTAACTGTGATAGGGAAGGTGGCCCCTCTCAGCTCTGGCCCCATAGCAGCTGCACTCCCTGCACCTATGGTAACAACACCCTGTATATAACACATGTAACTGTGACATGGAAGGTGGCCTCTCTCAGATCTGGCCCCATAGCAGCTGCACTCCCTGCACCTATGGTAACAACACCCTGTATATAACACATGTAACTGTGACAGGGAAGGTGGCCCCTCTCAGCTCTGGGCCCATAGCAGCTGCACTCCCTGCACCTATGGTAGCTACACCCTGTATATAACACATGTAACTGTGACATGGAAGGTGGCCTCTCTCAGCTCTGGCCCCATAGCAGCTGCACTCCCTGCACCTATGGAAGCTACACCCTGTATATAACACATGTAACTGTGACAGGGAAGGTGGCCCCTCTCAGCTCTGGGCCCCATAGCAGATGCACTCCCTGCACCTATGGTAGCTACACCCTGTATATAACACATGTTACTGTGATAGGGAAGGTGGCCCTTCTCAGCTTGGCCCCATAGCAGCTGCACTCCCTGCACCTATGGTAGCTACACCCTGTATATAACACATGTTACTGTGATAGGGAAGGTGGCCCCTCTCAGCTCTGGCCCCATAGCAGCTGCACTCCCTGCACCTATGGCAGCTACACCCTGTATATAAAACATGTTACTGTGATAGGGAAGGTGGCCCCTCTCAGCTCTGGCCCCATAGCAGCTGCACTCCCTGCACCTATGTTAGCTACACCCTGTATATAACACATGTTACTGTGATAAGGAAGGTGGCCCCTCTCAGCTCTGGCCCCATAGCAGCTGCACTCCCTGCACCTATGGTAGCTACACCCTGTATATAACACATGTAACTGTGACATGGAAGGTGGCCCCTCTCAGCTCTGGCCCCATAGCAGCTGCACTCCCTGCACCTATGGTAGCTACACCCTGTATATAACACATGTAACTGTGACATGGAAGGTGGCCCCTCTCAGCTCTGGCCCCATAGCAGCTGCACTCCCTGCACCTATGGTAGCTACACCCTGTATATAACACATGTAACTGTGACAGGGAAGGTGGCTCCTCTCAGCTCTGGCCCCAGAGCAGCTGCACTCCCTGCACCTATGGTAGCTACACCCTGTATATAACACATGTAACTGTGACATGGAAGGTGGCCTCTCTCAGCTCTGGCCCCATAGCAGCCGCACTCCCTGCACCTATGGAAGCTACACCCTGTATATAACACATGTAACTGTGACAGGGAAGGTGGCCCCTCTCAGCTCTGGGCCCCATAGCAGCTGCACTCCCTGCACCTATGGTAGCTACACCCTGTATATAACACATGTTACTGTGATAGGGAAGGTGGCCCCTCTCAGCTCTGGCCCCATAGCAGCTGCACTCCCTGCACCTATGGTAGCTACACCCTGTATATAACACATGTTACTGTGATAGGGAAGGTGGCCCCTCTCAGCTCTGGCCCCATAGCAGCTGCACTCCCTGCACCTATGGAAGCTACACCCTGTATATAACACATGTAACTGTGACAGGGAAGGTGGCCCCTCTCAGCTCTGGCCCCATAGCAGCTGCACTCCCTGCACCTATGGTAGCTACACCCTGTATATAACACATGTTACTGTGACAGGGAAGGTGGCCCCTCTCAGCTCTGGCCCCATAGCAGCTGCACTCCCTGCACCTATGGTAGCTACACCCTGTATATAACACATGTTACTGTGATAGGGAAGGTGGCCCCTCTCAGCTCTGGCCCCATAGCAGCTGCACTCCCTGCACCTATGGTAACAACACCCTGTATATAACACATGTAACTGTGACATGGAAGGAGGCCTCTCTCAGCTCTGGCCCCATAGCAGCTGCACTCCCTGCACCTATGGTAGCTACACCCTGTATATAACACATGTAACTGTGACAGGGAAGGTGGCTCCTCTCAGCTCTGGGCCCATAGCAGCTGCACTCCCTGCACCTATGGTAACAACACCCTGTATATAACACATGTAACTGTGACATTGGAAGGTGGCCTCTCTCAGCTCTGGCCCCATAGCAGCTGCACTCCCTGCACCTATGGAAGCTACACCCTGTATATAACACATGTAACTGTGACAGGGAAGGTGGCCCCTCTCAGCTCTGGGCCCCATAGCAGATGCACTCCCTGCACCTATGGTAGCTACACCCTGTATATAACACATGTTACTGTGATAGGGAAGGTGGCCCTTCTCAGCTCTGGCCCCATAGCAGCTGCACTCCCTGCACCTATGGTAGCTACACCCTGTATATAACACATGTAACTGTGACAGGGAAGGTGGCTCCTCTCAGCTCTGGGCCCATAGCAGCTGCACTCCCTGCACCTATGGTAACAACACCCTGTATATAACACATGTAACTGTGACATTGGAAGGTGGCCTCTCTCAGCTCTGGCCCCATAGCAGCTGCACTCCCTGCACCTATGGAAGCTACACCCTGTATATAACACATGTAACTGTGACAGGGAAGGTGGCCCCTCTCAGCTCTGGGCCCCATAGCAGATGCACTCCCTGCACCTATGGTAGCTACACCCTGTATATAACACATGTTACTGTGATAGGGAAGGTGGCCCTTCTCAGCTCTGGCCCCATAGCAGCTGCACTCCCTGCACCTATGGTAACAACACCCTGTATATAACACATGTAACTGTGACATGGAAGGTGGCCTCTCTCAGCTCTGGCCCCATAGCAGCTGCACTCCCTGCACCTATGGAAGCTACACCCTGTATATAACACATGTAACTGTGACAGGGAAGGTGGCCCCTCTCAGCTCTGGGCCCCATAGCAGCTGCACTCCCTGCACCTATGGTAGCTACACCCTGTATATATAACACATGTAACTGTGATAGGGAAGGTGGCCCCTCTCAGCTCTGGCCCCATAGCAGCTGCACTCCCTGTACCTATGGTAGCTACACCCTGTATATAACACATGTTACTGTGATAGGGAAGGTGGCCCCTCTCAGCTCTGGCCCCATAGCAGCTGCACTCCCTGCACCTATGATAGCTACACCCTGTATATAACACATGTTACTGTGATAGGGAAGGTGGCCTCTCTCAGCTCTGGTCCCCATAGCAGCTGCACTCCCTGCACCTATGGTAGCTACACCCTGTATATAACACATGTAACTGTGATAGGGAAGGTGGCTCCTCTCTGCTCTGGGCCCCATAGCAGCTGCACTCCCTGCACCTATGGTAGCTACACCCTGTATATAACACATGTAACTGTGACAGGGAAGGTGGCTCCTCTCAGCTCTGGCCACATAGCAGCTGCACTCCCTGCACCTATGGTAGCTACACCCTGTATATAACACATGTAACTGTGACAGGGAAGGTGGCCCCTCTCAGCTCTGGCCCCATAGCAGCTGCACTCCCTGCACCTATGGTAGCTACTCCCTGTATATAACACATGTAACTGTGACAGGGAAGGTGGCCCCTCTCAGCTCTGGGCCCCATAGCAGCTGCACTCCCTGCACCTATGGTAGCTACACCCCTGTATATAACACATGTAACTGTGATAGGGAAGGTGGCCCCTCTCAGCTCTGGCCCCATAGCAGCTGCACTCCCTGCACCTATGGTAACAACACCCTGTATATAACACATGTAACTGTGAGAGGGAAGGTGGATCCTCTCAGCTCTGGGCCCCATAGCAGCTGCACTGCCTGCACCTATGGTAGCTACACCCTGTATATAACACATGTAACTGTGACAGGGAAGGTGGCCCCTCTCAGCTCTGGCCCCATAGCAGCTGCACTCCCTGCACCTATGGTAGCTACACCCCTGTATATAACACATGTAACTGTGATAGGGAAGGTGGCCCCTCTCAGCTCTGGCCCCATAGCAGCTGCACTCCCTGCACCTATGGTAACAACACCCTGTATATAACACATGTTACTGTGATAGGGAAGGTGGCCCTTCTCAGCTCTGGCCCCATAGCAGCTGCACTCCCTGCACCTATGGTAACAACACCCTGTATATAACACATGTAACTGTGACATGGAAGGTGGCCTCTCTCAGCTCTGGCCCCATAGCAGCTGCACTCCCTGCACCTATGGTAGCTACACCCTGTATATATAACACATGTAACTGTGATAGGGAAGGTGGCCCCTCTCAGCTCTGGCCCCATAGCAGCTGCACTCCCTGCACCTATGGTAGCTACACCCTGTATATAACACATGTTACTGTGATAGGGAAGGTGGCCCCTCTCAGCTCTGGCCCCATAGCAGCTGCACTCCCTGCACCTATGGTAGCTACACCCTGTATATAACACATGTTACTGTGATAGGGAAGGTGGCCCCTCTCAGCTCTGGCCCCATAGCAGCTGCACTCCCTGCACCTATGGTAGCTACACCCTGTATATAACACATGTAACTGTGATAGGGAAGGTGGCTCCTCTCTGCTCTGGGCCCCATAGCAGCTGCACTCCCTGCACCTATGGTAGCTACACCCTGTATATAACACATGTAACTGTGAGAGGGAAGGTGGCTCCTCTCAGCTCTGGCCACATAGCAGCTGCACTCCCTGCACCTATGGTAGCTACACCCTGTATATAACACATGTAACTGTGACAGGGAAGGTGGCCCCTCTCAGCTCTGGCCCCATAGCAGCTGCACTCCCTGCACCTATGGTAGCTACTCCCTGTATATAACACATGTAACTGTGACAGGGAAGGTGGCCCCTCTCAGCTCTGGCCCCATAGCAGCTGCACTCCCTGCACCTATGGTAGCTACACCCCTGTATATAACACATGTAACTGTGATAGGGAAGGTGGCCCCTCTCAGCTCTGGCCCCATAGCAGCTGCACTCCCTGCACCTATGGTAACAACACCCTGTATATAACACATGTAACTGTGAGAGGGAAGGTGGCTCCTCTCAGCTCTGGGCCCCATAGCAGCTGCACTGCCTGCACCTATGGTAGCTACACCCTGTATATAACACATGTAACTGTGACAGGGAAGGTGGCCCCTCTCAGCTCTGGCCCCATAGCAGCTGCACTCCCTGCACCTATGGTAGCTACACCCCTGTATATAACACATGTAACTGTGATAGGGAAGGTGGCCCCTCTCAGCTCTGGCCCCATAGCAGCTGCACTCCCTGCACCTATGGTAACAACACCCTGTATATAACACATGTTACTGTGATAGGGAAGGTGGCCCCTCTCAGCTCTGGGCCTCATAGCAGCTGCACTCCCTGCACCTATGGTAGCTACACCCTGTATATAACACATGTAACTGTGACAGGGAATGTGGCTCCTCTCAGCTCTGGCCCCATAGCAGCTGCACTCCCTGCACCTATGGTAGCTACACCCTGTATAACTATATAACACATGTAACTGTGACAGGAAAGGTGGCCCCTCTCAGCTCTGGGCCCCAAAGCAGCTGCACTCCCTGCACCTATGGTAGCTACACCCTGTATATAACACATGTAACTGTGACAGGGAAGGTAGCTCCTCTCAGCTCTGGCCCCATAGCAGCTGCACTCCCTGCACCTATGGTAGCTACACCCTGTATATAACACATGTAACTGTGACAGGGAAGGTGGCCCCTCTCAGCTCTGGGCCCCATAGCAGCTGCACTCCCTGCACCTATGGTAGCTACACCCTGTATATAACACATGTAACTGTGACAGGGAAGGTGGTCCCTCTCAGCTCTGGCCCCATAGCAGCTGCACTCCCTGCACCTATGGTAGCTACACCCTGTATATAACACATGTAACTGTGACAGGGAAGGTGGCCCCTTTCAGCTCTGGGCCCATAGCAGCTGCACTCCCTGCACCTATAGTATCTACGCCCTGTATAATACACATGTAACTGTGACAGGGAAGGTGGCCCCTCTCAGCTCTGGCCCCATAGCAGCTGCACTGCCTGCACCTATGGTAGCTACACCCTGTATATAACACATGTAACTGTGACAGGGAAGGTGGCCTCTCTCAGCTCTGGCCCCATAGCAGCTGCACTCCCTGCATCTATGGTAGCTACACCCTGTATATAACACATGTAACTGTGACAGGGAAGGTGGCTCCTCTCAGCTCTGGGCCCCATAGCAGCTGCACTCTCTGCACCTATGGTAGCTACACCCTGTATATAACACATGTAACTGTGACAGGGAAGGTGGCTCCTCTTAGCTCTGGGCACCTAAAATCCAGACAGGGCTGTGGGCGGAGACACTGCAGAAGCGAGCTGTGTGTGCAAAGAGCAGGTTGTGAGGAGGTGAGCTCTAGCTGCATAGAGTTTTACATAGGGAGTTTCCCTGCTGGCTTCCCCGGGTGGGATGGATCTCCCCGGGGGAGAGAGCTCCCTGAATATGGACTGCATCCAGAGCACTGAAAGTGCTACGACAGTACACCCTGGACCCATAATAATAGGCAGCCAGCCATTGGCAGAAGTGGGCAGTTGTTCCATTAATGCGGACTCCCCCAAACTGCAGGAGGGTACTCCCCTGAGTGAAGGTGTAACTCAGGGTGGAGTGGCAGCAGCTGTTGCCAGCCTGACTGTTAGTGCAGCGGGCTTACAAGGTTTTGTGATGTGGAATCAGATTTGATAAAGGTTGGCTTTACCATGGGAGTGTGGGGAGGAGCGTGGGCTGCAATGGTCAAATTAAGGAATACAGACAGGGGATTTGCACATATTCCTTCTGCTGCCTATATTGGTAGAGATCGTATACAATGTTTATACCAGGGGCAACCAAGAACATGTTTCCGTTGTGGGGACTTCCGCCACTTGAGTAGCGATTGTACTGTGACTAAATGTACTTTATGTTGTAAACTGGGACATACTTCTAAGGAATGTGATAATGTTAAGTGTAATCTGTGCGGGGAGGAGGGTCGCCCCTACAGCAGATGCCCCTGGGCAGAACACAATATGGAGGAGGATGTGCCAACTGGGGGAAAGGAAGATGGTCAGAATCAGGCATTTCAGTGGGTAACAGGTAAGGAAGCAGCAGGTCAGGAGGGAAATCAGAAGACTGTGAATAAGGAGGTAACATCTGTTATGGTAGTGGAAAATCCTACAGTAGTGGATAAAAATGATTCCTTTCAAGAAGTAAAGAAAAGTAGTAAGAAAAAGAGAAAGGAGGAGGAAGCACAAGTGAGTTTAAGTAACCGGTTTGACGTTTTTACTTCAGATGAGGAGAATGAAGGGGAAATTGTTAGAAATGGGGGAGAGCCCGTTTTAGTCCCCAAGATGAACAGACGCAGAGCAAGGAAAGTGGTAGTAAGCCTTAAGGTAGGGGTGG
Source organism: Pseudophryne corroboree (assembly GCF_028390025.1). Lineage (NCBI taxonomy): Eukaryota > Metazoa > Chordata > Amphibia > Anura > Myobatrachidae > Pseudophryne > Pseudophryne corroboree. The sequence goes on along the minus strand of NC_086454.1, from coordinate 365,809,141 downwards.
TGCAGGGCAAAAAGAGTAAGGAAAAGAAAAAGAATATTAGAAAGAGACAGGCAGCGGATATAGAATCTGATGTGGAAATCCAGGACAGTCTGGAATGGGACCCAGTTGGCACAGAGCTGGTTAAAGAAAGTGTGGAAAGTATGGGGGAAGAAAGTGACCTAAGTGATGTGGAATTAAGTGGTGGTGGGAAAAATTTTAGAATCATCTGGGTCAGATGTGCACGTTCGCCATTCTCCAGACCTCACAGGTTACACTTTCTTTAGTGGTAGTGGTAGTCATAGATCTAGGATAGATAGGTTTTTTGTTAAAGAGACCTCAAAAACTTTGCCTCCAGAGGTAGAGCCAGTAGAGTTCTCTGATCACGTTTTTCTCTCTGTCATTTTGAATGCTTCAGAAGCTGCTCAGAAGGGGCAGGGCCTATGGCGACTGAATTCTGAGCTAAAGGATGAAAAGATTAGACAATCCCTTAGAGACTTCTTTCTATCTCAGGAAACACTTTTGGAGGCTGGATGGAGTAGATCTGAGTGGTGGGAAGAAATTAAAAAGAGAATTCAGAGATTTTTCAAGTGGTTGGTAGCAAAATAGAACTTGATAAAGCAAAATATCTACCAGAGTTTGAGAAGGAAATTGGATTTCTTGATTTCTGAGTGTGGAGATAGTGGGGAAATCTCCCGAGTGAAGGCTCAGATGAAGGAATATCAGTATAACCGGCTGGATTCTTTGATTTTGTAAAGGGATTTTGGCAAATACCACTCGCCTGATCCTTACCAGAATTGTGGAAGATCAGTTGAGATGAAGGAGGTGAGGGGTCTTTATGACAAACAGGGTGTTCTTCGTGAGGATAAGGAAGGCATCTTGGGAGTCATTAGATCTTATTACTCCAATCTTTTGTCTGAGCAGCCACTTATCAGAGAAAGATGGAAATGTTTCTGAGGGAGACGCCTGGACTTTCTAATCCAGATGCCTCGATTGAAACCTTGGGTAGGAATGTGACGGCAGAGGAAGTTAAGATGGCAATTGATAAGTTAAATTGTAAGTAATCCCCAGGCCCAGATGGGTTAACATCTGAGTTTTATAAAGTATTTGCAGGCCTCTTAATTCCTCGCCTAGTAGAAGTATATAATGAGTGCCTGGGTGAGGGAACCCTTCCTCCTTCTATGAGGATATCTGCCCTCATATTACTGTCCAAGGGGAAAGATCCATCTCGTATTGAGAACTGGCGCCCCATTGCCCTTCTCAATACAGATAGGAAGATTTTGGCAAAGGTACTTTTCAACAGATTGTCAGAATTTTCAGAACAACTGCTTTCCCCATCTCAGCATTGTACGGTGAAGGGCCGAAGCACAGTTAGTGCTGTCCTTGGTGTCGGGGAAGCCATAGAGGGGTGCCGTGCTGAGAAATGGGGAAAATACTTGCTGGCATTGGATCAGTCTAAGGCTTTTGACCGAGTAAATCATGAGTACCTGTGGGCTCTACTTGTAAGGTATGGTTTTCCAGTCAGGGTGGTGAATTGGCTCAGAATAATATACAGTCAGGCCGAGAGCTTCCCGCTTGTTAATGGTTGGGTGGGTCCTACTTTTGAGGTGAGCTCTGGAGTCCGTCAGGGTTGTCCCCTGAGCCCCCTCCTGTATATATTCGCGATTGACCCCTTCATAAGAAGGGTAGAGAACGGTACGGTGGGAGGGGTGCAGCTGAGCCCAGAGTTCCCTTTTAAGGTGGTGGCTTACGCAGATGATGTCACAGTGGTTCTGTCATCAGTGGCAGAGGCACATGACGTGGGAGAGCTCATCTGTAAATACTCTGTAGCCTCGTGCTCTAGGGTAAACCAAGAGAAGTGTGAAGCTTTCTGGATGGGGGAAGATGGGAAAGAATTTTCCCTTCCGGACAGCCTCCCCAGGGCCAGTCCTCAGATAAAGATTCTAGGTATTTGTTTTGACCATGGTGATTATGCCACTCTAAATTGGGTGAGGTGTCTGGAGAATGCTGCCAAGAAAGTGGAGAGCTGGAAGAGATGTAAATTCTCTGTCAGGGAAAGGGTGGACTTGTGCAAAACTTACCTGATCCGTTATTTTTATATGTCAGCTATGTGTGCTTTTTGCCTCAGTCTTTATGGGTCAGATTGAACTCCTTGTTTTTCCTTTTATTTTGGGGAAACAGGATGAATCAAATCAAGAGAGGTATTACTTACAAGTCGAGGAAAGACGGAGGGGCTGGCATGATCAACCCTGTAGTCTTTTTTGTTACAACCTTTTTAAAACTTAACCTTGGGAGTTTATTGTTAAAAACTCCTCCACGATGGGTAGGTGGTTTTGAGGTCTGGGTGTCTCCCTTCCTCAAACTTTGGTTAGGTGATGGCCAAGTGAAGAATCCTCAAATTCGGAAAGGGTATCTTCTGATCTACGTTGTCCAGAGCTTGAAGGTGACAAAGCGTTGGGGTCTGGCAGTGGGTGAAGTCAAAAGCCTTTACAGGAAGGAGTTGGGGGAGATGATTTTACGAACCCATTTTCATGTTCCGCTGTCACTAAGGGATTGCCCAAGTGATGTTGCTTCTGCTGGATTAGTTTTCATAAATTCAGAGAGGATACCGTTGAAGTTTAGAGACATTGCTTGGCTTTCTTTTCATGGGAAGCTTTACGTAAAGGGGAACATAATGTGGAGAAATGCCAATGATCGTGGTTGTCCACGGGAGGAATGTATAGGGGAGGTGGAGACAATGGACCATTTCTTGATCAAGTGCCCCTTTAATGTAGCAGTTTACAAGAGAGTTTCAGGAGCTTTGGGTATCCCGTGTCTTTCGGGGCTTAGTTACCCAGAGTGGGATCATGGAGCATTCAAAAGATATGGTGTATTTAATTTGACCACGATTTATTTAGCCAGTTTAGTAGTTAGATATCACACATGGATGGCACGGTGTCAGGTTTCCCTAAGAAATAAAATCCTTCCTTGTGAAGTGGTGGTGGATTTAATTCTGCACGAGGTGGAGCGAATGATGGTTCTAGACAGGGAAAGGGTGGATGCTGTCAGGTGGTCCAATTGGTGGGGCCACCTGAAACCCCCTTGAGTGGGTGGCCGAAATCCTTTTTTAAAGTCTAGCTGGTACTTTTTCTATCCTTCCACATCCCTCAGCTCTGGCCCCAAAGCAGCTGCACTCCCTGCACCTATGGTAGCTACGCCCTGTACATAACACATGTAACTGTGACAGGGAAGGTGGCCCCTCTCAGCTCTGGGCCCCATAGCAGCTGCACTCCCTGCACCTATGGTAGCTACACCCTGTATATAACACATGTAACTGTGACAGGGAAGGTGGCCCCTCTCAGCTCTGGGCCCCATAGCAGCTGCACTCCCTGCACCTATGGTAGCTATACCATGTATATAACACATGTAACTGTGACAGGGAAGGCGGCCCCTCTCAGCTCTGGGCCCCATAGCTGCTGAACTCCCTGCACCTATGGTAACTACACCCTGTATATAACACATGTAACTGTGACAGGGAAGGTGGCCCCTCTCAGCTATGGCCCCATAGCAGCTGTACTCCCTGCACCTATGGTAGCTACACCCTGTATATAACACATGTAACTGTGACAGGGAAGGTGGCTCCTCTCAGCTCTGGCCACATAGCAGCTGCACTCCCTGCACCTATGGTAGCTACACCCTGTATATAACACATGTAACTGTGACAGGGAAGGTGGCCCCTCTCAGCTCTGGCCCCATAGCAGCTGCACTCCCTGCACCTATGGTAGCTACTCCCTGTATATAACACATGTAACTGTGACAGGGAAGGTGGCCCCTCTCAGCTCTGGGCCCCATAGCAGCTGCACTCCCTGCACCTATGGTAGCTACACCCTGTATATAACACATGTAACTGTGACAGGGAAGGTGGCCCCTCTCAGCTCTGGGCCCCATAGCAGCTGCACTCCCTGCACCTATGGTAGCTACACCCTGTATATAACACATGTTACTGTGATAGGGAAGGTGGCCCCTCTCAGCTCTGGCCCCATAGCAGCTGCACTCCCTGCACCTATGATAGCTACACCCTGTATATAACACATGTTACTGTGATAGGGAAGGTGGCCTCTCTCAGCTCTGGTCCCCATAGCAGCTGCACTCCCTGCACCTATGGTAGCTACACCCTGTATATAACACATGTAACTGTGATAGGGAAGGTGGCTCCTCTCTGCTCTGGGCCCCATAGCAGCTGCACTCCCTGCACCTATGGTAGCTACACCCTGTATATAACACATGTAACTGTGACAGGGAAGGTGGCTCCTCTCAGCTCTGGCCACATAGCAGCTGCACTCCCTGCACCTATGGTAGCTACACCCTGTATATAACACATGTAACTGTGACAGGGAAGGTGGCCCCTCTCAGCTCTGGCCCCATAGCAGCTGCACTCCCTGCACCTATGGTAGCTACTCCCTGTATATAACACATGTAACTGTGACAGGGAAGGTGGCCCCTCTCAGCTCTGGGCCCCATAGCAGCTGCACTCCCTGCACCTATGGTAGCTACACCCCTGTATATAACACATGTAACTGTGATAGGGAAGGTGGCCCCTCTCAGCTCTGGCCCCATAGCAGCTGCACTCCCTGCACCTATGGTAACAACACCCTGTATATAACACATGTAACTGTGAGAGGGAAGGTGGATCCTCTCAGCTCTGGGCCCCATAGCAGCTGCACTGCCTGCACCTATGGTAGCTACACCCTGTATATAACACATGTAACTGTGACAGGGAAGGTGGCCCCTCTCAGCTCTGGCCCCATAGCAGCTGCACTCCCTGCACCTATGGTAGCTACACCCCTGTATATAACACATGTAACTGTGATAGGGAAGGTGGCCCCTCTCAGCTCTGGCCCCATAGCAGCTGCACTCCCTGCACCTATGGTAACAACACCCTGTATATAACACATGTTACTGTGATAGGGAAGGTGGCCCTTCTCAGCTCTGGCCCCATAGCAGCTGCACTCCCTGCACCTATGGTAACAACACCCTGTATATAACACATGTAACTGTGACATGGAAGGTGGCCTCTCTCAGCTCTGGCCCCATAGCAGCTGCACTCCCTGCACCTATGGTAGCTACACCCTGTATATATAACACATGTAACTGTGATAGGGAAGGTGGCCCCTCTCAGCTCTGGCCCCATAGCAGCTGCACTCCCTGCACCTATGGTAGCTACACCCTGTATATAACACATGTTACTGTGATAGGGAAGGTGGCCCCTCTCAGCTCTGGCCCCATAGCAGCTGCACTCCCTGCACCTATGGTAGCTACACCCTGTATATAACACATGTTACTGTGATAGGGAAGGTGGCCCCTCTCAGCTCTGGCCCCATAGCAGCTGCACTCCCTGCACCTATGGTAGCTACACCCTGTATATAACACATGTAACTGTGATAGGGAAGGTGGCTCCTCTCTGCTCTGGGCCCCATAGCAGCTGCACTCCCTGCACCTATGGTAGCTACACCCTGTATATAACACATGTAACTGTGAGAGGGAAGGTGGCTCCTCTCAGCTCTGGCCACATAGCAGCTGCACTCCCTGCACCTATGGTAGCTACACCCTGTATATAACACATGTAACTGTGACAGGGAAGGTGGCCCCTCTCAGCTCTGGCCCCATAGCAGCTGCACTCCCTGCACCTATGGTAGCTACTCCCTGTATATAACACATGTAACTGTGACAGGGAAGGTGGCCCCTCTCAGCTCTGGCCCCATAGCAGCTGCACTCCCTGCACCTATGGTAGCTACACCCCTGTATATAACACATGTAACTGTGATAGGGAAGGTGGCCCCTCTCAGCTCTGGCCCCATAGCAGCTGCACTCCCTGCACCTATGGTAACAACACCCTGTATATAACACATGTAACTGTGAGAGGGAAGGTGGCTCCTCTCAGCTCTGGGCCCCATAGCAGCTGCACTGCCTGCACCTATGGTAGCTACACCCTGTATATAACACATGTAACTGTGACAGGGAAGGTGGCCCCTCTCAGCTCTGGCCCCATAGCAGCTGCACTCCCTGCACCTATGGTAGCTACACCCCTGTATATAACACATGTAACTGTGATAGGGAAGGTGGCCCCTCTCAGCTCTGGCCCCATAGCAGCTGCACTCCCTGCACCTATGGTAACAACACCCTGTATATAACACATGTTACTGTGATAGGGAAGGTGGCCCCTCTCAGCTCTGGGCCTCATAGCAGCTGCACTCCCTGCACCTATGGTAGCTACACCCTGTATATAACACATGTAACTGTGACAGGGAATGTGGCTCCTCTCAGCTCTGGCCCCATAGCAGCTGCACTCCCTGCACCTATGGTAGCTACACCCTGTATAACTATATAACACATGTAACTGTGACAGGAAAGGTGGCCCCTCTCAGCTCTGGGCCCCAAAGCAGCTGCACTCCCTGCACCTATGGTAGCTACACCCTGTATATAACACATGTAACTGTGACAGGGAAGGTAGCTCCTCTCAGCTCTGGCCCCATAGCAGCTGCACTCCCTGCACCTATGGTAGCTACACCCTGTATATAACACATGTAACTGTGACAGGGAAGGTGGCCCCTCTCAGCTCTGGGCCCCATAGCAGCTGCACTCCCTGCACCTATGGTAGCTACACCCTGTATATAACACATGTAACTGTGACAGGGAAGGTGGTCCCTCTCAGCTCTGGCCCCATAGCAGCTGCACTCCCTGCACCTATGGTAGCTACACCCTGTATATAACACATGTAACTGTGACAGGGAAGGTGGCCCCTTTCAGCTCTGGGCCCATAGCAGCTGCACTCCCTGCACCTATAGTATCTACGCCCTGTATAATACACATGTAACTGTGACAGGGAAGGTGGCCCCTCTCAGCTCTGGCCCCATAGCAGCTGCACTGCCTGCACCTATGGTAGCTACACCCTGTATATAACACATGTAACTGTGACAGGGAAGGTGGCCTCTCTCAGCTCTGGCCCCATAGCAGCTGCACTCCCTGCATCTATGGTAGCTACACCCTGTATATAACACATGTAACTGTGACAGGGAAGGTGGCTCCTCTCAGCTCTGGGCCCCATAGCAGCTGCACTACCTGCACCTATGGTAGCTACACCCTGTATATAACACATGTAACTGTGACAGGGAAGGTGGCTCCTCTTAGCTCTGGGCACCTAAAATCCAGACAGGGCTGTGGGCGGAGACACTGCAGAAGCGAGCTGTGTGTGCAAAGAGCAGGTTGTGAGGAGGTGAGCTCTAGCTGCATAGAGTTTTACATAGGGAGTTTCCCTGCTGGCTTCCCCGGGTGGGATGGATCTCCCCGGGGGAGAGAGCTCCCTGAATATGGACTGCATCCAGAGCACTGAAAGTGCTACGACAGTACACCCTGGACCCATAATAATAGGCAGCCAGCCATTGGCAGAAGTGGGCAGTTGTTCCATTAATGCGGACTCCCCCAAACTGCAGGAGGGTACTCCCCTGAGTGAAGGTGTAACTCAGGGTGGAGTGGCAGCAGCTGTTGCCAGCCTGACTGTTAGTGCAGCGGGCTTACAAGGTTTTGTGATGTGGAATCAGATTTGATAAAGGTTGGCTTTACCATGGGAGTGTGGGGAGGAGCGTGGGCTGCAATGGTCAAATTAAGGAATACAGACAGGGGATTTGCACATATTCCTTCTGCTGCCTATATTGGTAGAGATCGTATACAATGTTTATACCAGGGGCAACCAAGAACATGTTTCCGTTGTGGGGACTTCCGCCACTTGAGTAGCGATTGTACTGTGACTAAATGTACTTTATGTTGTAAACTGGGACATACTTCTAAGGAATGTGATAATGTTAAGTGTAATCTGTGCGGGGAGGAGGGTCGCCCCTACAGCAGATGCCCCTGGGCAGAACACAATATGGAGGAGGATGTGCCAACTGGGGGAAAGGAAGATGGTCAGAATCAGGCATTTCAGTGGGTAACAGGTAAGGAAGCAGCAGGTCAGGAGGGAAATCAGAAGACTGTGAATAAGGAGGTAACATCTGTTATGGTAGTGGAAAATCCTACAGTAGTGGATAAAAATGATTCCTTTCAAGAAGTAAAGAAAAGTAGTAAGAAAAAGAGAAAGGAGGAGGAAGCACAAGTGAGTTTAAGTAACCGGTTTGACGTTTTTACTTCAGATGAGGAGAATGAAGGGGAAATTGTTAGAAATGGGGGAGAGCCCGTTTTAGTCCCCAAGATGAACAGACGCAGAGCAAGGAAAGTGGTAGTAAGCCTTAAGGTAGGGGTGGTGCAGGGCAAAAAGAGTAAGGAAAAGAAAAAGAATATTAGAAAGAGACAGGCAGCGGATATAGAATCTGATGTGGAAATCCAGGACAGTCTGGAATGGGACCCAGTTGGCACAGAGCTGGTTAAAGAAAGTGTGGAAAGTATGGGGGAAGAAAGTGACCTAAGTGATGTGGAATTAAGTGGTGGTGGGAAAAATTTTAGAATCATCTGGGTCAGATGTGCACGTTCGCCATTCTCCAGACCTCACAGGTTACACTTTCTTTAGTGGTAGTGGTAGTCATAGATCTAGGATAGATAGGTTTTTTGTTAAAGAGACCTCAAAAACTTTGCCTCCAGAGGTAGAGCCAGTAGAGTTCTCTGATCACGTTTTTCTCTCTGTCATTTTGAATGCTTCAGAAGCTGCTCAGAAGGGGCAGGGCCTATGGCGACTGAATTCTGAGCTAAAGGATGAAAAGATTAGACAATCCCTTAGAGACTTCTTTCTATCTCAGGAAACACTTTTGGAGGCTGGATGGAGTAGATCTGAGTGGTGGGAAGAAATTAAAAAGAGAATTCAGAGATTTTTCAAGTGGTTGGTAGCAAAATAGAACTTGATAAAGCAAAATATCTACCAGAGTTTGAGAAGGAAATTGGATTTCTTGATTTCTGAGTGTGGAGATAGTGGGGAAATCTCCCGAGTGAAGGCTCAGATGAAGGAATATCAGTATAACCGGCTGGATTCTTTGATTTTGTAAAGGGATTTTGGCAAATACCACTCGCCTGATCCTTACCAGAATTGTGGAAGATCAGTTGAGATGAAGGAGGTGAGGGGTCTTTATGACAAACAGGGTGTTCTTCGTGAGGATAAGGAAGGCATCTTGGGAGTCATTAGATCTTATTACTCCAATCTTTTGTCTGAGCAGCCACTTATCAGAGAAAGATGGAAATGTTTCTGAGGGAGACGCCTGGACTTTCTAATCCAGATGCCTCGATTGAAACCTTGGGTAGGAATGTGACGGCAGAGGAAGTTAAGATGGCAATTGATAAGTTAAATTGTAAGTAATCCCCAGGCCCAGATGGGTTAACATCTGAGTTTTATAAAGTATTTGCAGGCCTCTTAATTCCTCGCCTAGTAGAAGTATATAATGAGTGCCTGGGTGAGGGAACCCTTCCTCCTTCTATGAGGATATCTGCCCTCATATTACTGTCCAAGGGGAAAGATCCATCTCGTATTGAGAACTGGCGCCCCATTGCCCTTCTCAATACAGATAGGAAGATTTTGGCAAAGGTACTTTTCAACAGATTGTCAGAATTTTCAGAACAACTGCTTTCCCCATCTCAGCATTGTACGGTGAAGGGCCGAAGCACAGTTAGTGCTGTCCTTGGTGTCGGGGAAGCCATAGAGGGGTGCCGTGCTGAGAAATGGGGAAAATACTTGCTGGCATTGGATCAGTCTAAGGCTTTTGACCGAGTAAATCATGAGTACCTGTGGGCTCTACTTGTAAGGTATGGTTTTCCAGTCAGGGTGGTGAATTGGCTCAGAATAATATACAGTCAGGCCGAGAGCTTCCCGCTTGTTAATGGTTGGGTGGGTCCTACTTTTGAGGTGAGCTCTGGAGTCCGTCAGGGTTGTCCCCTGAGCCCCCTCCTGTATATATTCGCGATTGACCCCTTCATAAGAAGGGTAGAGAACGGTACGGTGGGAGGGGTGCAGCTGAGCCCAGAGTTCCCTTTTAAGGTGGTGGCTTACGCAGATGATGTCACAGTGGTTCTGTCATCAGTGGCAGAGGCACATGACGTGGGAGAGCTCATCTGTAAATACTCTGTAGCCTCGTGCTCTAGGGTAAACCAAGAGAAGTGTGAAGCTTTCTGGATGGGGGAAGATGGGAAAGAATTTTCCCTTCCGGACAGCCTCCCCAGGGCCAGTCCTCAGATAAAGATTCTAGGTATTTGTTTTGACCATGGTGATTATGCCACTCTAAATTGGGTGAGGTGTCTGGAGAATGCTGCCAAGAAAGTGGAGAGCTGGAAGAGATGTAAATTCTCTGTCAGGGAAAGGGTGGACTTGTGCAAAACTTACCTGATCCGTTATTTTTATATGTCAGCTATGTGTGCTTTTTGCCTCAGTCTTTATGGGTCAGATTGAACTCCTTGTTTTTCCTTTTATTTTGGGGAAACAGGATGAATCAAATCAAGAGAGGTATTACTTACAAGTCGAGGAAAGACGGAGGGGCTGGCATGATCAACCCTGTAGTCTTTTTTGTTACAACCTTTTTAAAACTTAACCTTGGGAGTTTATTGTTAAAAACTCCTCCACGATGGGTAGGTGGTTTTGAGGTCTGGGTGTCTCCCTTCCTCAAACTTTGGTTAGGTGATGGCCAAGTGAAGAATCCTCAAATTCGGAAAGGGTATCTTCTGATCTACGTTGTCCAGAGCTTGAAGGTGACAAAGCGTTGGGGTCTGGCAGTGGGTGAAGTCAAAAGCCTTTACAGGAAGGAGTTGGGGGAGATGATTTTACGAACCCATTTTCATGTTCCGCTGTCACTAAGGGATTGCCCAAGTGATGTTGCTTCTGCTGGATTAGTTTTCATAAATTCAGAGAGGATACCGTTGAAGTTTAGAGACATTGCTTGGCTTTCTTTTCATGGGAAGCTTTACGTAAAGGGGAACATAATGTGGAGAAATGCCAATGATCGTGGTTGTCCACGGGAGGAATGTATAGGGGAGGTGGAGACAATGGACCATTTCTTGATCAAGTGCCCCTTTAATGTAGCAGTTTACAAGAGAGTTTCAGGAGCTTTGGGTATCCCGTGTCTTTCGGGGCTTAGTTACCCAGAGTGGGATCATGGAGCATTCAAAAGATATGGTGTATTTAATTTGACCACGATTTATTTAGCCAGTTTAGTAGTTAGATATCACACATGGATGGCACGGTGTCAGGTTTCCCTAAGAAATAAAATCCTTCCTTGTGAAGTGGTGGTGGATTTAATTCTGCACGAGGTGGAGCGAATGATGGTTCTAGACAGGGAAAGGGTGGATGCTGTCAGGTGGTCCAATTGGTGGGGCCACCTGAAACCCCCTTGAGTGGGTGGCCGAAATCCTTTTTTAAAGTCTAGCTGGTACTTTTTCTATCCTTCCACATCCCTCAGCTCTGGCCCCAAAGCAGCTGCACTCCCTGCACCTATGGTAGCTACGCCCTGTACATAACACATGTAACTGTGACAGGGAAGGTGGCCCCTCTCAGCTCTGGGCCCCATAGCAGCTGCACTCCCTGCACCTATGGTAGCTACACCCTGTATATAACACATGTAACTGTGACAGGGAAGGTGGCCCCTCTCAGCTCTGGGCCCCATAGCAGCTGCACTCCCTGCACCTATGGTAGCTATACCATGTATATAACACATGTAACTGTGACAGGGAAGGCGGCCCCTCTCAGCTCTGGGCCCCATAGCTGCTGAACTCCCTGCACCTATGGTAACTACACCCTGTATATAACACATGTAACTGTGACAGGGAAGGTGGCCCCTCTCAGCTATGGCCCCATAGCAGCTGTACTCCCTGCACCTATGGTAGCTACACCCTGTATATAACACATGTAACTGTGACAGGGAAGGTGGCCCCTCTCAGCTCTGGGCCCATAGCAGCTGCACTGCCTGCACCTGTGGTAGCTACACCCTGTATATAACACAAGTAACTGTGACAGGGAAGGTGGCCCCTCTCAGCTTGGGCCCCATAGCAGCTGCACTCCCTGCACCTATGGTAGCTACACCCTGTATATAACACATGTAACTGTGACAGGGAAGGTGGCCCCTCTCAGCTCTGGGCCCCATATCAGCTGCACTCCCTGCACCTATGGTAGCTACACCCTGTATATAACACATGTAACTGTGACAGGGAAGGTGGCCCCTGTCAGCTCTGGGCCCCATAGCCGCTGCACTCCCTGCACCTATGGTAGCTACACCCTGTATATAACACATGTAACTGTGACAGGGAAGGTGGCCCCTCTCAGCTCTGGGCCCCATAGCAGCTGCACTCCCTGCACCTATGGTAGCTACACCCTGTATATAACACATGTAACTGTGACAGGGAAGGTGGCCCCTCTCAGCTCTGGGCCCCATAGCAGCTGCACTCCCTGCACCTATGGTAGCTACACCCCTGTATATAACACATGTAACTGTGACAGGGAAGGTGGCCCCTCTCAGCTCTGGGCCCCATAGCAGCTGCACTCCCTGCACCTATGGTAGCTACACCCCATACTTACCTACTCTCCCGGAAGCTGCGAGAGGCTCCCGTTTTTTGGGGTAGCCCCCCGCACCCCCGGAAGAGTGGGCAGGTCTCCCGCATCCTGCTCGCACCTTAGTGATGCGAGCAGGATGGAGAGATAATCTCCCGTTTTCGCGGGTCCGTCGGGTGGGGAAGGGGTTAAAATGAAGCAAATTGCGTCATTTTAGCTCCGCCCCCTTCCCGCGGACCCGCGAATCGCGGCATTTGCCAATATGGGGCGGGGTTGGTGATGTCACCATCCGGCCCCGCCCCCTGAAGACTACTGCAGCGTCTCCTCTCTGGGCTTCTCCCGGAAAGCAGACATACAATGTAGGCAAGTATGCTACACCCCTGTATATAACACATGTAACTGTGACAGGGAAGGTGGCCCCTCTCAGCCCTGGGCCCATAGCAGCTGCACTCCCTGCACCTATGGTAGCTACACCCTGTATATAACACATGTAACTGTGACAGGGAAGGTGGCCCCTCTCAGCTCTGGCCCCACAGCAGCTGCACTCCCTGCACCTATGGCAGCTACACCCTGTATATAACACATGTAACTGTGACAGGGAAGGTGGCCCCTCTCAGCTCTGGCCCCACAGCAGCTGCACTCCCTGCACCTATGGCAGCTACACCCTGTATATAACACATGTAACTGTGACAGGGAAGGTGGCCCCTCTCAGCTCTGGGCCCCATAGCAGCTGCACTCCCTGCACCTATGGTAGCTACACCCTGTATATAACACATGTAACTGTGACAGGGAAGGTGGCCCCTCTCAGGTCTGGCCCCATAGCAGCTGCACTCCCTGCACCTATGGTAGCTACACCCCTGTATATAACACATGTAACTGTGACAGGGAAGGTGGCCCCTCTCCGCGCTGGGCCCCATAGCAGCTGCACTCCCTGCACCTATAGTATCTACGCCCTGTATATAACACATGTAACTGTGACAGGGAAGGTGGCCCCTCTCCGCGCTGGGCCCCATAGCAGCTGCACTCCCTGCACCTATAGTATCTACGCCCTTGGCTCCAGCGCTCTTCTTCTACGTGCTATTGCTAAGGTTTAGATCAGGGGTAGGTAAATGTTTGCTATTAAAGTGACTGCAAAAATCAAGTGCCAATTCTTGTATTACATATCAGACCCCTCCAAGTGCCCCATATATGCCAACATATATGCCCTCAGACTCCTCCATGTGCCAACATACAGTAAATGTCCTTTACATGTCATCAGACCCTTCCACATACCAGACCCTTCCACATACCCCTTCTATGCCGTCAGACTCCTACCTGTGAACCTTACATACGATCATACTCCCCCATTTGGCCCTTGCATGCCATTAGACCCCCCTTCATGCCCCCATTATGCCATACATACCCTCAAGTATCCCCCATATTCCCTTTATATGCCATTGTCACCCTCCATATGCCCTCTTTTGGCCATCATACTTCTTCCCCCCCCCCCCCCACCCCACTTACCTTTGTCGCTGGCACACATGCAGAGAGGTGGGGCAGCACACCTTTCTCCCCCAGCCCTCTCTGGAATCCAGTGATAGTGACCTCCCCACATTGTACAGAGGAGATCACGTGATGTGTCAACATGTCAGACCTTCCCCTCCACCTCTGCTGCAGCTGCCAACTGGGAGACTGATGTAATACAATCATGATCTTATTTGGCAAGGAGCAAGCAGAATCCAAAGTTCAGTGTGCCACTTACACCGGTTGCACATGCCTGGGGTTGCGGACCCCTGGTTTATATGATCTGATTGGTTACATGTTGGCTTAGTTCTCCCACAGCAGTCTTGCCTAAGCGCTGAGATGTGGGAGTTGGCAGAGCTGAAATACTTTGTGCTGCTGCGAGCAGTCTAATGTTCTTGTTGTTTTGTCTCCTACCCACTTCAGCTTTGACACATCCACTTACCACCCGGAAGGGCTGTGTGCCACCATCATGAAAGCTGTAATAACTTCCACTCACAGCTGTTCTGCATGTGGCGGCCGTGACTCCCCTGTGATGTCACCAAGCCCGATTCCAAAATCCCAATATTGGGAGGTATGTACCCATGTATAAGAAGATGTACCCATGTATAAGAAGATTATGGGTGAGATCAGTAGGTTCTCTGAACCTAGCCAACAGCACATAAAACCATCACTGCATTCACCAGTCCTGAGCACGCTAGCTTGTGGTGCAAAAACGTGATCACCGCATACGTAACATGTAGCGAACGCTGTAGGTTCACCAGAATGTCTAGTTGATTGGTCGGTGATATTTTGCTTCATCTGTGTCTGCAGAGATTTAATGACCAGGGAATCCTCTACAGACAGGCAGCTGATAAACTTCTACTGCACACCTTGTATCTGTCGTCTTGTCTCTGGTGCAGATCATCTGTGTGCAAAACTGATAGAAACGTGCAACAGGTGATTGTCAGCCGCAGAATTATCTATCTCAGACAGGCTGGACAGAGTCATTCCCAACCCAGGAAGGTTGCCAGAAGGAGCCAGTGACATTGCCCAGTGAAGAGTATACAAGAAATGTAGGGATAATGTAGACCAAAAATAATACAGTATACATTGTTACTGCTCCCATATCTTTTTTCTTTTCTTTTTTTTTTAACATTGCTTCAGCTTGACTTATAAAACTTGTATCAAACCATTCAGCCAAAGATTCCATCAAAATTATATTAGAGTAGACGCCCCCCAGCTAGCAGAATAATGATTATAGAGTGTACAGAACTCACAATGCTCCCCCATATACTTACCCCATTGGTGCTTCGTGAGGATACGGGGTATATATTCAGGTATTTTCACCCTGCCAGCCAACTGGTTTGCATGCAGGTCAGCCCTTTGTGTCCACCTGATCACCCCGATACATTGACGTGCGTTAAATAAATTGCCTAGGCAAATAGTGGGTGAAAGAGGCTATAAACCCAGAAATACTGTACAGTACTAGTAAAATGCTAATATAGGATAGGGTTCACTACACAGTAAATTACACCCTTCTGTACTTCACCAGTGTCTGTGTCTTCATCATTTCCAAGCACAGTCCCAGGTTCTTGGTCATTCACTTCACTGCTCTACCCACAAGGTAGGAACTTAGCTCCATGTCCTTCTGCTTTTGGCAGGTCCACAAAGAAAGCAAAGTGTGTATGTTCTTTGAGATCCACTCAGATACGACTGTGGACCATTTCAACAGGAGCAGTGACTCCTTGTCAGTCTACCCTCAACCCTCTGTCTTTTTAAACCCTTCACATTTACTAACTTGCAGGCACCCTACAATGTGTGGCTCCAGCATATCTGCTAAAGCAGAATGAGACTCGGCTGTGGCATCTATACACAGGTAGCACTATGGAGCACCTTTTATGCCAGCACTGTTGACTGGGCACCTGCTGCAGCATCCAGTCATAGGGTGTTCTATGCCCCTGGCCATATATAGGAGAGAACTAGCAGGGTCCAGGAGATATCATCTAGTTCCTGTATCTATATCTCTACCAGTATGTAACCTTTTAGGAGAACCGCTGGACCCAATGATATAATACAGCCAAAATTTGGTCTATTAAAATGCACTAATTGATAACAAAACAAAGGAAAGTCTGCTATATAGCTACTATATTTGCTAGCACTCTGCATAATACAGTCATATATGTACTGTAATGCAATTTACGATCAGCTAACCAACCATGTGAAGGATTATTGGCATATGGGTATTTCCTACACTCATTTACATTTGATTAACTATAAATTTTAACAGAATCAATGCTCTGCTGCGCTATGTGTAAATCGTTGCATTGGTTGCACTAGATCTATATATCTTCTCTGTTTAGTCAAGTGTTTGGGGTTAGGACCGCACTCCCCTTCTTCAGCCATGTCCTTCCACCTTGGGGTACAGTTTGCAAGTACTACACATATATTTTGAGCCCCTATACTTGCTATTACTGAAGCCTACACTCAGAAGTAGCTTTCTGTGTTAAGACTAAGACTATAGCTCATTTGTGGCCTTTTCATTGTCATCTAACCAGGCAGAAATAGGTGAGAAAAATTTGCATGGTAATGCACATAATTAATTATCCACTCTCACATCAGATCTGACGTTGATGAATCAGCCTGTGATATAACTGCCTTTGCATGACACTCGTGTGCTGGATGGAAGAAGGAAATTAGTGAGACCAATTTTAACACATGCAAATTTCCACGCATATGCGAGCCTGATGAATTGAGGAGAAAGGCTGAGTGCAAAAATTCAATATAAATACAAACCCCCATCCTCATCTATGTTTGTAGAACAAAGGTGGAAGGGTGACCGCCTTTCATGTATTAAAAAAATATGGTTAATTTTCACAAAATGTGCAATTAATGCTGCATAGCGCTACAGTAAACCTATTATTTCTGCAGGAGAAAACGTGACACTTGCAGATCACCACTGACGGACCCGCTGTCTTGCTTTCTTGGGCACACTATGCCAGGGTCTTTTAAAAATGGATAAACAGAAAATATTTGGGTGTACTCAGCTTCAATCACTACAGATCGCTATAGATATCAACATACAATGCAGGGATGTAAGGAGGAGTGTGAAACCTTAGCCAATACCCATGTCACAAGGACAAGGGGGCACAGTCACTGCCCAAAATACACCCTTTTCTACATTGCGTACGAACCAAGCTGCATAGAAAAGCACAGTACAAGCCTATAGCATGTCACCGGCACTTGTCTTCCTTCCCAGTACTTGCCCCATTGTCTTCCTGCTTCCCCGGTGCTTGTCCTAGAGTCTACCTGCTTCCCCAGTACTTGTCCCATTGTCTTCCTGCTTCCCCGGTGCTTGTCCTAGAGTCTCCCTGCTATCCCAGTACTTGTCCCATGGTCTACCTGCTTCCTCAGTACTTGTCCCATGGTCTACCTGCTTCCCCAGTACTTGTCCCATGGTCTTCCTGCTTCCCCAGTGCTTGTCCCATGGTCCTCCTGCTTCCCCAGTACTTGCCCCAGTACTTGTTCCATGGCCTTCCTGCTTCCCCAGTGCTTTTCCCATGGCCTTCCTGCTTCCTCAGTGCTTGTCCCATGGTCTTCCTGCTTCCCCAGCGCTTGTCCCATGGTCCTCCTGTTTCCCCAGTACTTGCCCCAGTACTTGTTCCATGGCCTTCCTGCTTCCCTAGTGCTTTTCCCATGGCCTTCCTGCTTCCTCAGTGCTTGTCCCATGGTCTTCCTGCTTCCCCAGTACTTGTCCCATGGTCTTCCTGCTTCCCCAGTACTTGCCCCAGCGCTTGTTCCATGGGCTTTCCTGCTTCCCCAGTGCTTTTCCCATGGCCTTCCTGCTTCCCCAGTCCTTTTCCCATGGCCTTCCTGCTTCCTCAGTGCTTGTCCCATGGCCTTCCTGCTTCCCCAGTGCTTTTCCCATGGCCTTCCTGCTTCCCCAGTCCTTTTCCCATGGCCTTCCTGCTTCCTCAGTGCTTGTCCAATGGTCTTCCTGTTCCCCAGTGCTTGTCCCATGGTCTTTCTGCGCTCCCAGTGCTTTTCCCACGGTCTTCCTGCTTCCCCAGCGCTTGTCACATGGTCTTCCTGCTTCCCCAGTGCTTGTCCCATGGTCTTCCTGCTTCCCCAGTGCTTGTCCCATGGTCTTCCTGCTTCCCCAACGCTTGTCCCATGGTCTTCCTGCTTCCCTAGCACTCGTCCCATGGTCTTCCTGCTTCACCAGTGCTTGTCCCATTGTCTTCCTGCTTTCCCAGCGCTTGTCCCATGGTCTTCCTGCTTCCCCAGTACTTGCCCCAGTACTTGTTCCATGGCCTTCCTGCTTCCCCAGTGCTTTTCCCATGGCCTTCCTGCTTCCTCAGTGCTTGTCCCATGGTCTTCCTGCTTCCCCAGTGCTTGTCCCATGGTCTTCCTGCTTCCCCAGTACTTGCCCCAGTACTTGTTCCATGGCCTTCCTGCTTCCCCAGTGCTTTTCCCATGGCCTTCCTGCTTCCCCAGTGCTTTTCCCATAGCCTTCCTGCTTCCTCAGTGCTTGTCCCATGGTCTTCCTGCTTCCCCAGTGCTTGTCCCATGGTCTTCCTGCTTCCCCAGTGCTTGTCCCATGGTCTTTCTGCACTCCCAGTGCTTGTCCCATGGTCTTCCTGCTTCCCCAGCGCTTGTCACATGGTCTTCCTGCTTCCTAAGCACTCGTCCCATGGTCTTCCTGCTTCCCCAGCGCTTGTCCCATGGTCTTCCTGCTTCCCCAGTGCTTGTCCCATGGTCTTCCTGCTTCCCCAGCACTTGTCCCATGGTCTTCCTGCTTCCCCAGTGATTGTCCCATGGACTTCCTGCTTCCCCAGTGCTTTTCCCATGGCCTTCCTACTTCCTCAGTGCTTGTCCCATGGTCTTCCTGCTAACCCAGTACTTGTCCCATGGTCTTCCTGCTTCTCCAGTACTTGCCCCAGTACTTGTTCCATGGCCTTCCTGCTTCCCCAGTGCTTTTCCCATGGCCTTCCTGCTTCCTCAGTGCTTGTCCCATGGTCTTCCTGCTTCCCCAGTACTTGTCCCATGGTCTTCCTGCTTCCCCAGTACTTGCCCCAGTACTTGTTCCATGGCCTTCCTGCTTCCCCAGTGCTTTTCCCATGGCCTTCCTGTTTCCTCAGTGCTTGTCCCATGGTCTTCCTGTTTCCCCAGTGCTTGTCCCATGGTCTTTCTGCGCTCCCAGTGCTTGTCCCATGGTCTTCCTGCTTCCCCAGTGCTTGTCCCATGGTCTGTCTGCGCTCCCAGTGCTTGTCCCATGGTCTTCCTGCTTCCCCAGCGCTTGTCACATGGTCTTCCTGCTTCCCCAGCGCTTGTCCCATGGTCTTCCTGCTTCCCCAGCGCTTGTCCCATGGTCTTCCTGCTTCCCCAGCGCTCGTCCCAAGGTCTTCCTGCTTCCCCAGTGCTTGTCCCATGGTCTTCCTGCTTCCCCAGCACTCGTCCCATGGTCTCCCTGCTTCCCCAGTGCTCGTCCCATGGTCTTCCTGCTTCCCCAGTGCTCGTCCCATGGTCTTCCTGCTTCCCCAGCGCTTGTCCCATGGTCTTCCTGCTTCATCAGCGCTTGTCCCATGGTCTTCCTGCTTCCCCAGTGCTTGTCCCATGGTCTTTCTGCGCTCCCAGTGCTTGTCCCATGGTCTTCCTGCTTCCCCAGCGCTTGTCACATGGTCTTCCTGCTTCCCCAGCGCTTGTCTCATGGTCTTCCTGCTTCCCCAGCGCTTGTCCCATGGTCTTCCTGCTTCCCCAGCGCTCGTCCCATGGTCTTCCTGCTTCCCCAGCGCTCGTCCCATGGTCTTCCTGCTTCCCCAGTGCTCGTCCCATGGTCTTACTGCTTCCCCAGTGCTTGTCCCATGGTCTTTCTGCTTCCCCAGCACTCGTCCCATGGTCTTCCTGCTTCCCCAGCGCTCATCCCATGGTCTTCCTGCTTCCCCAGCGCCCGTCCCATGGTCTTCCTGCTTCCCCAGCGCTCGTCCCATGGTCTTCCTGCTTCCCCAGTGCTCGTCCCATGGTCTTACTGCTTCCCCAGTGCTTGTCCCATGGTCTTTCTGCTTCCCCAGCGCTCGTCCCATGGTCTTCCTGCTTCCCCAGCGCTCGTCCCATGGTCTTCCTGCTTCCCCAGCGCTTGTGCCATGGTCTTCCTGCTTCCCCAGCGCTTGTCCCATGGCCTTCCTGCTTCCCCAGCGCTTGTCCCATGGCCTTCCTGCTTCCCCAGTGCTTGTCCCATGGTCTTTCTGCACTCCCAGTGCTTGTCCCATGGTCTTCCTGCTTCCCCAGCGCTTGTCACATGGTCTTCCTGCTTCCTAAGCACTCGTCCCATGGTCTTCCTGCTTCCCCAGCGCTTGTCCCATGGTCTTCCTGCTTCCCCAGTGCTTGTCCCATGGTCTTCCTGCTTCCCCAGCACTTGTCCCATGGTCTTCCTGCTTCCCCAGTGATTGTCCCATGGACTTCCTGCTTCCCCAGTGCTTTTCCCATGGCCTTCCTACTTCCTCAGTGCTTGTCCCATGGTCTTCCTGCTTCCCCAGTACTTGTCCCATGGTCTTCCTGCTTCTCCAGTACTTGCCCCAGTACTTGTTCCATGGCCTTCCTGCTTCCCCAGTGCTTGTCCCATGGTCTTCCTGTTTCCCCAGTGCTTGTCCCATGGTCTTTCTGCGCTCCCAGTGCTTGTCCCATGGTCTTCCTGCTTCCCCAGTGCTTGTCCCATGGTCTGTCTGCGCTCCCAGTGCTTGTCCCATGGTCTTCCTGCTTCCCCAGCGCTTGTCACATGGTCTTCCTGCTTCCCCAGCGCTTGTCCCATGGTCTTCCTGCTTCCCCAGCGCTTGTCCCATGGTCTTCCTGCTTCCCCAGCGCTCGTCCCAAGGTCTTCCTGCTTCCCCAGTGCTTGTCCCATGGTCTTCCTGCTTCCCCAGCACTCGTCCCATGGTCTCCCTGCTTCCCCAGCGCTCGTCCCATGGTCTTCCTGCTTCCCCAGTGCTCGTCCCATGGTCTTCCTGCTTCCCCAGCGCTTGTCCCATGGTCTTCCTGCTTCCCCAGCGCTTGTCCCATGGTCTTCCTGCGTCCCCAGTGCTTGTCCCATGGTCTTTCTGCGCTCCCAGTGCTTGTCCCATGGTCTTCCTGCTTCCCCAGCGCTTGTCACATGGTCTTCCTGCTTCCCCAGCGCTTGTCTCATGGTCTTCCTGCTTCCCCAGCGCTTGTCCCATGGTCTTCCTGCTTCCCCAGCGCTCGTCCCATGGTCTTCCTGCTTCCCCAGCGCTCGTCCCATGGTCTTCCTGCTTCCCCAGTGCTCGTCCCATGGTCTTACTGCTTCCCCAGTGCTTGTCCCATGGTCTTTCTGCTTCCCCAGCACTCGTCCCATGGTCTTCCTGCTTCCCCAGCGCTCATCCCATGGTCTTCCTGCTTCCCCAGCGCCCGTCCCATGGTCTTCCTGCTTCCCCAGCGCTCGTCCCATGGTCTTCCTGCTTCCCCAGTGCTCGTCCCATGGTCTTACTGCTTCCCCAGTGCTTGTCCCATGGTCTTTCTGCTTCCCCAGCGCTCGTCCCATGGTCTTCCTGCTTCCCCAGCGCTCGTCCCATGGTCTTCCTGCTTCCCCAGCGCTTGTCCCATGGTCTTCCTGCTTCCCCAGCGCTTGTCCCATGGCCTTCCTGCTTCCCCAGCGCTTGTCCCATGGCCTTCCTGCTTCCCCAGTGCTTTTCCCATGGCCTTCCTGCTTCCACAGTGCTTGTCCCATGGTCTTTCTGCGCTCCCAGTGCTTGTCCCATGGTCTTCCTGCTTCCCCAGCGCTTGTCCCATGGTCTTCCTGCTTCCCCAGTGCTTGTCCCATGGTCTTCCTGCTTCCCCAGTGCTTGTCCCATGGTCTTCCTGATTCCCCAGCGCTTGTCCCATGGTCTTCCTGCTTCCCCAGCGCTTGTCCCATGACCTTCCTGCTTCCCCAGCGCTTGTCCCATGGCCTTCCTGCTTCCCCAGTGCTTTTCCCATGGCCTTCCTGCTTCCACAGTGCTTGTCCCATGGTCTTTCTGCGCTCCCAGTGCTTGTCCCATGGTCTTCCTGCTTCCCCAGCGCTTGTCCCATGGTCTTCCTGCTTCCCCAGTGCTTGTCCCATGGTCTTCCTGCTTCCCCAGTGCTTGTCCCATGGTCTTCCTGATTCCCCAGCGCTTGTCCCATGGTCTTCCTGCTTCCCCAGTGCTTGCCCCATGGTCTTCCTGCTTCCCCAGTGCTTGTCCCATGGTCTTCTTGCTTCCCCAGCGCTTGTCCCATGGTCTTCCTGCTTCCCCAGTGCTTGTCCCTGGTCTTCCTGCTTCCCCAGCACTCGTCCCATGGTCTTCCTGCTTCCCCAGCACTTGTCCCATGGTCTTCCTGCTTCCCCAGTGCTTGTCCCATGGTCTTCCTGCTTCCCCAGTGCTTGTCCCATGGTCTTCCTGCTTCCCCAGTGCTTGTCCCATGGTCTTCCTGCTTCCCCAGTGCTTGTCCCATGGTCTTCCTGCTTCCCCAGCGCTTGTCCCATGGTCTTCTTGCTCCTAATGCGTTGTTTTCCATACTGTATATCACTAACAGATCAGACACTGGGACAATACAGTAGAATAGTGGGACAGTTGAACTTTTAAGCCTTCGGTAAATATTCCCTGATGTTTCCCGTCACTATTCATTCCGGTTATTGTTCATCACATGCTTCATTTCTATGTTACAGTGTATGGATGACGTAAAAGTTAATGCTCATTGGTTCTTAAGACAGAAGCTTATTGGTGGGATAATAATTAGCACAGCAGTCACATGGCAGGCATGTTTTCTTTATTAATGAGAGACTCACACATTCCATTTACATTAATTTGTGAGGTTTAAAATTAATTTAACGCGGCCTTTGATGACCCCAAATCTGCGAAGACAAAGCCCCAGCATTGTAGTAACCGTTAAACCATTCATTAAACATTTTATGCAAATAGTGTTTGTTTATAAACAAATTAACTGCTAGGATTTCCGAAAACAGGTGCTGTGTTGTGAATGCGTACTAAATGATGTGGTGCTGAAAGAATTAATTAGACCTTCAGATGTAATTAGTTGCAATAATTTGCGTGATTAGCGGCTTGGTTAAAGAGTAAGACACACACATTGTGATGCATGCCAGAGTCACTGTAGTCCATGTGTATATCACAGGGAGATGATCAGCTACTCCGCACAGTGGCGTAATGCGAGTTAATTACCAAACACTCTGCCAGGGGAGAGCTATTCTCTGAGCTTATAGGAAAACGTATAGGATAGATGAATAGCAGATCCTTGTAGAATAACAATACGGTAATCCAGCAAAACACCCTCACCGCCCCATTCGCACATGTTCACACCCAATCATACAGCGTCTTACTCATCCATTTACGGTATAGCAGCACATTAGCCACACATAACAACCAGCAGTCCAGTCACATCATCACATGTCATGTACTGTAAGAGGACACTTTATGCTGGGACAGGAAAAAAACGTTTACCAGGGGGAGCTGCCCGGTGAGGTGAGGCTGGCAGTGGGGTGCACGGACTCTCCGCCGCTGATTTCCAGGTGTGCGCACACATGATTAAGTCACTCACCTGCATTTTATATTATTAAACTGGACCCTTGTGATTGATAAGACGTTTTATATATATATATATATATATATATATATACACCAACATTCTTCTCACTGATCTGATTTTTTGAGGTGTCATGGCAGAAATGACTGACCAGTCCATCTATCCCTGCAGTCTGATAAATATCTGTGTGGACGGCTCTTCCAGGCAGGGAAAGTGACTGATATAACAGGTGCCATGCTGATCTAAGGTGAGAGAGGCACCATAGCAGTTTCAAGGTACAGATGGGAGCAAGAGGTAGAAGAGAGGTGAGAGGGGCAATGAATAGGCATGGGGGGGGGGGGGGGGGGGGGGCGTTTGACATGACAAAAGACATAAGTGTCCATTTACTAAGCCTTAGAGAGATAGAGTGGAAACAGATAAAGTACCATCCAATCAGCTGCTGTCATTTTTCAAGCCCATCCTGTAACATTTGTCCTCCACCAGTCTCTTCACCTCCCCGGACCATTCTCCTTAGACCAATGACAGGCAACCTGATACACTTCGGGGGCCACATTGGGTGGACTTCTAACCCTCACAACAGCCACACATTACCCTTAATCTCAATAAGTTAAATTGATGCATTTAATCAGCGAACGTGACACCTATCTTCAGTAACTAATCAGCAGGCATTTTACACAAGTGTTACCAATAATAAGAACCAATTGTGACAATAAAGCGGGAAAGAGCAGTGGGCTGCCAGGGAAGGGTCAGAGGGCCACTTGTTGCCCAAACACTGCCCTAGGCCCTATTACCAACCCTCTACACAATTCTCACCAAACTGACGTCTTCTCTTAATGTGCCCAAATGTTACCCTCTGCTCTTCAGGCCAACATTGCTGTGCAAGTTGATCACAAAGCCTCACCACGCACGTGTCCCAATACAGTCTGGCTGGAGCAATATTTTCATGTATCACACTCCTATTTTCCTAACATTTGAGCAAAAAAAAAAATGTAGGAAGAGAGGGGGTGGGAGCCAGTTGATGTGCACCACCCAAACCCGTATATCAATAACGGAGGGGAATGGGACTAAATAGTGTTCAAAGGAGGTTTGGCCTTATGTGCACCACCGGACTACATTAATTGTAGCAGCTAGAGAGCGGGATGTAGGTGACTTCCATCACGAGGCAATACGACACTTGGCAGAATTCAAAATAAACTAATTTTTGCGTTGGGTGGGGTACGGGGGGATGGGTTGAGAGAGTAAGACTACAAAGGAGAGTCTGGGAGTTGAACTCCCATTATTGATCTGATTAATTTATGATCCTCCATCCAATAAGGGTGGATGCAGGGGTAAGCCCACCAAATGTACAGCATAGTAACCTGCGAGCCACATAACATAGGTCAGTAGGATACAGTGAATGAAGGCGTGTAGGGACCAACGAAAGTAGAGTTTGAAGGAATTCTCTTTGGAGATGGAACTTTCAGCCACCTCCATTCTAATTTCAGCATTGTCTTATTACTGTGCTTATTACCAATACAGCCGTGCATAATATGTTAGATAAGGTAATTAATAAATAAAATCTGCATTGTTACATCCCATATCTGTTTCAAAATGCACTTATGTCGCCATACTATATTTTTACTTCTTTAAAGAGATCTCTACTAACCAAACAAAATAAAATAGCGAATCAGTTTTCATGTTACAACGGGCGATGTCGGTTAATGCAAAGTTACATTGATACAATATTCCACTCCTGCATTTTCTTCACCTTTTTTCTTACTAAGCACTGCGACAATAACGTGATCAGCGACCTCACGCCTGGGACACAAAGCCTCGCAATCTTTTTCTTGCCCACACCACCACGCTCTGTCTCAATGGGCCTAAGTCATACCTGATTGCTAGCAGGCGATTTTTGCACTGCTGCGATCAGATAGTCTCCGCCCATAGGGGAGTGTATTTTCACTGTGCAAGTGTGCGATCGCATGTGTAGCCGAGCTGTACAAACAGATCTAGTGCAGTCTCTGCGCAGCCCAGGACTTACTCAGCCGCTGCGATCACTTCAGCCTGTCCGCGACCGGAATTGACGTCAGACACCCGCCCTGCAAATGCTTGGACACGCCTGCGTTTTTCCAACCACTCCCTGAAAATGGTCAGTTGACACCCACAAACGTCGTCTTCCTGTCAATCTCCTTGCGATCGCTAGTGCGAATGGGTCCGTCACACAAACCCATCGCTGAGCGTCGATCCGCTTTGTACCCGTGCCTGTGCATTGTGGTGCATACATATGCGCAATTTGAACCTGATCGCCGTTGTGTGATCAGGTCTGAATTACCTCCTATAAAAGTCATGGGATAGCCGTATGTAAAGGTAATGGTACGTGGCGCCACCATACTGTGACGTCTTGTAAATGCCCAGACCTGCATCAGTTGTAATCTGACATCTTGTGAGCCAGCTTAAACACTGGCTAGGCTGCTCAATGGCAAGGCAACGTGAGTTTGCACGAGGCATGAGAGTGGGGGTCGACAGATGGAACATTCTATTTACAAAGCTGTGCCGACATTCAACATTCCTCGATCTACGGTGTCATGTGTGAAACAGTGAAAACCTCATGGAGTCACTATCACCCACAGTGGACAGTGAAGTGGCCGACCGCATATGCCTAATTATCGTGACCAGCGGTGTCTGGTCAGAATCGCCCATGGTAACGGACGAGCGCACTGGCTCAAATCACATCCACATTCAACGCAGGCGGTACCAGACGTGGGAGTGGTGTACAAGATCTGCAATATGTAGGTCAACAGTAAATAGGTCAACGGGGATAAGATCGAGAGGTACAAAAGGTGGACCGTGGTGAGAGCAGTAGTAAGCCAGGGATATAAGCCAAAAGGTCAAAGCTGGAGGAAAGGAATAGTCAGAGCGCTGGATTAAAGGCATAGGGAGCATAGCTTACCCCTGATTGGCTGGTGCATGGGAAACCCATTCTGATTGGCTGAGCGAATATTGAGTTCAGTCGTTGTTTGTTTTGTTTCTCTTTGAGGGAAGAAGAAATACAATTAGGTGTAAGATTAGAAATAAGAAAAAGTAAAATGAGGGATTGAGTTGTTTTATTTCACTGCAAATTATTTTCTAGTGCATGTGATTTCTGCTAGCTACTATTACATTCTATCAGGTCTGCAAAGGCATGCAGGCACTTGTAGTTCCACAATCACAAGTATGCAAAAACAGTCAATGGCTGTACGGGGATGTTGGGACTTTTAGTTCCACGATAGTACTTAATCTATGATTTGCATATGTATCGCTGCTACCCTACTGCATACAGCACCAGGAGATCCATGAAGAGACGCGTTACCTGGGTGCACTGGGGGAAGCCGTGTGCGCACGCCTTTTACACGCACAATCACAGTAGGGATTGTGGGGTCTATGGGGGTGATTCAGAGCTACTGTAAATATAGCACATCTACGGTCAGTTACTCTGACACGGGGGGACGCCCAGCACAGGGATAGCCAGCCCCACATGTCAGGCCCTAAACCCCCCCCCCCCCCCCCCGGGTGCAAAAGCATCGCACAGCACCAAGTAGCTCCCAGCCTGCACTTCCCGGGTAGCAGTGGCTGCGTGTGATGTCTGGCGGTCGTCGCGGCCCGCCCCTGCAACAGTCCGGACGCGCCTGCGTTGTCTGGACCGCGGCTTGCCACCGGCATTCTAACGCCGTTGGCATGCCCCCTCCCACCCCCGCCTGTCAATCAGGCAGAGGTGATAGCCTGGGCTCCTGGGGTGCGTGTGCACTCCGCAAAGGGCTTCAGACTGCGATCGCTGCCGCTGCAGAAATAGGCTACGTGGAGAGAGATAAATTGGAGAGAGATGAATTAAGCCCTATGTACTAAGACGTGGAGAGAGATTAAGTACCAGCCAATCAGCTCCTGACTGTCATGTTACAGGCTGTGTAAGGGAGACATAAGTGATCGGGGATTTCCACGTGTAACACACAAGGGTAGTGCAGTTCTGCGCCCAGGCGCGTGTGAGTCATTCGCTCAGCCCTAAATGCGTGCTGGTATTAGCAGCTTTCCTCAGTCTTTACTGTGTATCTATCACGCCTAACGAAGAATTCAATGAAGATCTGTCTGTCATGAGCGGATGCAGCGAGTCGCCCCAGGCAATGACGGGAAGCACTCGGAATATTCTGGGGGCTGATTAAGATTAATGAGCAAAGAAACTTTTCAGAGATGGATAAACAAGCATTTTGTTAGCGGATTTATTGGTTCTGTGACGGATGGTGAGAAGAGACATTTTCCCTGTACACGTCCAGTCACACCGTATAAAGGAGACGCGAGAACGCTAATGAAATGATACTTATTAATACACCACAGTCTCTTTCATACAAGGATAGATCTGGACGCCATCCTCCGTCTGAGTGTCCCGGGCCTAACGGTCCAGTGTGTAAGGATAGCCCAGCTTGTGCACAGGTGACTATGGGGCCCATTTATCAATTATCAATTATCATATGCAACAAGTTATAAAACTCTTTGCGTGGGATAAATGGTGCCCCAGACAATCAGACCTTAACTGACAGTTATTAGCTGATTGGCTGGAGCACCATTTATCTAATGCAACAAGTTTTAAAACTCGTTGCATGTGATAAAACACATTGATTAATTCAATTTAACCATCTGTGCTCAACCACGGATATCCTTACAACCTGCACTGTTAAGGGCCCCATACACTACAGCGACATGTCGGACCCTCATGTCACATACGATTTCCCTTGAACCACCCGGCAGCCTCTGGGGCGGCAGGATCGTATAGGATACATCGTATACGTTCCATTTGCATACGATCCCGGCCATGCCTGCAGGATCCGACATATCACGAGTGCAGCACTAACGACCTCGGGGCTCCGATCCGATGCTCACGGGACCACGCATCAGATCGGATGTAAAACACATCCGTATGCCACTTTTCATCCGATTTATCGGCCCAAAAGGTTGAAATTGGATGAAATCGGGCATTATTGTTCTAGTGTATGGGGCCCTCACACGAACTTAGGCACCACTGCTAAGTCTGTATGTTTTCCAGAAAGACACTGGCCGGTTCACCTGTGTACAGTATATATGTCATATACCTCTCATATCTTACTTATATACATATACCTCTCATATCTTACCTATATACATATACCTCTCATATCTTACCTATATACATATACCTTTCATATCTTATCTATATACATATACCTCTCATATCTTACCTATATAGATATACCTCTCATATCTTACCTATATCCATATACCTCTCATATCATACCTATATACATATACCTCTCATATCTTACCTATATACATATACCTCTCATATCTTACCTATATACATATACCTCTCATATCTTACCTATATAGATATACCTCTCATATCTTACCTATATACATATACCTCTCATATCTTACCTATATACATATACCTCTCATATCTTACCTATATCCATATACCTCTCCTATCTTACCTATATACATATACCTCTCATATCTTACCTATATACATATACCTCTCATATCTTACCTATATACATATACCTCTCATATCTTACCTATATACATATACCTCTCATATCATACCTATATACAAATACCTCTCATATCTTACCTATATACATATACCTTTCATATCTTACCTATATACATATACCTCTCATATCTTACCTATATCCATATACCTCTCATATCTTACCTATATCCATATACCTTTCATATCTTACCTATATACATATACCTCTCATATCTTACCTATATACATATACCTCTCATATCTTACCTATATACATATACCTCTCATATCATACCTATATACATATACCTCTCATATCTTACCTATATACATATACCTCTCATATCTTACCTATATACATATACCTCTCATATCTTACCTATATACATATACCTCTCATATCTTACCTATATACATATACCTCTCATATCTTACCTATATACATATACCTCTCATATCTTACCGAAATCCATATACCTCTCATATCTTACCTATATACATATACCTCTCATATCCATATAGCTCTCATATCTTACCTATATACATATACCTCTCATATCTTACCTATATACATATACCTCTCATATCTTACCTACATACATATACCTCTCATATCTTACCTATATCCATATACCTCACATATCTTACCTATATACATATACCTCTCATATCTTACCTATATCCATATACCTCTCATATCTTACCTATATACATATACCTTTCATATCTTACCTATATACATATACCTCTCATATCTTACCGATATCCATATACCTCTCATATCTTACCTATATACATATACCTCTCATATCTTACCTATATACATATACCTTTCATATCTTACCTATATACATATACCTCTCATATCTTACCTATATACATATACCTCTCATATCTTACCTATATACATATACCTCTCATATCTTACCTATATACATATACCTTTCATCTCTTACCTATATACATATACCTCTCATATCATACCTATGTACATATACCTCTCATATCTTACCTATATACATATACCTCTCATATCTTACCTATATCCATATACCTCTCATATCTTACCTATATCCATATACCTCTCATATCTTACCTATATACATATACCTCTCATATCTTACCTATATACAAATACCTCTCATATCTTACCAATATACATATACCTCTCATATCTTACCTATATACATATACTTTTCATATCATACCTATATACATATACCTCTCATATCTTACCTATATACATATACCTCTCATATCTTACCTATATACATATACTTTTCATATCATACCTATATACATATACCTCTCATATCTTACCTATATACATATACCTCTCATATCTTACCTATATACATAAGGCGCTCATAACTTTATTGTGATTACATAAACCTTTTTCTTAAGCTAGCTTATCACTAAAATAACACGACACCACACACTGAAATAAAGACACGGACACGGTAGCTGGAGTTAAAGGTCAGACGATGTTTATTGATCGCTGACCAACTCTTTAAACTATAATTGTGATCGAATTAGAATTAATTTAGATTATAGATTTCAATTTAGCTTGGAGGATGGCAACAGAAAGTCGCTACCAGACACCAGCACCAGTCACCTAGATGAAAACCACCAAACCAAGGAGGGGAGTACCCAGACCCCGCCTCCTTCCCGCATAACCCGCATTGTGCTGGCCTCACCCCTCTTTTCTCTGACAAACGTTCGGTTCCCGCAGGGGAACGTCTAAATGTCCAACCGCAAGAGAAGGACACAACTGCCGTCCTTCTAAAGAGGGAGCCCCACAATGACCACTTATGCCTGTGTGACAGCTGGTTGGTAGCGACTTCCCGCCACCAAGGTTTACCAAACCGCCACCGCCATCCGAAACCAGCAACCAAAACCAACTAAGAACAAACTAAATAGCCCTACCGAAAAGGACCAAAAATATCCTCCAGGAAAATCTGCACTCCTTCCGGAGAAAGATGAACCCCATCCTCCTTGTAGAACTGCCTATTACGCAGCACAAGTAAAAGATGCCTGATCGCTACTCCATCTATGGCCCTAACAAAAAGAGACACTGCCAAATTCACCTTCTTGCGGGCCTTCTCCAGCGCCGAGAAACACACTGCACCATGCCAATGAAAACGTGGCACTATCTCCGACCAAACAATGCGCACTCCTGGCCAGTGACAACGAATCGCCACCAAATCCGCCTTAACGGACAAAATCAAATCTATGCCCTTAACTCGACCTAGATCATTACCACCTAAATGAAGGACAATACAACTAGGGCGACCCCAGCGGCGCTCACGGGAAAAAATGAGCCGCAACAAGTCACCCCACAGCATACCTCTGACACCTAACCATCGAAATTCCCTATACCCAAAAACATCAGCTGCCATAAGTGCCCTGGGATGCCTCGCCGCCCAAAAAATATAGGAATGGCCAACCAGCCATATATGCTCCCCAAAATTGACGATAGCTGAAAAAGAAAACATCCTAACATCAGAATTGTGAACACAATACATACAGAATGCATAACGTAACAAAAAACCCAAGTGAAGGAGAAAAATAAAAAAAAACCTCCCGCGGACCTTGATTGAAATTAGGCCATTTCGGAGGAAAAATTTTAAAAATTCACTTCACACCCTCGATTCCTGAACGGTAAGCGTTCAAAAACCGACGAGTAAACACGTTTTTGGGTTAGCGCAACAGGCGCGCCTACAACTTATCCAAACGGACATAAGACCTATAGGAGGCCGACTTCCAACGGCCCAGCTCCCGAATAGCTGCAGGGGATGAACCCGTAGCCGCTGCATGGGTAGCCGCCCCAATCCAAAAGGAATGGGTACCGAAGTCCGCCCCCCGCAAGACGCCAAACATTTTTTAAACACAGTAGCAAATTGAAACTTTGTCAGCGGGCCAACCTGCGCGTGCACCAGCAACTGGTCGCCCCCCGGAGGCCTCCACCGTATATACTCCTGCGTCAACCGCAGCGGGCAAGCGCCAGTTTCCTCCTGGGCCTCCAAGGACACCCCGCGACCCCGACCTGTTTGATCTGTCTTGGACCGCACAATCCTACAGAGTAACAGGCCATCCTGCAAGCGCACATTTTCGTAGGGCAGACCCGACTCCCGAGATGCCTTGCTGCATGCCACTAACTCGCCTGCTCGGAAAGCCCCAAAAAAGGCTAGGGAATACGCACAACTAAACAAAGCCACCTCGAATTTCCGAGGTCGCAATTTGAGGCAGCACACACAGCAACTCTGTCAGAAGTTGCAACGTCACGGGTCTACGGGAGTCCGCGGGCGCCGGACGCAACCTAGCCCAACCTTTCAGCGCTCTGGAAAGGACAAACGACCACGTGGGGTCCGTCATCCCGTGGAGCCGCGAGTGAAAAGCAATGCCCGCAAGGGCAGATGCCATGGCCGCTTTCGGCCTACCGGTTTGGTAATGTTCTCAAACAAAGGCCATCAAGGCGTCAGCCGAGGACTCACCCGCTACCCTGTACCTACTTTGAAAGACCGACCAATCGTGCCAGGCTGCATCATACGCCCTGAGAGTGGAGGGTGCCAGAGCACACCTGGCTAGAGCAGCTAACCCGATTCGACAATCTGCCAGACATAAGGCGGGCACAGTAAACCCTCCGCCGCCTCTCCCGGAACCAACGCCCGGAACTTGTCAAAATGGAATCGAGACAACGCATCCGCAATTCCGTTGTCGATTCCAGGAACGTGACGGGCCCTGAAATTAATACTGCGCCGCAAGCAAACTAACACTAGATGCCGTAGCAGCCTCAGAGCCTGCAGGAGAGGAGGAACGCTGATTATTAATCGCATGTACCACCCCCAAATTGTCGCAATGAAACGAGATGTCCCTATTCGCGCACTGGCAGGCCCATAATTCAAGAGCCACTATGATCGGGAACAATTCCAGCAAAAGGAGGTTCTTGGTAAAACCTCGCGTTACCCAAGGGGCCGGCCAGGCAGCAGCGCACCATGCCCTAGCAAAAAATGCCCCAAAACCTTGACTGCCCGAGGCATACGTGAACAATTGTACCCGCTTGCTGGAACAACAAGGCGAAGGCCACAAAACCTCCCTGTTGAAGGACACCAGGAAAGAGACCAAATCCGCAAATCATCCCTGATTTCGCGGGAAAGGTACACGGTGCGATGCTGCCGGACCGTCCCCGCCGTGGCCCGTTCAAGTTTGCAACAGAAAATCCTCCCCCATGGGGATAATCCGGCCTGCAAAGTTGAAAGAACCCAGCAAGGACTGTACCTGCTTAAGCCGAACCCTGCGTTTGCCCAAACCGTCAGTAATTAAACCCAAAAGCTTACGCACTTTATCTTCGGGTAGGCGACAGCAACCCCCCACCGTGTCTATTTTAATTCCTACATAGCTAAGACAAGTGCAGGGGCCCTCACACTTGTCCGGTGTGACCGGCACCCCTAAACTGTCGAACAAGGATCTAGCTACCGACAGAATATCCCCACAGATCGAACTCCCCCCTGGACCCACAAAGAGAAAATCGTCCAGGTATTGAGCCACCCCGTGTTGGCCGGAGGCGGACTGGACGCACCAATGCAAAAATGTGCTGAAACTCTCAAAGTAGGCGCAGGAGACCGAACAACCCATGGGGAGACACCGATCCATGTAAAACTCGCCCCCTAGTTTGAAACCCAGAAACCGCAGGGAGTCCGGCTGCAGTGGAAGTAACCAGAAAGCCAACTCCACGTCCAATTTTGCCAACAGAACCCCCCGGACCACAATCCCGCACCAAGCGCAGAGCGTCATCAAAAGACTGATAACGTACCCTGCATTCAGCCTGCGGAATAGCGTCGTTAACCGAAAAGCCCGGAGGGTGCGATAAGTGCTGTATCAGGCGGAACTTGCCCGTGGCCTTCTTGGGCACCACCCCAACGGGGGAAATGCACAAGGAGGGCAGCGAGGGAAAGGCGTAGGGCCCAGACATGCGCCCCAAGCCGATCTCCCCGTCCACTTGCCGCCGGACCTCCTGCGGGAATTCGCGCGCCGATCTCAAATTCTGGCGCGCCACCACGTGCACCGAATCCGAAATGGGCAAACGAAAACCGTGCCGAAAACCAACCAAGAGGAATGACGCTGCCGACTTGTCGGGGTATAAGCTCAGCCAGCGCCGCAACTCGGGAACTTGAATCGGGGAGGAGGCTTTACTTGCCAATTCCACCGGCCTCGGCAGGAGCGGAGGGCTTACCGCTCGCCGCTGAGGTGCAATCTTTGGCTGGGTGACTGGCCCCACACAACTTACACGAGTGGCGAAAACGACAATTCACCCCCTTGATGCATTTGCCCTCGTTGTAGGCAAAACACTTCCCTTTCCCTATCAAGCGGGAACCCGGAGCCCCGGCCGCCCCGGGCTTCTTGACCGTGACGTCCGGGGTGGGCTTAACCTGCTACGTGACCTCCAACCACACCTCGACATCCTTAAAACCCGCGGGCAGGATGGGGTTGCCATCTTGATTACGACGGAACTTCTCATCGTAATCCCGCCAAGCGAAACCCTTGGATTTTAAGTACATGTCATGTACTAAAAACAAATATTTAACTAAACTGGCATATTCCGCGGGTCGCGATTCCGTGTAGCAAGCCATAAAAACCAAAAACCCTCGCAACCACTGGTGGAAATTGCGGAAAGCACTTTCCCCAATGCCACCCGGTTTCCTAGCTGCGTCAAAACCCTGCCGCATCTTATCCGTAAGGGTGAAGATGTCAACGTACTTCCCCTTCCGAATTTTTTTGTGCATCCGTTTACGCACCCCACGTGTAACTGCGGTATTGGCGCAATGCACCATCTCCGTATAACGGGAGGGGTCGGGAGGCACCGCCGACGCCGGCGCTGCCCCTTTCCGCGATTCTTTCGCCATGCACCGCGCAATAAGTCTAGCTAATTTACGCGGGCGCCGCAGAGAACCTGAAGATACACTGCTAGACGAGGAGGAAGAAGAACTAGACGAACAGTGTGAAGGAATAGCGTGCTCACCCGTGCTTGAAGGACTCGGAACAGCCTCGACGGGTGCACCCGACTCCGTTGGTGGCCGAACCTCTCCCGTCGGTGCCGCGGCCGCGACCCTCACCGACCTCCGTCCCCTCCGCGACGCCGACCTGGAACCAGCCAGCACCTGTGAGGAAGAAACATAAGGGACAACATGCGCAGGGGAGACCAGCGCGTCAACGGCAATGGGGGTAACAGGCGGGGGCGGGGGCCAAGCCCCGTCGCTCCGCGGCGGGGGGCCAGCGGGAAGCGGCGGGGCAGGACCCCCAACTGGGGGGTACGCAGAGGCTTGGGGGAAGGCAGCCCCAGCCCCGGGAACGCCGCCTATGGTGTAAGCAGGCCGCCATGAAGGATGCGGCAGGTAACTGACTGCCCCTGAACATCCCGACGAAACCGGAAGGAACTGGGGAGGCGCCGGGGGGGGGGGGGGGGGCGGCAAACCGTGCGCTAACTGATTAGCCCCAGCCAGGGACGGCCCGGAATATGAGCCCGAAAATGCAGGGGGGGGAACCGCAACCCGGGGGCCGCCGACCGCCCACGTGGGCTGGACGCCGACGCCCGAGCCGGAAACGTACATGAAAAATTGTGGGGTGGACGTAACTGGTATTCCTATGGGCGACGCTCCGGCAGCCGTAGGGACCGCCGGCGCAAGAGGCCAGGGAAGGCCACCGGGGAAAAATTGATCCCCAGTGAACCCTTGAGGCGGGCCAAATGAGAGAGCAGGGCCGGGCAGGTGGAACGCAGCTGCGATGGACGACTGCGTCGCCACCAGCTGCAACGCTCCCGGCGGGCCAGGGGGAGGAGCCAGGAGCCCGACACCCGGGGACGACGCCACGGGACGCCGCGCAACGGGCGACCGGGAGCCCAGCCAAAAGGCACCCGATGCGGGATTCCCGTCCGGGAACCCTCGCCCAGACACATTAGGAGGGGCAGGCGCCGCCGCCGCCCCAGCCACGCCCCCCGCCCCGAAGATACCCGGGCCCGACCCCAGCCCCCCATCCTCGACCCCACAGCCGGGCGCCACAGTCCCCACCGTAGTGAGGGGTACGTCCGCCTCAGCTGCGGGTCCGGGGGCAGAGGGCACCTCACCCTGCTGCCCCAGAGTTAATGATTTGGTGTGGACATGGAGCCCCCCCTCTCCCCCCGCAGCCCCGCCACGGCCGCCCGGCACCACGTGGGCGCCCGAGCCGCCGGTGGGGAGGGAAGGGGAGGCCCGGCACCGACCAGCGCGCCGGGCGAGGAAGCCACTGGGGGAGCTAAAGCCGCCGGGGACGCAGGTGACCGTGGCCCGGCCGAGCCGCGCGTCTCGGCGGCACGAGCAGAGCGACCGCCGGCCGCACGCCTAGCGTTGGCGGGGGAGCGGGCCGTCACGGCCCGACCCCGCCGCGGGCCCGCCGACCGCAACCCACGGGGGGCCGTACTGCGGGAACGGGCGCTGGGGTTGTCCACGGCCTCCACGAGGCGCCGGGAGGGGGGGGGCGGAACGGCGTGGACGCGGCATCAGGGGGGGGGGGGAGCAGCAATACCAACACAGGCAAAACAAATATATATATGACAGGAAGGACCACCACAAGGAGGGGAGTGCATATAAAACAAATAAATCCACAAGGGAACAAATATACTGAGTGATGTCTATACTTATCCTTCCTGGGCCATACAATGAATGGCAAGAGGAAGTCTGAGGCAAATGCTCTGCCCTATATACTATCCTAAGACCAACCTATTAAGCTTGATGGACAACCTTCTAATCCAATAGGGAAAACCACAGGAAAAACTGATCTGCCTAGCAACTGCTTAGTCATTAAACAACCAATCACAAAAAGTTGAGCTCTTATATTGCCTCAGGCTTATGCAGCCTTCAGCTTATTTATAATAATAATAATAATAATAATAATAATTTTATTTATATAGCGCTCTTTCTCCAATAGGACTCAAGGCGCTTAACAGATACATAGCATAATATAGTACAGAAAATAATGAAGTACATTTTCATAAAATACAGAAGCATGAAGATACTAAAAGAGACATTATGGAAATGCTTGAGTAACAGGAAAGTCTTGAGTCTACTTTTGAAGGATTCTATAGTTGGGGCCTCTCGCACTGTGCGGGGAAGTGAGTTCCATAGAGTCGGAGCCGCATGACTAAAAGCTCGACCCCCAGGTGAATTACGGTAGATTCTAGGTACTGCTAAAAGTCCTTCATCTACAGATCGCAGTAATGGAGTGGGGCAGTATGGGGTCAGCAGCTGCTTCAGGTACCTTGGGCCTTGGTCATGTAATGCTTTGACACTCAGTAAGCCAATCTTGAAGATGATTCGCCATCGTACAGGCAGCCAGTGAAGGGAGTAGAGGATGGGTGTTATGTGGCTAGAACGGGGCTGGTTGGTTAATAGCCTGGCGGCTGTATTTTCTACCAGCTGTAAGCGGTGCAATTCTTTTGCTTGTAGACCAAGGTAGAGGGCATTACAGTAGTCTAATCGAGATGATACAAATGCGTGGATGACTTTTGTCAGATCATCTGAGGGAATTAAGTGCTTGATTCTGGCTATGTTCCTCAGGTGAAAGAATGAGGATTTGATTGTGGCTGATATCTGATGTTTAAGTGTCAAGCCACCATCCAGGACAACGCCAAGATTCCGCACACGATCACTGGTCTGTAATTCTGAATCCCCCAGTGTAACTCCAGTTGGTTGGCTATGCTGCAGTCTTATACCTCTCATATCTTACCTATATACATATACCTCTCATATCTTACCTATATACATATACCTCTCATATCTTACCTATATACATATACCTCTCATATCTTACCTATATACATATACCTCTCATATCTTACCTATATACAAATACCTCTCATATCTTACCTATATACAAATACCTCTCATATCTTACCTATATACATATACCTTTCATATCTTACCTATATACATATACCTCTCATATCTTACCTATATCCATATACCTCTCATATCTTACCTATATACATATACCTCTCATATCTTACCTATATACATATACCTCTCATATCTTACCTATATACATATACCTCTCATATCTTACCTATATACATATACCTCTCATATCTTACCTATATACATATACCTCTCATATCATACCTATATACAAATACCTCTCATATCTTACCTATATACAAATACCTCTCATATCTTACCTATATACATATACCTTTCATATCTTACCTATACACATATACCTCTCATATCTTACCTATATCCATATACCTCTCATATCTTACCTATATCCATATACCTCTCATATCTTACCTATATACATATACCTCTCATATCTTACCTATATACATATACCTCTCATATCTTACCTATATACATATACCTCTCATATCTTACCTATATACATATACCTCTCATATCATACCTATATACAAATACCTCTCATATCTTACCTATATACAAATACCTCTCATATCTTACCTATATACATATACCTTTCATATCTTACCTATATACATATACCTCTCATATCTTACCTATATCCATATACCTCTCCTATCTTACCTATATCCATATACCTCTCCTATCTTACCTATATACATATACCTCTCATATCTTACCTATATACATATACCTCTCATATCTTACCTATATACATATACCTCTCATATCATACCTATATACAAATACCTCTCATATCTTACCTATATACAAATACCTCTCATATCTTACCTATATACATATACCTTTCATATCTTACCTATATACATATACCTCTCATATCTTACCTATATCCATATACCTCTCATATCTTACCTATATCCATATACCTCTCATATCTTACCTATATACATATACCTCTCATATCTTACCTATATACATATACTTCTCATATCTTGCCTATATACATATACCTCTCATATCTTACCTATATACATATCTCTCATATCTTACCTATATCCATATACCTCTCATATCTTACCTATATCCATATACCTCTCATATCTTACCTATATCCATATACCTCTCATATCTTACCTATATCCATATACCTCTCATATCTTACCTATATACATATACCTCTCATATCTTATCTATATACATATACCTCTCATATCTTACCTATATACATATACCTCTCATATCTTACCTATATACATATACCTCTCATATCTTACCTACATACATATACCTCTCATATCTTACCTATATACATATACCTCTCATATCTTACCTATATACATATACCTCTCATATCTTACCTATATAGATATACCTCTCATATCTTACCTATATACATATACCTCTCATATCATACCTATATACATATACCTCTCATATCTTACCTATATAGATATACCTCTCATATCTTACCTATATACATATACCTCTCATATCATACCTATATACATATACCTCTCATATCTTACCTATATACATATACCTCTCATATCTTACCTATATACATATACTTCTCATATCTTGCCTATATACATATACCTCTCATATCTTACCTATATACATATCTCTCATATCTTACCTATATCCATATACCTCTCATATCTTACCTATATCCATATACCTCTCATATCTTACCTATATCCATATACCTCTCATATCTTACCTATATCCATATACCTCTCATATCTTACCTATATACATATACCTCTCATATCTTATCTATATACATATACCTCTCATATCTTACCTATATACATATACCTCTCATATCTTACCTATATACATATACCTCTCATATCTTACCTACATACATATACCTCTCATATCTTACCTATATACATATACCTCTCATATCTTACCTATATACATATACCTCTCATATCTTACCTATATAGATATACCTCTCATATCTTACCTATATACATATACCTCTCATATCATACCTATATACATATACCTCTCATATCTTACCTATATAGATATACCTCTCATATCTTACCTATATACATATACCTCTCATATCATACCTATATACATATACCTCTCATATCTTACCTATATACATATACCTCTCATATCTTACCTATATCCATATACCTCTCATATCTTACCTATATACATATACCTCTCATATCTTACCTATATACATATACCTCTCATATCTTACCTATATCCATATACCTCTCATATCTTACCTACATACATATACCTCTCATATCTTACCTATATACATATACCTCTCATATCTTATCTATATACATATACCTCTCATATCATACCTATATCCATATACCTCTCATATCTTACCTATATCCATATACCTCTCATATCTTACCTATATCCATATACCTCTCATATCTTACCTATATCCATATACCTCTCATATCTTACCTATATCCATATACCTCTCATATCTTACCTATATACATATACCTCTTATATCTTACCTATATACACATACCTCTCATATCTTACCTATATACATATACCTCTCATATCTTACCTATATACATATACCTCTCATATCATACCTATATACATATACCTCTCATATCTTACCTATATACATATACCTCTCATATCATACCTATATACATATACCTCTCTCATGTGATTCATAATTCTCATATCTGTTGCTATAATACAGGTTGAGTATCCCTTATCCAAAATGCTTGGGACCAGAAGTATTTTGGATATCGGATTTTTCCGTATTTTGGAATAATTGCATACCATAATGAGATATCATGGCGATGGGACCCAAGTCTAAGCACAGAATACATTTATGTGTCATATACACCTTATACACACAGCCTGAAGGTCATTTAATACAGTAGTTTTTATAACTTTGTGTACATTGAGCCATCAGAAAACTATTATTTATTTCTCTTACGTCCTAGAGGATGCTGGGGTCCATTTTAGTACCATGGGGTATAAATCATACTTGCCTCCCTGCCCCTCTCCATGAGGGAGAAAATGCTCTGTTCCTGGACTTTCCTGGTAATGTAGGATTGCCATCACCTGTGGTGAAACACCTTTCTTATCAATTACCCAGCTCACCACAGGTGATGGCAATCATACATTACCAGGAGAGTCCAGGAACAGAGCATTTTCTCCCTCATGTAGAGGGTCAGGTAGGCAAGTATGGTATAGATGGTTCTGAAGGAGCCTTTGGCACTTTAAGACTTTTCTAGAGTGTG
Source organism: Pseudophryne corroboree (assembly GCF_028390025.1). Classification (NCBI taxonomy): domain Eukaryota; kingdom Metazoa; phylum Chordata; class Amphibia; order Anura; family Myobatrachidae; genus Pseudophryne; species Pseudophryne corroboree. Next base: position 365,767,954 of record NC_086454.1, on the reverse strand, counting down.
AACTGGCTTCTTCCTCTATGCCCCTCCTCCAGACCTCAGTTTAGAAAATGTGCCCGGGAGACTGGATGCACGCCAGTGGAACTCTACTGAGTTCTGCTGGAAAAAGACTTTCTTAGGTTTTTTATTTTACAGGGAATCTGCTGGTGACAGCTTCCTTGCTTCCTGGGACTTGGGGGGGGGGGGGGGGGGGGGGAGTAGGAACCAACTTCTCAATTAGTTAATGGTTCTGCTTCCGCTGACGGGACACCATTAGCTCCTGAAGGGCACTGAACACAGCCCAAGCCTGGCCAGTGTTCACTCCCACAGCACTGCCGCCACCCCCTAACAGAGCCAGAAGTCAGAAGGCAGGTGAGTATATTACCGGAGTCCTGCAGAGAGGGGATCCTCCGGTCATCATGGCGGCATAAAGGTACCAGCGCAGCAACATGTCTCTCAGCACAGGGTGCGGGGGGGGGGGGGTCGCGCTCTGAGGGACATGATAAATCCTTACTCTCACTGGCAAAATGTACATACATGTGAGCCGCTGATGTACACTACCCCCGCCAGTATAAATATTACTGTGGCTGAACCGCGCCATTACAGGGGGTGGGGCTTCACCTCAGAATTGCCTGCAACACTCATTTGGCGCCATTTTCTCCTCACAGAGACACCGGAGCGCTGATCCTACAGGCTGCTTCTCCTCACACATCGCTGATACAAGTACCAGGGTGTTATAGAAGGGGAGGGGAGCACATAATTTATTGAAGTCTGCGGGCTTCACATTGGATATAAAGCGCTGTTTTGGTATATATGTATATTCATTGTATGTAATACATATAGGGGGTAATTCTGAGTTGATCGCAGCAGCAAGTTTGTTAGCAATTGGGCAAAACCATGTGCACTGCAGGGGAGGCAGATGTAACATGTGCAGAGAGAGTTAGATTTGGGTGTTCAATCTGCAATCTAAATTGCAGTGTAAAAATAAAGCAGCCAGTATTTACCCTGCACAGAAACAAAATAACCCACCCAAATCTAACTCTCTCTGCACATGTTATATCTGCCTCCCCTGCAGTGCACATGGTTTTGCCCAACTGCTAACAAACTTGCTGCTGCGATCAACTCCGAATTACCCCCATAGGGCACGTGGTGTGGACTGGCAATCCCCTCTGGGTCTCCCTGACAGACTTTAGGTAGATCTGTCCCCAATAGCTCCCCTGTGTGTGAGTGGTGTGACTGTACACGTGTGTAACAGGTCTAGAGAAAGTTCTTCCCCAGAGGAAACCATTTTGGAGGCACAGGAGTGTTCATGAGCCTGTGTCGGTGAGAAAGCTGCAGAGTAATATGTAAATTCTCTGAGTCTGAACAACAGACAAAGCAAGACAGTCTGTGGAGGATGCTCTGTTTGCTGATTCCTCCACGTCACCCACTCGGGACCCCTCCTGTTCCCAGAAAAGGTCTCTGACCCAAATTATGCATAGGGATACTGACACAGATTCCGACACCGACGTCGACACTGGGGATTTGAGGGGGGTAGACCCCAAACTGGCTAAGAGCATTCAATGTATGAATGTCACTATAAAAGAGGTGTTGGAATTTCCTGACACAACACCTCCACCTGAGGAAAAAGATTATTTTAAATTAAATAAAAAACAGGTGGTGACTTTTTCTCCGTCTAAGGATAGCGTACCCTTTCCCTGAAGAGGATAGGCGTAAGTGGGAGTCACCCCCAATGATAGACACCTCAGTCTCTAGGTTGTCAAAGAAAATCATTTTACCTGCCCCAGGGTCAGCTTCATTAAAAGAACCTGCTGACCGCAAATTAGAGACGACTTTAAAGTCCATCTATGTTGCTACGGGTACGTTACTCAGGCCCGCGATTGCTTCTGCGTGGGTAGGTAGCGCAGTGGAAAAGTGGGCATACAATTTAATTGTTAATATTGACACGGTCGATAAAGATGATATGCTGCAAATTCTAGGTCATATCAAAGATTCTGCAGGTTACTTGGTTGAGGCTATGAAGGACAAAGGGTTACTGGGCTCAAGGGCCTCTACTATGGCGATTTCAGCCGCAGGGCGCTCTGGATCCGCCAATGGAATGCTGATGCTGAATCCAAAAGAAATATTGTGCGCTACCCTACAATGGTGAGGCCCTCTTTCGAACCTAGATGCCATGATATCAACTACTACATCTGGCAAGTCAGCAATTCTGCCATCGGCAGTTACACCGGCTAAAAAAAAAAGTATATCATTCTCATACTATGCAGTCCTTTTGGCCCAACAAGTACAAAAAGGCTAAGAGTACCCCTTTTGTCACAGGAAAAGGGAGAGGAAAAGGTAGAAAATCTACAACACCGTCAAGCTCCCAGGAGCAGAAGTCAGCAACTACTTCTGCAAAAGCCACAGGATGACGCTGGGGCTCCTCTGCGGGAGTGCGATCGGGTGGGGGCACGTCTTTTTATATTTCATCCAGGTCTGGCTTCACTCAGACCTGGATCCTTGGATATTACAGATAGTATCCCAAGGTTACAGGTTGGAATTTCAAGACCTTCCCCCATGCCGATTTTTTCAAATCAGCCTTGCCAGTTTCTGCCCAGGACGGCACAAATGTCCTGAACGCAATACACAAAATAATTGCCTTGGTTCCTGCCGAACAAAGAAACCAAGGTTTTTATTCAAACCTGTTTGTGGTGCCAAAGCCGGATGGCTCGGTCAGACCGATTTTAAACCTAAAATCTCTGAATCTTTATTTGAAAAGGTTCAAATTCAAGATGGAATCCTTGAGAGCGGTGATTTCCAGCATGGAAAAAAAGGAATTTCTGGTGTCGGTGGACATCAAGGATGCTTACTTGCATGTCCCAATTTACCCGCCACATCAAGCATACCTGCGGTTCAGGATTGCCACTACCAATTCCAGACATTACCGTTCGGGCTCTTCACGGCTCCGAGAATATTCACCAAGGTGATGACTGAGATGATGGTTCTCCTTCGCAAACAAGGAGTCAACATAATTCCATAATTGGATGATCTCCTCATAAAAGCGAGATCCAGGGACAAGCTACTCCAGAACATAGCATTGTCCCCGAAGGTGCTTCAACAGCACGGTTGGATCATCAACTTTCCAAAATCGCAGTTCGAACTGACAATGAGATTATCATTTTTGGGAATGATACTGGACACCGAGATATAGAGAGTATTTCTACCGGTGGAAAAGGCTCAGGACATCCAGAGCATGGTCAAACAACGTTTGAGACCAAGAACAGTATCAATTCATCAGTGCATTCGCCTGTTGGGGAAAATGGCAGCAGCTTACGAGGCGCTACAATATGGCCATTTCCATGCCAGAGTCTTCCAGTGGGACCTACTGGACAAGTGGTCAGGGTCGCATCTCCACATGCATCAAAGGATAATCTTGTCAGCGAAAGCCAGAATTTCGTTCCTGGGGTGGCTACAAATTTCTCACCTCCTGGAGGGACGCAGGTTCGGGATTCAGGCCTGGATCCTGGTGACCACGAATGCAAGTCTCCGAGGATGGGGAGAAGTCACGCAAGGCGAAAGCTTCCAAGGAAGAGGGTCAAGTTAAGAAACTCGCCTTCACATAAACATTCTGGAGTTGAGAGCTGTGTACAACAGTCTTCATCAAATGGCACACCTTCTTCAAGGTCGTCCCATACAGATCCAGTCAGACAATGTAACGGCAGTAGCTTACATAAACCGTCGAGGCAGAACAAAAAGCAGAGCAACAATGGCAGAGGTGACAAAGATACTCCTCTGGGCAGAAAGACATGCAAAAGCTCTGTCGGCAATTTTCATTCCGGGAGTGGACAACTGGGAAGCAGACTTCCTCAGCAGACACGATCTCCATCCAGGAGAATGGGGCCTCCACCAAGAAGTCTTTGCAGAGGTGGCAAGTTGTTGGGGTGTTCCTCAAGTGGATATGATGGCATCACGCCGCAACAAGAAGCTTCAGAAATATTGTTCCAGGTCAAGAGACCCACAAGCAATAGCGATAGATGCACTGGTGACCCAGTGGGTGTTTCGGCCGGTGTATCTGTTCTCTCCACATCCACTTACTCCAAAAGTTCTCAAGATCATCAGAAGAACAGGAGTTCGAGCAATACTCATTGCTCCGGACTGACCAAGGAGGGCTTGGTATCCAGATCTTCAAGAGTTATTAATGGTAGATCCTCTGCCTTTTCCTCTTCGCAAGGACCTGTTTCAGCAGGGGCCGTTAGTTTATCAGGACTTACCGCGGTTGCGTTTGATGGCATGGCTGTTGAGCCCGTAAGGGTATTCCCAGTGAAGTCATTCCCACACTTATTCTGGCCAGGAAAGGGGTAACGTCCAAACATTACCATCGTATTTGGAGAAAATATGTATCTTGGTGTGTAACCAAGAAGTCTCCTGCGGTGGAGTTTCAATTAGGACGACTTCTCTTATTTCTAAAGGCAGGTGTGGATGCTAGATTGGGATTAGGATCTATCAAGGTTCAGATTTTGGCCTTGTTAGTTTTCTTTCAGAAACAATTGACTTCTCTTCCTGAGGTTCAGACGTTCGTGAAAGGGGTTCTGCGCATCCAACCTCCCTTTGTGCCTCCTGCGGCGCCATGGGATCTTAATGTGGTGTTGCAGTTCCTTAAATCGGACTGTTTTGAGCCTCTGCAAGAGGTGGAGTTAAAGTTCTCACTTGAAAAGTGGTCATGCTGGTGGCCTTGGCTTCAGGCAGACGAGCGTCTGAGTTAGGAGCTCTGTGACAGAGCTCCTATTTGATATTTCATGAAGATAGGGCTGAACTGAGAACATGTCAGCACTTTCTTCCGAAGGTTGTGTCTTCTTTTCATATCAACCAACCAATGGTGGTGCCAGTAGCTTCTGACTCCTCAGCCATCTCAAGGTCCTTGGATGTCGTCAGGGCACTGAGGACTTATGTTGCAAGAACGGCTCGGATAAGGAAAACAGAATCTCTGTTTGTCCTCTATGACCCCAGCAAGATTGGGGGTCCTGCTTCTAAGCAGACTATTGCGCGCTGGATCAGGGGTACCTTTCAGCACGCTCATTCCACGGCAGGATTGCCGTTACCAACTTCGGTAAAAGCCCACTCTACAAGGAAAGTGGGTTAGTTCTGGGCGGCTACCCGGGGGTTCTCTGCTTTGCAAATCTGCCGAGCTGCTACTTGGTCAGGGGCAAACACGTTTGCTAAGTTTTACAGGTTTGACACCTTGGCTGCTGACGACCTTCAGTTTGGTCAGTCAGTTCTGCAGGAACATTAGCACTTTCCCGCCCGTACTGGGAGCTTTGGTACATCCCCATGGTACTAAATGGACCCCAGCATCCTCTAGGACGTAAGAGAAAATAGGATTTTAATTACCTGCCGGTAAATCCTTTTCTCGTAGTCCGTAGAGGATGCTGGGCGCCCGCCCAGTGCTCATTTTTCCTGCTGATTACGTTTATCTTTTTGCACATTGTTTCATGTGTTCAGTTGTTACCAGCTGTTGCTGTTGCGTTATGCATGCTGGTTGGCATGACTTATGTTAAAGGCCATGTTAGCCGACATGTTTATGGATGGTGTGAGCTGGTGTGAATCTCGCCACTAGTTTAATGTAAATTCTTCTCTCGAAGTTGTCTGTCTCCTCGGGCACAGTTCCTATACTGAGGTCTGGAGGAGGGGCATAGAGGGAGGAGCCAGTTCACACTGTTGAAAAGTCTTAAAGTGCCCATGGCTCCTGTGGAACCGTCTATACTCCATGGTACTAAAATGGACCCCAGCATCCTCTACGGACTACGAGAAAAGGATTTACCGGCAGGTAATTAAAATCCTATTTTATCTCCCATCTTTTTATTTTCTCACCTCTAATGTATCTTCTGTAACTTATATCGGTCACATCTCATGTCTATGTAATCTTGCTTTATATCTATCTACAATCTATCAGATCCCATACGTTATATATTTCTGTCTGATAATAATAATAATAATAATATCTGCCTCTCCTATGAATATGTAAGCCACAAGTGACATCAGTACATGTGACCTAGGTCTACGTTTGGGGAGCGGTGATGTCATCATGCAGCCCGCCGGCCTGTGTCATTTCCATTTGGGCTGACATAGTACAGGAAATAATTGTATGCGCTGAGAATACCGCTCGCCGGGATTCCGGCTGTCACAATACCAATGCCGGGATCCCGACACTCATAGAGGGAGAATAGTCCACGAATAGTGTTCACGACACCCATAGAGGGAGAATAGTCCACGAATAGTGTCCACGACACCCATAGAGGAAGAATAGTCCACGAATAGTGTTCACGACACCCATAGAGGGAGAATAGTCCACGAATAGTGTTCACGACACCCATAGAGGGAGAATAGTCCACGAATAGTGTTCACGACACCCATAGAGGGAGAATAGTCCACAAATAGTGTTCACGACACCCATAGAGGGAGAATAGTCCACAAATAGTGTCCACGGCACCCATAGAGGGAGAATAGTCCACGAATAGTGTTCACGACACCCATAGAGGGAGAATAGTCCACGAATAGTGTTCACGACACCCATAGAGGGAGAATAGTCCACGAATAGTGTTCACGACACCCATAGAGGGAGAATAGTCCACAAATAGTGTCCACGGCACCCATAGAGGGAGAACAGTCCACGCATAGTGTCCACGATAGTGTCCACGACACCCATAGAGGGAGAATAGTCCACAAATAGTGTCCACGACACCCATAGAGGGAGAATAGTCCACGAATAGTGTTCACGACACCCATAGAGGGAGAATAGTCCACGAATAGTGTTCACGACACCCATAGAGGGAGAATAGTCCACAAATAGTGTTCCACGACACCCATAGAGGGAGAATAGTCCACGAATAGTGTTCACGACACCCATAGAGGGAGAATAGTCCACGAATAGTGTTCACGACACCCATAGAGGGAGAATAGTCCACAAATAGTGTCCACGGCACCCATAGAGGGAGAATAGTCCACGCATAGTGTCCACGATAGTGTCCACGACACCCATAGAGGGAGAATAGTCCACAAATAGTGTCCACGACACCCATAGAGGGAGAATAGTCCACGAATAGTGTTCACGACACCCATAGAGGGAGAATAGTCCACGAATAGTGTTCACGACACCCATAGAGGGAGAATAGTTCACGAATAGTGTCCACGACACCCATAAAGGGAGAATAGTCCACGAATAGTGTCCACAAAACCCATAGAGGGAGAATAGAATCAGTTGTTTTGAGTGTAGCTCACCACCGAGCCTGCAGTGAGGCCACAAGGGGCTTCATGGCGCTCGCCCCCCTGTCGGCATTCCACAGCTCGGGATGCTGATGTTAGTATAATGATACAATACCGATCCCAAAATAATACAGCCTACGCTGCACAATAAACAGCATAGTATGTATTTATTACCAGTTATTTATATAGAGCACACATATTCCGCAGCGCTGTACAGAGAATATTTGTCCATTCACATCAGTCCCTGCTGCAGTGGAGCTTACACTCTATATTTCCTATCACATGTACACCACACACATTCACTAGGGTTAATTTTTGTAAGGAGCCAATTAATCTACCAGTATATATTTGGATTGTGGGAGGAAATTGGAGTACACGGAGGAAACCCACGCAAGTACAGGGAGAATATACAAACTCCACACAGTTAGGGCCATGGTGGGAATGGAACCCGTGACCTCAGTGCTGTGATAGTAGGAGTCACTTCTGCCCTCTGACCTGTCTGGTCTCTCTTGCACTGTGGCCACAGGACTCCCCAGCAGGCTCACAATATCCCTATATTTTGCAGAAGGGGTACGTTATCCGTATCTTATGTGTGATGCCGCCTATCTCTGATGTTCCTCAGTGAGGGAATGCGCTGGTCAGTGGCGTAACTACTGCCCCCGCAGTCCTCATGGTGGCTTGGGGGCGAGGGGCTGCGGGGGCGCCACTGATTTAGCACAGATTGACATGCGGACGAGCGTCCGCATGTCAATCTGCGGTCTCCTTCCCTCCGCTGCTGTAAGGAGGGACACGGAGGGCACAGCGCGCGCCTCTCCCGTGTCCCTCCTGGGTCTCCGGCCGGTCTAATAAAGAAAGTGCCGTTCGTGAGCTCTGATTGGCTCACAAACCGGCACTTCCTTTATTAGACCGGCCGGAGAGCCAGGAGGGACACGGGAGAGGCGCGCGCAGTGCCCTCCATGTCCCTCCAACACAAAGGAGCGGGGGGGGGGGGGGGAGGCACTGTGGGGTTATATCTGGCACTGGGGGCATATACTTGGCACTGTGGGGTTATATCTGGCACTGGGGGCATATACTTGGCACTGTGGGGTTATATCTGGCACTGGGGGCATATACTTGGCACTGTGGGGGAATATCTGGCACTGGGGGCATATACCTGGCACTGGGAGGAGCAGGCACTGTGGGGGAATATCTGGCACTGGGGGCATATACCTGGCACTGTGGGGGAATATTTGGCACTGGGGGGAGCAGGCACTGAGGGGGCATATGTGGCACTGTGGGGGAATATCTGGCACTGGGGGCATATACCTGGCACTGTGGGGGAATATTTGGCACTGGGGGGAGCAGGCACTGAGGGGGCATATGTGGCACTATGGGGGAATATCTGGCACTGGGGGCATATACCTGGCACTGTGGGGGAATATTTGGCACTGGGGGGAGCAGGCACTGAGGGAGCATATGTGGCACCGTGGGGGAATATCTGGCACTGGGGGCATATACCTGGCACTGTGGGGGAATATTTGGCACTGGGGGGAGCAGGCACTGAGGTGGCATATGTGGCACCGTGGGGGAATATCTGGCACTGGGGGCATATACCTGGCACTGTGGGGGAATATTTGGCACTGGGGGGAGCAGGCACTGAGGGGGCATATGTGGCACCGTGGGGGAATATCTGGCACTGGGGGCATATACCTGGCACTGTGGGGGAATATTTGGCACTGGGGGGAGCAGGCACTGAAGGGGCATATGTGGCACTGTGGGGGAATATCTGGCACTGGGGGCATATACCTGGCACTGTGGGGGAATATTTGGCACTGGGGGGAGCAGGCACTGAGGGGGCATATGTGGCACTGTGGGGGAATATCTGGCACTGGGGGCATATACCTGGCACTGTGGGGGAATATTTGGCACTGGGGGGAGCAGGCACTGAGGGGGCATATGTGGCACTGTGGGGGAATATCTGGCACTGGGGGCATATACCCTGCACTGTGGGGGAATATTTGGCACTGGGGGGAGCAGGCACTGAGGGGGCATATGTGGCACTGTGGGGGAATATCTGGCACTGGGGGCATATACCTGGCACTGTGGGGGAATATTTGGCACTGGGGGGAGCAGGCACTGAGGGGGCATATGTGGCACTGTGGGGGAATATCTGACACTGGGGGCATATACCTGGCACTGTGGGGGAATATTTGGCACTGGGGGGAGCAGGCACTGAGGGGGCATATGTGGCACCGTGGGGGAATATCTGGCACTGGGGGCATATACCTGGCACTGTGGGGGAATATTTGGCACTGGGGGGAGCAGGCACTGAGGGGGCATATGTGGCACCGTGGGGGAATATCTGGCACTGGGGGCATATACCTGGCACTGTGGGGGAATATTTGGCACTGGGGGGAGCAGGCACTGAGGGGGCATATGTGGCACCGTGGGGGAATATCTGGCACTGGGGGCATATACCTGGCACTGTGGGGGAATATTTGGCACTGGGGGGAGCTGGCACTGAGGGGGCATATGTGGCACTGTGGGGGAATATCTGGCACTGGGGGCATATACCTGGCACTGTGGGGGAATATCTGGCACTGGGGGGGGTATATTTGGCACTGGGGGCATGTACCTGGCACTGTGGGGGAATATCTGGCACTGGGGGCATATGTGGCACTGGGGGGGTATATTTGGCACTGGGGGCATGTACCTGGCACTGTGGGGGAATATCTGGCACTGGGGGCATATACCTGGCACTGTGGGGGAATATCTGGCACTGGGGGCATATGTGGCACTGGGAGCACGGCCCTAGCAACAAGCACTACCCCCTAGCAACGAGCATGACACCCAGTGCATGAAACCCCTGGCAACGAGCATGACACCCAGTGCATGAAACCCCTGGCAACGAGCATGACACCCAGTGCATGAAACCCCTGGCAACGAGCATGACACCCTGAGCATGAAAACCCCTGGCACCGTGCATGGAACCAAGAGCATGAAACCGCTGGCAACGAGCATGACACCCAGTGCATGAAACCCCTGGCAACGAGCATAACACCCTGAGCATGAAAACCCCTGGCACTGTGCATGGAACCAAGAGCATGAAACCGCTGGCAACGAGCAGGTAATTTAAAAGTAATTAGAAGCCTTACTGTAGAACTTAATGTGTAATGGGCATTACGGTGTGTGGCATAATGTATCACGGACATTGCGGTGTGTGTCATAATGTGTCAGGCATTACGGTGTGTTGTATACTATATCACGGGCATTGTGGTATGTGGTATAATGTCTCAGGATCATTGCGGTGTGTGTCATACTGTGTCACAGACATTGTATGTGCTATAATGTATCAGGGGCATTGCAGTGTGTAGCATAATGTATAACGGGCATTGCGATTCCTGTCATAATGTGTCACAGGCATTACGGTGTGTGCATATTGTGTCACAGGCATTACGGTGTGTGCATATTGTGTCACAGGCATTACGGTGTGTGGCATAATGTGTCGGGGGCATTACAGTGTGTGCATATTGTGTCATGTGCATTGTTGTGTGTGGCATAATGTCTAAGGGCCATTGCAGTATGTGGAATAATGTATACTGGGCATTACTATAAGGAGGAAAAATGACAAATAATGTAAGGGGCATAAATCAGGATTATTTTTCTTTCCTGTGGTGGCCAACGTCTGGGCGTGCAGGTTGCAAAACTGGGGTATAAGGTAGTCCTTTCCTGCAATACCACGCCCCTTTATGCGAAGCCACGCCCATTTCAATGGAGCCACACACCCTTTTTGGTGGCGCGCGCATATTTGTCCCTTTACTAGTGCCAATTATGGGGGGTATGGGGGGGGAGGGGCGCAGAAGAATTTTTTGGCTTGGGGAGAAAAATTTCTAGTTACGCCACTGGCGCTGGTCTTGTGCCAGATGTCATAGCGGCAGTATTGTGTCAGCCTGGCACAATCCTGGGTCCTGTATTCTTAGGCTTAGTGAATGGAGAGAGATCATCCGCCTGATTAGCTGGAGAGCTGTCAGCCTCCACATCCGTCCGCTCTCCCCTAATAGACATGAAGCAGCGCAGTCAATAATCCTTTACTCGTCTTCCCTCTGCGTCTCTTACTCTCATCGGTTTAGCCAGTTTGACAGCACAAAGTCAAAAGGGAGGTTATGATCTGAAAGTTCAGCCAAATGTTATCAACCGTGGAGTCACTGCGAAGGAAAAGGGCGTACGAGCCCCGTGACCGCGGCCAATAATAGCTTCACGTCGCTGATAGCATCAACAGCTGTCACAGATCCAGTCGTTTGTGGCTCATCTGTAAATGTAAACACCTGTATCCAGTCAGCTCTCAGTGTGACCCCCCTTTCTTCCCTATGATCTTGCTCTGTTCCTTAAAGGTGCTGCCAGGATAATCTAAACTGCAAGCTGATTTATGAAGTGAGAGTCCTTCAAATGTTTGGCACTGCCTGAGGAATTGACGGGGCCGAGTGTGGCACGCGCTTTTTGACTTTTGGAATATCCTCCTAGCTGGGTTTCCAAACATGATCTGTGTGTGCGTATCGCAGGCCGGCACTGGCGGTGGCATTTGTCACATGCATGGACATCCGGTCCGGAGAAAAGCCTGGCACTTATTGGGCGATGAGTTACGACAATGTGAGTTATTGACCTTTACTCTTGAATAGCCCCCAATGTACAGCTACAATATGGATATGGTCTGTTGTTCATGGGACGGGGTCGCAGGCGTCATCTTCAGCTGCTGCCAGTGAGATAAGATAGGACAGTTCTGATTTATATCCGGAGAAATGACCTGCCTTCTCCCTCCTCAGAACCTGCCCGGCTCATCTCGCGGTGACAATGGCTGGTCGGCGTCACTATGTGGTGTCAGTCAGTAAAGGAAAGACAAGTGATTGATCGTAAAGCGCCTTCATTAGCAGACTCGCGTATGAAAAGACAGGATCGCCTATATATTATATAGGATATATCCACACTGGTTCCTACTTACATCAGTATTGTGTCTCCGGTAGCGGATTTCCTCGGGAGACTACGACCATCCTAGGCGTAAGACGGCCGTGCTCTTCACTGGAGCTGGATTCAGATTAGACATGATTCGGCTCGCAGTGCGGTGTATACCTGAAACAACATACAGAGTTATAACAATTAATAAAAAAAAACTGTTATTTACAGTATATATAAAGATAATTAAATAAAGCCTAAAGTAATTAATTATCATACATGTAATGCATATGAAAAGTCTTTATCAAAGGGCCACACACTGATCTGCGTTCAATCCAAGTTGGTTTGCAGAGCGTATATTGGGGGTAATTCCAAGTTGATCGCAGTAGGAATTCTGTTAGCAGTTGGGCAAAACCATGTGCACTGCAGGGGAGGCAGATATAACATGTGCAGAGAGAGAGAGATTTGGGTGTGGTGAGTTCAATGTGCAATCTAAATTGCAGTGTAAAAATAAAGCAGCCAGTATTTACCCTGCACAGAAACAAAATAACCCACCCAAATCTAACTCTCTCTGCAAATGTTATATCTGCCCCCCCCCCCCCCCTGCAGTGCACATGGGGGGCAATTCCAAGTTGATCGCAGCAGGAAATTTTTTAGCAGCTGGGCAAATCCATGTGCACTGCAGGGGAGGCAGATATAACATGTGCAGAGAGAGTTAGATTTGGGTGTGGTGTGTTCAGTCTGCAATCTAATTTGCAGTGTAAAAATAAAGCAGCCAGTATTTACCCTGCACAGAAATAAAATAACCCACCAAATCTAACTCTTTCTGCACATGTTATATCTGCCTCCCCTGCAGGGCTGTCTTAACAGCAGTGTGGGCCCCTGGGCACAACAATGCACTGGGGCCCCTACCTATCCTCCAGCAGTGGGGGTGGTATCAGCGGCAGCTTTGATGTCCCGTGGGCGGTATGAGGTGTTCTATCTTCTGCTCAGCATGTAGGACCTGGAGCAGTAATTTCTGCTAATTACTCCTTTTCTGAACAGATGAGGTGGAGGGAACACTAAACTGTATAAGGGGCATTGGGCTGAATGAAGGGGCCCTGGTACATGACTTCCAGGGTGGAAGGGGGTGTTTAATATGTAGGGGAGGGGTGGATAGTGGAGTGGGCTTAATATTCACCATTTTCTGGTGAGAGTGCAGCGTGCTTGACTGCAGATATCTCCAGTTCCTGGAAATAAAGTTCTTAGCTTTGGATGGGATAAAAACACTAGAGAGTCTCACCTATCAGGGGGTACTGGGGACTTGGGGATCAGAGTTCAGGAACCAGAGCAATCCACCAACAAATATATAAATCTGCATACCAGGTGTGTGGAGCTGGAGCAGGGACCAGCTGCTGGAAGGCTGATATCTCTGGTTCTGGGCATAGTAGAGACACGCTCCCAGTGACCACCGAAAGGGGAGAGTCCCAGCTTTTGGAGTATACCCTCAGAAAAACTATAAGTCAAACAGAACCCGAGATATCTGGCTGGGAAGAGCAATTAACAGGCTTGGATGGGGACCCCTGCTTTCACGTCAGATATCTCCAGTTCCCCAGGGCCGATTTTAAAAAATCTGGTACCCCTGGAAAGAGGGGACCCTCAGCTGTCAGCCTAGGGCCCTTATACTCCTGGGGCCCTTGGGCAAGTGCCCATTGAGCCCATACGAAAAGACGGCCCTGCTCCCCTGCAGTGCACATGGTTTTGCCCAGTTGCTAAAAAAAATCCTGCTGCGATCAACTTGGAATTACCCCCATGGTTTTGCCCAATTGCTAACTTTCTTGCTGCTGCGATCAACTCAGAATTACCCCCCATGGGGGTCATTCCGAGTTGTTCGCTCGTTATTTTTTTCTCGCAACGGAGCGATTAGTCGCTAATGCGCATGCGCAATGTCCGCAGTGCGACTGCGCCAAGTAAATTTGCTATTAAGTTAGGTATTTTACTCACGGCATTTCTTCGTTCTGGTGATCGGAATGTGATTGACAGGAAGTGGGTGTTTCTGGGCGGAAACTGGCCGTTTTATGGGTTTGTGTGAAAAAACGCTACCGTTTCTGGGAAAAAGGCGGGAGTGGCTGGAGAAACGGAGGAGTGTCTGGGCGAACGCTGGGTGTGTTTGTGACGTCAAACCAGGAACGACAAGCACTGAACTGATCGCACTGGAAGAGTAAGTCTCGAGCTACTCAGAAACTGCACAGAGAAGTCTTTTCGCAATATTGCGAATCTTTCGTTCGCAATTTTGATAAGCTAAGATTCACTCCCAGTAGGCGGCGGCTTAGCGTGTGCAAAGCTGCTAAAAGCAGCTTGCGAGCGAACAACTCTGAATGAGGGCCCATGTGCAGTGCAGGGGGGGGCAGATATAACATGTGCAGAGAGAGTTAGATTTGGGTGTGGTGAGTTCAATCTGCAATCTAATTTGCAGTGTAAAAATAAAGCAGCCAGTATTTACCCTGCACAGAAACAAAGTAACCCAACCAAATCTAACTCTCTCTGCACATGTTATATCTGCCTCCCCTGCAGTGCACATGGTTTTGCCCAACTGCTAAAAAAATTCCTGCTGCGATCAACTTGGAACTACCCCCCATTGAGCTGTACACATCACCACTGGTAACTGAACGGGTGTTACTGGGCTGCTCATGTGACGTCATCATGTGCGCAATGTGCGCCGACTGAATTTCAAACTACACAGAGGTATCGTCAGGGCCCCGATTATAATGCGCGCTGTGGGGCCAAGCCTGTGCATAGGGTCTGAGTAATCGCACAAGTGTGCACAAACCTGCATACAGGCAATATATATATCATTTGTTTCTTTGTGCACACAATGCGCGGCGCGGTTACAGATGACGTCAGCTCTGCAGCAGACCCTTATTGTTCAGTGCAGGATGATGTAAGCTGGAGCTGATATAATATACTAGTTGTATAAAACTATAAGGGGCCCATTTATCCTAAACTATTTGCAGCTTATTCTCTCAAACACACGTATCTGATATCTGCTGCGATCCCTCCATTCCTGCCGCCAGCCGCAGCCTGCAAAGGTTTTTATGGGTGATGCGCTGCTGTCACATTTACCAGGCACATGTGAAGGTTCCCAAGCGTGGCCTCTGCAGCATTAGCCCGGTACTGTAGCCATTGGTCTACAGATCGCAACAGTAACCAGCAGAGGGTTTCCTCCGGAACCTTCCCCGGCAATGGCTGCCGTGCATGCGTGGTCAGCGGACTATCGATAAATAGACCCCTAAGGAGAGCCTGCCGGTGTTTCTCATAGGAAGATAGTGTACAGATAACGTGAAGATTTATTTAATGGGTGTATGAAGTACATAGTTATTCCACTTGTCACGGGAGGGACCATGTATGTACAAAGCATCGGAGGATGTAACACAGGGGGCTGAGGCATGCCGGTACACTACCTTATGCCTCACCATGGCAGCCGGTATACTACCTTATGCCTGACCATGGCAGCCGGTACACTACCTTATGCCTGACCATGGCAGCCGGTATACTACCTTATGCCTGACCATGGCAGCCGGTACACTACCTTATGCCTCACCATGGCAGCCGGTACACTACCTTATGCCTCACCATGGCAGCCGGTACACTACCTTATGCCTCACCATGGCAGCCGGTACACTACCTTATGCCTCACCATGGCAGCCGGTACACTACCTTATGCCTCACCATGGCAGCCGGTACACTACCTTATGCCTCACCATGGCAGCCGGTACACTACCTTATGCCTCACCATGGCAGCCGGTACACTACCTTATGCCTCACCATGGCAGCCGGTACACTACCTTATGCCTCACCATGGCAGCCGGTACACTACCTTATGCCTCACCATGGCAGCCGGTACACTACCTTATGCCTCACCATGGCAGCCGGTACACTACCTTATGCCTCACCATGGCAGCCGGTACACTACCTTATGCCTCACCATGGCAGCCGGTACACTACCTTATGCCTCACCATGGCAGCCGGTACACTACCTTATGCCTGACCATGGCAGCCGGTACACTACCTTATGCCTGACCATGGCAGCCGGTACACTACCTTATGCCTGACCATGGCAGCCGGTATACTACCTTATGCCTGACCATGGCAGCCGGTATACTACCTTATGCCTGACCATGGCAGCCGGTACACTACCTTATGCCTGACCATGGCAGCCGGTATACTACCTTATGCCTGACCATGGCAGCCGGTACACTACCTTATGCCTGACCATGGCAGCCGGTACACTACCTTATGCCTGACCATGGCAGCCGGTATACTACCTTATGCCTGACCATGGCAGCCGGTACACTACCTTATGCCTGACCATGGCAGCCGGTACACTACCTTATGCCTGACCATGGCAGCCGGTACACTACCTTATGCCTGACCATGGCAGCCGGTACACTACCTTATGCCTCACTATGGCAGCCGGTACACTACCTTATGCCTGACCGTGACAGCCGGTATCAGTGGCGTCACAACCGGGGTGCGGGGGGTGCGGCCCGCACCCGGGTGTCAACCACCGAGGGGTGTCACCAAAGTGTCGGCTCCTGCTCAGTGACAGGAGCCGGGTACTGCACTGTAACATTACGTGCAGTGCCCGACTTCTGTCACTGTGAAGAAGCCGACACTGCAGTCTCCGGGGTCAGCCAGCACCTCCCGCACCCCCTTAGTCACGGAAACGGGGGTCGGGAAGCGAAGCCACGCCCATGTGCAGCGCAACCACACACCCATATCGCGGAAACAAAGGCAACATTTGTGTTATTAAGCTCACAGCGTTCCCCGCTGCCTTGTCCGCGTATTTGTCAGGCCGCAAGGCTTTACTAGGCATTGGTTTCAAAATAATGATGAGTTTGTCCCGAGTCCGTTCGCATGTAGATACGTTGTTCTAACAGCGCTTGACAAAATAATAGTAATATTAATAATTTATTTTGCAGTGTGTTTCCTTTTTCTTTCTGGACTTGAGCAGTGAAATAACGCCTGTCTGCTCCGTAGACGTGCGCAGCCACTTTCACCCAAAGTAATCGCAGTCACTTCATAAAGACAAAGTGAAGCCTTTTATTGCTACAGTGTAGTGGCACCTTTATTTTTCTTACTTGCTGGAGCGAATACATTTATTACTAAAAGATTTGCTATCTGCAAGGGATAAGCGGAGAGGAGACAGGTTTTTCTCAGCGCACAAGTGCAGATAAATGGGCAGATGGTGGGTTTTAATAGTTAAGATGTGTATCTATATATAGAGAACCGCTGTACGTGATCTGTCCCTATCACAAGAATATTAAGTTACGGGTAATTCGTTCTCCGGGTGCCTTTATAGAGAGCGCTACATAAAGACGTTTCTAAAGACTCTCTGCTATCCGCTTTATCCCACACGCCCATATGTATCGCAGACAGCAGATTGCAGAATCATTTCATTCTTCCAGAAAATAAATCTGTTTCCCGCTCTGACTCACTTTGTTAGGGCCGGATCTGTACAATGGCGCCTCTGTGTTCTTGTAGAGAGCGTTGGGAGTAACAGAGAATATTCAGATGCAATACTTACCGTACGAGTAGGCTGAAGAGCTTTCAATCTGATGCGGGAGATCGTTAATGAGCATGCGGTTGGCAAAAGTCATTTTTTACGATTTATTTCTATTTTATAACCCATATCAATGCATTGAAAATCTAATAGACTGGAGAAGAAAAAGATTTCCATGCCAGAAAGATATAGAGTGACAATCAATATAACGAGAATCCTAGGCCGGCATAGGAAGCGCTGCAGTGATGTAATACAGCCGCAGTGTGTCATATGTAGCTGTCACGCAGTGCAGGGCTGACGTCCGCTACCTCAGAGGAAACCGGGATTGGCGCGCACGCTGCGTAGTACTGTAGTGTGTAATGTGATGTGAGGTTCGTGCTTCACCCAGAATCCTCCTCTCGGCACGCCTCCCATTGGGCTGCAGCAGAATGCGAGAGAGGAGGCATATATGGGGGGAATTGCTGAAATGCGCCAATGTTATTAGTAGATCCTGTGGAAGTAATCCGCAATGGGAAAGGCATAAAAAGAGGAAACCATAGAAGTCTAGAAGTAACAGCAACATTAACAAAGACCATCAGTGCCTAACATACAGCAATTATTTATAGGAGCGCCCAGCGGCCAAATGTTCATAAGAAATGGATGTAAAATAATTGCGCTCACTCTGTCTCGCGGTGGTCACGGCTTTCAGTGTGTCTAATGGTGATCACAGCTTTCACCACTCCTCACGCTGATCACGGCACTCAGCTTATCATGACTTCATGTCTCCTTGTGTTTGGCGCCACTTGCGGGTTGCCGTCACCGTTCCTCATGCACAGCTCTTACTCTGTAGCATGGCGCTCTCGTTGTCTCATAGTTAGTGGAATGTTTGATGTGCATGATGGCTGCACAGTTCAGATTACATGACATGCATGACAGCACCCAATGGATTACCTCACCTCGGTGTATTATCCACTGAGGTTCCACACGTGGCATTCCTCCAGCACTTCCTATTATACCAACGTTTCTTGCGTCTATGGTGGAGACTTTCACGGGGCTCGTATCCTTCCTCTGCTCTCAGCCGCTAGACTTGTGACAAACTAAAAATCCTACATACTTTATTCCAGGCTTACAGTATATTTTCCCCTTTTCTACGTGGACTGGCTATTACTCGGCAGCTGCCAGGCTGTGGAAGGGTTAATAACGTGCCTCAATTAGCCCCAGTGTGGAACAGAAGCCCCTGTGATTCCAGTGGGCTCAGTCTAGCGTACCATGTAGAGTGACTGGCCCCCCATTCCCGCATTACACTTTCAGACTCCTGAGCTTGAAAGAACGTTAAGACTCTTAATGCCAGCATGCAACAAGACCAGCGGCTCATAATTCCTGATAATAGCTGATAAATTCAATTACGGGAATGTCTCTGTGGGGACTAAAACATAAGGTGCCAAGGTTAGCCTAGCAAAGGGGTCATTATCACCGGATAATAGTAAGAGCCAGTGTTTCTACAATGTCAGTGTTTGGGGGGAGGACAGAGTACATGATGTGACTCCACAGAGGCGGAATTTTGACCATTTTCCTTTTGTGATTATCGCTCTTTTTTTTCTTTTTCCCCCTTTCTTTATTTTATCATTTTAGGAACATGATTGATACTGTGGTTCCAAAGTTTAACTTTGCAGCAGTATAAACTTCAGATACATGAAATATGATCTTGTAAGAATGCCGCAAAAGTTGTATACACACACTGATGTCAGGGTGGCACAGTGGTCAGTGGTGCTGGCTCACAGCACTTTGGTCACTGATGTGAATGTGCTGCCTAATATGATTTGCACTAATAATGATATCTAGGTGATTCATCGCGCCTTACGGGCGCTCTTCACTCCGTCATAAGGGGCTACGCCCCCTTAACCCTTGCACACCCTTGTGGCGTGCAATATTTTTATTATATGGAGTATTACATCCAATCATAATTGTGTGAGTGGTTAAATATTGCACAAACAAAGGGCGTGCAATGGTTATGGGGTGGAAGCCCCTTGCAACGACGTGAACAGCGCACGCAGGGCCTGGTGAATCACCTAGTAGGTGCTTTGGTTGGGGGAGTAGGGGGTGCGGGGAAGAGGCGGATGGGATCCTGGGGTGCCGTGGGAGGGGTGGTTGCGGTGGTGCTGCAGGTGGGGGAGGGGCTGGTGCAGTGGTGCTGCAGGTGGGGGAGGGTGCGTGGGTGCCGGGATGGGGTGGTACAGAGCCACTGCGGGTGGGGGAGAAGCAGTTGCGGGGATGCCCCGGGTGGGGGAGGGGCGGATGCGGTGTTGCGGCGGGAGGGGTGGGTGCGGGGTTGCTGTGGGTAGGGGAGGGGGTCTGGAGCTACCGAGGGTGCTGGACGTGTGTGTGGGGGTGCCGCGGATGGGGCCCGGAGGTACTGTGAGTGGGGGAGGGGAGGGTAATGCTTCTCCTCCTGTCAGCAGCTAAGCTGCTGTCCTCCCTTTGGCAGTGGCTCTCCCGGAGACTCGCACAGCAGCCAGTCACTATTGTTTGCGTCGGTGTCCCAACGCGCCGCATTACAGGGAAGAAGATGTACGCAATAAACTACAGCTCCCAGCAGCCCTAAGGGCCGGAATGCTTTGGCGCTATGGGCTGCTGGGAGCTGTAGTTTATTTAGTGCGTCTACTTCCCTGTAATGCGGCGCGTTGTGACACCGGCGCTAACAATAGAGACTGGCTGGCAGAACTGTGTGACTGGCTGAATCAATGTAAAAGGTGAGAGTGCTGTGCAGTGTCAGTGACACTGCACACAGGCCCGGCGCTAGCCGCTCAGCAAAGGGATGCAGTGCAGGGAGGCACCAGGAAGGAGAGGCGCTCTCCCTGCTCTGCATCCCTGTGCTGAGCGGCTGCTGCTATCCTTGCTGCTGCTGCCGGCTGCTGACACACATGCGGCGGCGCCGGCAGCACAAAACCTCCTCTCCCCCTCGGCGCCGGCAGCACAAAACCTCCTCTCCCCCCTCCCCTCCCCTGTGTGACATTCAATGGCTGGGCGGGAGCCAAAGGGGGCGGAGCTGGATGGGAATAAGGGGCGCAGCTATATGGGACCATGCTGCAGCAGGAGGATGAGCTGCTACAGCTTCGGCCAGCCAGACTTCATTAGATAAGTGTCTGGAAAGAGAGTGAGTGTGTGTATATACAGTGTCTGTGTATACTGTATATATGTGTGACTGTGTATGTGTGTAATGTATGTACAGTATGTATGTGTGTGTGTGTGTGTGTGTGTGTGTGTGTGTGTGTGTGTGTGTGTGTGTATATATATATATATATATATATGTGTGTCTATTGTGTGTATGTGTGACTGCTGCATAATGTGTGTAAGCGTCACTGGTACAGGGGGGGGGGGTTACGTGTGTAAGCGTCACTGGTACAGGGGGCGTTACGTGTGTAAGCGTCACTGGTACAGGGTGCGTTACTTGTGTAAGTGTCACTGGTACAGGGGGTGTTACTTGTGTAAGCGGCACTGGTACAGGGGGCGTTACGTGTGTAAGCGTCACTGGTACAGGAGGCATTACGTGTGTAAGCGGCACTGGTACAGGGGGCGTTACGTGTGTAAGCGGCACTGGTACAGGGGGCGTTACGTGTGTAAGCGTCACTGGTACAGGGGGGCGTTACGTGTGTAAGCGTCACTGGTACAGGGGGCGTTACGTGTGTAAGCGTCACTGGTACAGGGGGGCGTTACGTGTGTAAGCGTCACTGGTACAGGGGGCGTTACGTGTGTAAGCGTCACTGGTACAGGGGGGCGTTACGTGTGTAAGCGTCACTGGTACAGGGGGCGTTACGTGTGTAAGCGTCACTGGTACAGGGGGCGTTACATGTGTAAGCGTCACTGGTACAGGGGGTGTTACTTGTGTAAGTGTCACTGGTACAGGGGGCGTTACTTGTGTAAGCGGCACTGGTACAGGGGGCGTTACGTGTGTAAGCGTCACTGGTACAGGAGGCATTACGTGTGTAAGCGGCACTGGTACAGGGGGCGTTACGTGTGTAAGCGGCACTGGTACAGGGGGCGTTACGTGTGTAAGCGTCACTGGTACAGGGGGGCGTTACGTGTGTAAGCGTCACTGGTACAGGGGGCGTTACGTGTGTAAGCGTCACTGGTACAGGGGGGCGTTACGTGTGTAAGCGTCACTGGTACAGGGGGCGTTACGTGTGTAAGCGTCACTGGTACAGGGGGGCGTTACGTGTGTAAGCGACACTGGTACAGGGGGCGTTACGTGTCTAAGCGTCACTGGTACAGGGGGGCGTTACGTGTGTAAGCGACACTGGTACAGGGGGCGTTACGTGTCTAAGCGGCACTGCTACAGGGGGCGTTACGTGTGTAAGCGGCACTGCTACAGGGGGCGTTACGTGTGTAAGCGTCACTGCTACAGGGGGGCGTTACGTGTGTAAGCGTCACTGCTACAGGGGAACGTTACGTGTGTAAGCGTCACTGCTAAAGGGGGCATTACGTGTGTAAGCATCACTGCTACAGGGGGCGTTACTTGTGTAAGCGGCACTGGTACAGGGGGCGTTACGTGTGTAAGCGGCACTGGTACAGGAGGCGTTACGTGTGTAAGCGGCACTGGTACAGGGGGCGTTGTGTGCAAGCGGCACTGGTACAGGGGACGCTACGGGTGCAAGCGTCACTGCTACAGGGGGTCGTTACGTGTGAAAGCGGCACTGGTACAGGAGGCGTTACGTGTGTAAGCGGCACTGGTACAGGGGGCGTTGTGTGCAAGCGGCACTGGTACAGGGGACGCTACGGGTGCAAGCGTCACTGCTACAGGGGGTCGTTACGTGTGAAAGCGGCACTGGTACAGGGGGCATTACGTGTGTAAGCGTCACTGGTACAGGGGGCGTTAAGTGTGTAAGCGTCACTGCTACAGGGGGCGTTACGTGTGTAAGCGGCACTGGTACAGGGGGGCGTTACATGTGTAAGCATCACTGCTATAGGGGGCATTACGTGTGTAAGCGTCACTGGTACAGGGGGCGTTGCGTGTGTAAGCGGCACTGGTACAGGGGGCATTACGTGTGTAAGCGTCACTGGTACAGGGGGGGGGGGCGTTACGTGTGTAAGCGGCACTGGTACAGGGGGCATTACGTGTGTAAGCGGCACTGGTACAGGGGGCGTTACGTGTGTAAGCGTCACTGGTACAGGGGGGGGGCGTTACGTGTGTAAGCGGCACTGGTACAGGAGGCATTACGTGTGTAAGCGGCACTGGTACAGGGGGCGTTACGTGTGTAAGCGTCACTGGTACAGGGGGGGGGGGCGTTACGTGTGTAAGCGGCACTGGTACAGGGGGCATTACGTGTGTAAGCGGCACTGGTACAGGGGGCGTTACGTGTGTAAGCGTCACTGGTACAGGGGGGGGGCGTTACGTGTGTAAGCGGCACTGGTACAGGGGGCATTACGTGTGTAAGCGTCACTGGTACAGGGGGCGTTAAGTGTGTAAGCGTCACTGCTACAGGGGGCGTTACGTGTGTAAGCGTCACTGGTACAGGGGGGGTGTTACGTGTCTAAGCGGCACTGTACAGAGGGCGTTACATGTCTAAGCGTCATTGTACAGAGGGCGTTACGTGTCTAAGCGGCACTGGTACAGAGGGCGTTACGTGTGTAAGCATCACTGGTACAGGGGGCATTACGTGTGTAAGCGGCACTGCTACAGGGGGCGTTACGTGTGTAAGCGGCACTGGTACAGGGGGCGTTACGTGTGTAAGCGTCACTGCTACAGGGGGGCGTTACGTGTGTAAGCGTCACTGCTACAGGGGAACGTTACGTGTGTAAGCGGCACTGGTACAGGGGGCGTTGTGTGCAAGCGGCACTGGTACAGGGGGCGTTACGTGTGTAAGCGGCACTGGTACAGGGGGCGTTACGTGTGTAAGCGGCACTGGTACAGGGGCATTACGTGTGCAAGCGGCACTGGTACAGGGGGCATTACGTGTGTAAGCGGCACTGGTACAGGGGGCGTTACGTGTGTAAGCGGCACTGGTACAGGGGCATTACGTGTATAAGCGTCACTGGTACAGGGGGGGCGTTACGTGTCTAAGCGTCACTGGTACAGGGGGCGTTACGTGTGTAAGCGTCACTGGTACAGGGGGCGTTACGTGTGTAAGCGTCACTGCTATAGGGGGCGTTACGTGTCTAAGCGTCACTGGTACAGGGGGCATTACGTGTGTAAGCGTCACTGGTACAGGGGGCGTTACGTGTGTAAGCGTCACTGGTACAGGGGGGCGTTACGTGTGTAAGCGTCACTGGTACAGGGGGCGTTACGTGTGTAAGCATCACTGGTACAGGGGGGCGTTACGTGTGTAAGCGTCACTGGTACAGGGGGGGTGTTACGTGTGTAAGCGGCACTGCTACAGGGGGCGTTACGTGTGTAAGCGTCACTGCTACAGGGGGGCGTTACGTGTGTAAGCGTCACTGCTACAGGGGAACGTTACGTGTGTAAGCGTCACTGCTAAAGGGGGCATTACGTGTGTAAGCATCACTGCTACAGGGGGCGTTACTTGTGTAAGCGGCACTGGTACAGGGGGCGTTACGTGTGTAAGCGGCACTGGTACAGGAGGCGTTACGTGTGTAAGCGGCACTGGTACAGGGGGCGTTGTGTGCAAGCGGCACTGGTACAGGGGACGCTACGGGTGCAAGCGTCACTGCTACAGGGGGTCGTTACGTGTGAAAGCGGCACTGGTACAGAAGGCGTTACGTGTGTAAGCAGCACTGGTACAGGGGGTGTTACATGTGTAAGCATCACTGCTATAGGGGGCATTACGTGTGTAAGCGTCACTGGTACAGGGGGCGTTGCGTGTGTAAGCGGCACTGGTACAGGGGGTGTTACGTGTGTAAGAGTCACTGGTACAGGAGGCGTTACGTGTGTAAGCGGCACTGGTACAGGGGGTGTTACGTGTGTAAGCGTCACTGGTACAGGGGGCGTTACGTGTGTAAGCGGCACTGGTACAGGGGCATTACGTGTGTAAGCGTCACTGGTACAGGGGGGGGCGTTACTTGTGTAAGCGGCACTGGTACAGGGGGCATTACGTGTGTAAGCGTCACTGGTACAGGGGGCGTTAAGTGTGTAAGCGTCACTGCTACAGGGGGCGTTACGTGTGTAAGCAGCACTGGTACAGGGGGTGTTACATGTGTAAGCATCACTGCTATAGGGGGCATTACGTGTGTAAGCGTCACTGGTACAGGGGGCGTTGCGTGTGTAAGCGGCACTGGTACAGGGGGTGTTACGTGTGTAAGAGTCACTGGTACAGGAGGCATTACGTGTGTAAGCGGCACTGGTACAGGGGGCGTTACGTGTGTAAGCGGCACTGGTACAGGGGCATTACGTGTGTAAGCGTCACTGGTACAGGGGGGGGGCGTTACGTGTGTAAGCGTCACTGGTACAGGGGGCATTACGTGTGTAAGCGTCACTGGTACAGGGGGCGTTAAGTGTGTAAGCGTCACTGCTACAGGGGGCGTTACGTGTGTAAGCGTCACTGGTACAGGGGGGCGTTACGTGTGTAAGCGTCACTGGTACAGGGGGGCGTTACGTGTGTAAGCATCACTGGTACAGGGGGGGTGTTACGTGTCTAAGCGGCACTGTACAGAGGGCGTTACATGTCTAAGCGTCATTGTACAGAGGGCGTTACGTGTCTAAGCGGCACTGGTACAGAGGGCGTTACGTGTGTAAGCATCACTGGTACAGGGGGCATTACGTGTGTAAGCGGCACTGCTACAGGGGGCGTTACGTGTGTAAGCGGCACTGGTACAGGGGGCGTTACGTGTGTAAGCGTCACTGCTACAGGGGGGCGTTACGTGTGTAAGCGTCACTGCTACAGGGGAACGTTACGTGTGTAAGCGTCACTGCTAAAGGGGGCATTACGTGTGTAAGCATCACTGCTACAGGGGGCGTTACGTGTGTAAGCGGCACTGGTACAGGGGGCGTTACGTGTGTAAGCGGCACTGGTACAGGAGGCGTTACGTGTGTAAGCGGCACTGGTACAGGGGGCGTTGTGTGCAAGCGGCACTGGTACAGAAGGCGTTACGTGTGTAAGCAGCACTGGTACAGGGGGCGTTACGTGTGTAAGCATCACTGGTACAGGGGGCGTTACGTGTGTAAGCATCACTGGTACAGGGTGCATTACGTGTGCAAGCGGCACTGGTACAGGGGGCATTACGTGTGTAAGCGGCACTGGTACAGGGGGCGTTACGTGTGTAAGCGGCACTGGTACAGGGGCATTACGTGTATAAGCGTCACTGGTACAGGGGGGGCGTTACGTGTCTAAGCGTCACTGGTACAGGGGGCGTTACGTGTGTAAGCGTCACTGGTACAGGGGGCGTTACGTGTGTAAGCGTCACTGCTATAGGGGGCGTTACGTGTCTAAGCGTCACTGGTACAGGGGGCATTACGTGTGTAAGCGTCACTGGTACAGGGGGCGTTACGTGTGTAAGCGTCACTGGTACAGGGGGGCGTTACGTGTGTAAGCGTCACTGGTACAGGGGGGGGTGTTACGTGTCTAAGCGGCACTGTACAGAGGGCGTTACGTGTCTAAGCGTCATTGTACAGAGGGCGTTATGTGTCTAAGCGGCACTGATACAGGGGGCGTTACGTGTGTAAGCGGCACTGGTACAGGGGGCATTATGTGTGTAAGCGGCACTGGTACAGGGGGTGTTACTTGTGTAAGCGGCACTTGTACAGGGGGCGTTACGTGTGTAAGCATCACTGCTACGGGGGCGTTACGTGTGTAAGCGTCACTGGTACAGGGGGGTGTTACGTGTGTAAGCGGCACTGGTACAGGGGGTGTTACGTGTATAAGCGTCACTGGTACAGGAGGCGTTACGTGGGTAAGCGTCACTGGTACAGGAGGCGTTACGTGTGTAAGCGTCACTGTACAGGAGGCGTTACATGTGTAAGCGTCACTGGTACAGGGGGGGCGTTACGTGTGTAAGCGTCACTGGTACAGGGGGGACGTTATGTGTCTAAGCGGCACTGGTACAGAGGGCGTTACGTGTGTAAGCATCACTGCTACGGGGGCGTTACGTGTGTAAGCGTCACTGGTACAGGGGGGTGTTACGTGTGTAAGCGGCACTGGTACAGGGGGTGTTACGTGTATAAGCGTCACTGGTACAGTGGGTGTTACATGTATAAGCGTCATTGTACAGAGGGCGTTACGTGTCTAAGCGGCACTGGTACAGAGGGCGTTACGTGTGTAAGCATCACTGGTACAGGGGGCATTACGTGTGTAAGCGGCACTGCTACAGGGGGCGTTACGTGTGTAAGCGGCACTGGTACAGGGGGCGTTACGTGTGTAAGCGTCACTGCTACAGGGGGGCGTTACGTGTGTAAGCGTCACTGCTACAGGGGAACGTTACGTTTGTAAGCGTCACTGCTAAAGGGGGCATTACGTGTGTAAGCATCACTGCTACAGGGGGCGTTACGTGTGTAAGCGGCACTGGTACAGGGGGCGTTAAGTGTGTAAGCGGCACTGGTACAGGAGGCGTTACGTGTGTAAGCGTCGCTGGTACAGGGGGCGTTACGTGTGTAAGCGGCACTGGTACAGGGGGCATTACGTGTGTAAGCGTCACTGGTACAGGGGGCGTTACGTGTGTAAGCGGCACTGGTACAGGGGGCATTACGTGTGTAAGCGTCACTGGTACAGGGGGCGTTACGTGTGTAAGCGTCACTGGTACAGGGGGCGTTACGTGTGTAAGCGTCACTGGTACAGGGGGCGTTACGTGTGTAAGCGTCACTGGTACAGGGGGCGTTACGTGTGTAAGCGTCACTGGTACAGGGGGCGTTACGTGTGTAAGCGTTACTGCTATAGGGGGCATTACGTGTGTAAGCGTCACTGGTACAGGGGGGCGTTACGGGTGTAAGCGTCACTGGTACAGGGGGCTTTACGTGTGTAATCATCACTGGTACAGGGGGGGTGTTACGTGTCTAAGCGGCACTGTACAGAGGGCGTTACATGTCTAAGCGTCATTGTACAGAGGGCGTTACGTGTCTAAGCGGCACTGGTACAGAGGGCGTTACGTGTGTAAGCATCACTGGTACAGGGGGCGTTACGTGCCTAAGCGGCACTGGTACAGGGTGCGTTACGTGTGTAAGCGTCACTGGTACAGGGGGGCGTTACGTGTGTAAGCGGCACTGGTACAGGGGGCATTAAGTGTGTGAGCGTCACTGCTACAGGGGGGCGTTACGTGTGTAAGCGGCACTGGTACAGGGGGCGTTACGTGTGTAAGCGTCACTGCTACAGGGGGCATTACGTGTGTAAGCATCACTGGTACAGGGGGCATTACGTGTGTAAGCGGCACTGGTGCAGGGGGCGTTACGTGTGTAAGCGGCACTGGTACAGGAGGCGTTACGTGTGTAAGCGGCACTGGTACAGGGGGCGTTACGTGTGCAAGCGGCACTGGTACAGGGGACGCTACGTGTGCAAGCGTCACTGCTACAGGGGGCGTTACGTGTGTAAGCAGCACTGGTACAGGGGGCGTTACGTGTGTAAGCGTCACTGGTACAGGGGGAGTTACGTGTGTAAGAATCACTGGTACAGGGGGCGTTACGTGTGTAAGCGGCACTGGTACAGGGTGCATTACGTGTGTAAGCGGCACTGGTACAGGGGGCATTACGTGTGTAAGCGGCACTGGTACAGGGGGTGTTACTTGTGTAAGCGGCACTTGTACAGGGGGCGTTACGTGTGTAAGCTTTACTGCTACGGGGGCGTTACGTGTGTAAGCGTCACTGGTACAGGGGGGTGTTACGTGTGTAAGCGGCACTGGTACAGGGGGTGTTACGTGTATAAGCGTCACTGGTACAGGAGGCGTTACGTGTGTAAGCGTCACTGGTACAGGAGGCGTTACGTGTGTAAGCGTCACTGGTACAGGAGGCGTTACATGTGTAAGCGTCACTGGCACAGGGGGGGGCGTTACGTGTGTAAGCGTCACTGGTACAGGGGGGTGTTACGTGTGTAAGCGGCACTGGTACAGGGGGTGTTACGTGTATAAGCTTCACTGGTACAGTGGGTGTTACATGTATAAGCGTCACTGGTACAGGGAGCGTTACGTGTGTAAGCGTCACTGGTACAGGAGGTGTTACTTGTGTAAGCGTCACTGGTGGTACAGGGGGGGCGTTACGTGTGTAAGCATCACTGGTACAGGGGGGACGTTACGTGTGTAAGCGTCACTGGTACAGGGGGGACGTTACGTGTGTAAGCGTCACTGGTACAGAGGGCCCTTTACGTGTCTAAGCGGCACAGGTACAAAGGGCGTTACGTGTGTAAGCATCACTGCTACGGGGGCGTTACGTGTGTAAGCGTCACTGGTACAGGGGGGTGTTACATGTGTAAGCGGCACTGGTACAGGGGGTGTTACGTGTATAAGCGTCACTGGTACAGGGAGCGTTACGTGTGTAAGCGTCACTGGTACAGGAGGCGTTACGTGTGTAAGCAGCACTGGTACAAGGGGTGTTACGTGTATAAGCGTCACTGGTACAGGGGGTGTTACGTGTATAAGCGTCACTGGTACAGGAAGCATTACGTGTGTAAGCGTCACTGGTACAGGAGGCGTTACGTGTGTAAGCGTAACTGGTACAGGAGGCGTTACGTGTGTAAGCGTCACTGGTACAGGGGGGGCGTTACGTGTCTAAGCGTCACTGGTACAGGGGGGACGTTACGTGTGTAAGCGTCACTGGTACGGGGGGGACGTTACTAGAGATGAGCGGGTTCGGTTTCTCTGAAACCGAACCCGCACGAACTTCATGTTTTTTTCACGGGTCCGAGCAGACTCGGATCCTCCCGCCTTGCTCGAATAACCCGAGCGCGCCCGAACGTCATCATGACGCTGTCGGATTCTCGCGAGACTCGGATTCTATATAAGGAGCCGCGCGTCGCCGCCATTTTCACACGTGCATTGAGATTGATAGGGAGAGGACGTGGCTGGCGTCCTCTCCATTAGAAATTAGATTAGAAGAGAGAGAGAGATTGTGCAGAGTCAGACAGAGTTTACCACAGTGACCAGTGCAGTTGTTGTTAGTTAACTTTTATTTATTTTAATATAATATATCCGTTCTCTGCTATATCCGTTCTCTGCCTGAAAAAAAACGATACACAGCAGCAGCCAGTCACACAGTGTGACTCAGTCTGTGTGCACTCAGCTCAGCCCAGTGTGCTGCACATCAATGTATAAAAGGCAAAGCTTATAATAATTGTGGGGGAGACTGGGGAGCACTGCAGGTTGTTATAGCAGGAGCCCCCAGGAGTACATAATATTATATTAATTTAAAATTAAACAGTGCACACTTTTGCTGCAGGAGTGCCACTGCCAGTGTGACTAGTGGTGACCAGTGCCTGACCACCAGTATAGTAGTATATTGTTGTATGTATCGTATACTATCTCTTTATCAACCAGTCTATATTAGCAGCAGACACAGTACAGTGCGGTAGTTCACGGCTGTGGCTACCTCTGTGTCGGCAGTCGGAACTCGGCAGGCAGTCCGTCCATCCATAATTGTATTACAATATATACCACCTAACCGTGGTATTTTTTTTTCTTTCTTTATACCGTCGTCATAGTGTCATACTAGTTGTTACGAGTATACTACTATCTCTTTATCAACCAGTGTACAGTGCGGTAGTTCACGGCTGTGGCTACCTCTGTGTCGGCAGTCGGCAGGCAGTCCGTCCATCCATAATTGTATTATTATTATAATATATACCACCTAACCGTGGTATTTTTTTTTCTTTCTTTATACCGTCGTCATAGTGTCATACTAGTTGTTACGAGTATACTACTATCTCTTTATCAACCAGTGTACAGTGCGGTAGTTCACGGCTGTGGCTACCTCTGTGTCGGCAGTCGGCAGGCAGTCCGTCCATCCATAATTGTATTATTATTATAATATATACCACCTAACCGTGGTTTTTTTTTCATTCTTTATACCGTCGTCATAGTGTCATACTAGTTGTTACGAGTATACTACTATCTCTTTATCAACCAGTGTACAGTGCGGTAGTTCACGGCTGTGGCTACCTCTGTGTCGGCAGTCGGCAGGCAGTCCGTCCATCCATAATTGTATTATTATTATAATATATACCACCTAACCGTGGTTTTTTTTTCATTCTTTATACCGTCGTCATAGTGTCATACTAGTTGTTACGAGTATACTACTATCTCTTTATCAACCAGTGTACAGTGCGGTAGTTCACGGCTGTGGCTACCTCTGTGTCGGCAGTCGGCAGGCAGTCCGTCCATCCATAATTGTATTATTATTATAATATATACCACCTAACCGTGGTTTTTTTTTCATTCTTTATACCGTCGTCATAGTGTCATACTAGTTGTTACGAGTATACTACTATCTCTTTATCAACCAGTGTACAGTGCGGTAGTTCACGGCTGTGGCTACCTCTGTGTCGGCAGTCGGCAGGCAGTCCGTCCATCCATAATTGTATTATTATTATAATATATACCACCTAACCGTGGTTTTTTTTTCATTCTTTATACCGTCGTCATAGTGTCATACTAGTTGTTACGAGTATACTACTATCTCTTTATCAACCAGTGTACAGTGCGGTAGTTCACGGCTGTGGCTACCTCTGTGTCGGAACTCGGCAGGCAGTCCGTCCATCCATAATTGTATTATATACCACCTAACCGTGGTTTTTTTATACCACCTAACCGTGGCAGTCCGTCCATAATTGTATACTAGTATCCAATCCATCCATCTCCATTGTTTACCTGAGGTGCCTTTTAGTTCTGCCTATAAAATATGGAGAACAAAAAAGTTGAGGTTCCAAAATTAGGGAAAGATCAAGATCCACTTCCACCTCGTGCTGAA
The DNA here is from genome assembly GCF_028390025.1 of Pseudophryne corroboree. NCBI lineage: Eukaryota > Metazoa > Chordata > Amphibia > Anura > Myobatrachidae > Pseudophryne > Pseudophryne corroboree. The sequence continues at coordinate 365,736,461 of NC_086454.1, read as the reverse complement.
GCTGCTGCCACTAGTCATGGCCGAGACGATGAAATGCCAGCAACGTCGTCTGCCAAGGCCGATGCCCAATGTCATAGTACAGAGCATGTCAAATCCAAAACACCAAATATCAGAAAAAAAAGGACTCCAAAACCTAAAATAAAATTGTCGGAGGAGAAGCGTAAACTTGCCAATATGCCATTTACCACACGGAGTGACAAGGAACGGCTGAGGCCCTGGCCTATGTTCATGGCTAGTGGTTCAGCTTCACATGAGGATGGAAGCACTCAGCCTCTCGCTAGAAAAATGAAAAGACTCAAGCTGGCAAAAGCAGCACAGCAAAGAACTGTGCATTCTTCGAAATCCCAAATCCGAATTCCGAGCCCACCCGCTGGCGGTGATGCAGGGCAGTCTGGAGCGACTGCTGATGCTGACATCTGGTCCGGACTGAAGGACCTGACAACGATTACGGACATGTCGTCTACTGTCACTGCATATGATTCTGTCACCATTGAAAGAATGGTGGAGTATTATATGAGTGACCGCATCCAAGTAGGCACGTCACACAGTCCGTACTTATACTGGCAGGAAAAAGAGGCAATTTGGAGGCCCTTGCACAAACTGGCTTTATTCTACCTAAGTTGCCCTCCCACAAGTGTGTACTCCGAAAGAGTGTTTAGTGCCGCCGCTCACCTTGTCAGCAATCGGCGTACGAGGTTACATCCAGAAAATGTGGAGAAGATGATGTTCATTAAAATGAATTATAATCAATTCCTCCGCGGAGACATTGACCAGCAGCAATTGCCTCCACAAAGTACACAGGGAGCTGACATGGTGGATTCCAGTGGGGACGAATTGATAATCTGTGAGGAGGGGGATGTACACGGTGATATATCGGAGGATGATGATGAGGTGGACATCTTGCCTCTGTAGAGCCAGTTTGTGCAAGGAGAGATTAATTGCTTCTTTTTTGGTGGGGGTCCAAACCAACCCGTCATTTCAGTCACAGTCGTGTGGCAGACCCTGTCACTGAAATGATGGGTTGGTTAAAGTGTGCATGTCCTGTTTTGTTTATACAACATAAGGGTGGGTGGGAAGGGCCCAAGGACAATTCCATCTTGCACCTCTTTTTTCTTTTATTTTTCTTTGCGTCATGTGCTGTTTGGGGAGGGTTTTTTGGAAGGGACATCCTGCGTGACACTGCAGTGCCACTCCTAGATGGGCCAGGTGTTTGTGTCGGCCACTAGGGTCGCTAATCTTACTCACACAGCTACCTCATTGCGCCTCTTTTTTTCTTTGCGTCATGTGCTGTTTGGGGAGGGTTTTTTGGAAGGGACATCCTGCGTGACACTGCAGTGCCACTCCTAGATGGGCCCGGTGTTTGTGTCGGCCACTAGGGTCGCTTATCTTTCTCACACAGTCAGCTACCTCATTGCGCCTCTTTTTTTCTTTGCGTCATGTGCTGTTTGGGGAGGGTTTTTTGGAAGGGACATCCTGCGTGACACTGCAGTGCCACTCCTAGATGGGCCAGGTGTTTGTGTCGGCCACTAGGGTCGCTAATCTTACTCACACAGCTACCTCATTGCGCCTCTTTTTTTCTTTGCGTCATGTGCTGTTTGGGGAGGGTTTTTTGGAAGGGACATCCTGCGTGACACTGCAGTGCCACTCCTAGATGGGCCCGGTGTTTGTGTCGGCCACTAGGGTCGCTTATCTTTCTCACACAGTCAGCTACCTCATTGCGCCTCTTTTTTTCTTTGCGTCATGTGCTGTTTGGGGAGGGTTTTTTGGAAGGGACATCCTGCGTGACACTGCAGTGCCACTCCTAGATGGGCCCGGTGTTTGTGTCGGCCACTAGGGTCGCTAATCTTACTCACACAGCTACCTCATTGCGCCTCTTTTTTTCTTTGCGTCATGTGCTGTTTGGGGAGGGTTTTTTGGAAGGGACATCCTGCGTGACACTGCAGTGCCACTCCTAGATGGGCCCGGTGTTTGTGTCGGCCACTAGGGTCGCTGAGCTTAGTCATCCAGCGACCTCGGTGCAAATTTTAGGACTAAAAATAATATTGTGAGGTGTAAGGTGTTCAGAATAGACTGAAAATGAGTGTTAATTATGGTTATTGAGGTTAATAATACTATGGGATCAAAATGACCCCCAAATTCAATGTTTTAAGATGTTTTTTAGGGTTTTTTGAAAAAACCACCCGAATCCAAAACACACCCGAATCCGACAAAAAAAATTCGGTGAGGTTTTGCCAAAACGCGGTCGAACCCAAAACACGGCCGCGGAACCGAACCCAAAACCAAAACACAAAACCCGAAAAATTTCAGGCGCTCATCTCTAGACGTTACGTGTCTAAGTGGCACTGGTACAGAGGGCGTTACGTGTCTAAGCGGCACAGGTACAGAGGGCGTTACGTGTGTAAGCATCACTGCTACGGGGGCGTTACGTGTGTAAGCGTCACTGGTACAGGGGGGTGTTACGTGTGTAAGCGGCACTGGTACAGGGGGTGTTACGTGTGTAAGCATCACTGCTACGGGGGCGTTACGTGTGTAAGCGTCACTGGTACAAGGGGGGTGTTAGGTGCGTAAGCGGCACTGGTACAGGGGGTGTTACGTGTATAAGCGTCACTGGTACAGGGGGTGTTACGTGTTTAAGCGTCACTGGTACAGGGAGCATTACGTGTGTAACCGTCACTGGTACAGGAGGCGTTACGTGTGTAAGCGTCACTGGTACAGGAGGCGTTACGTGTGTAAGCGTCACTGGTATAGGGGGCGTTACGTGTGAAATTTATAGTTTGCAGGGGGCGCCGAACACTCTAGTACCGGCCCTGGCTGCACACCCACTGCACTGCACAGCACTGTCACCTTTTACATTGATTCAACGTCCAGACATTACCCTCCGCGATATCACCCACTCTATCCGTTACATTAGCCATCTCGGGGCTTCCAGGCCGACAGCCCAGGTGCTGTGTTGCGGAGTCAGGGTCTCTGGGGATCTGGGCGCGGCTGTGGCGTGGGGGGGGGCACTTCTGTGACATCACGCGCAGAGCAGGCTCCAGGGCTCGGAGAGTATGCGGCGCAGGGAGGGGTATGAAAGCCTTCCGCTGCGCCGCTTTCATAAACATGTGTGGCGGTGGCTGCAGCAGATTTTGTTCCACCTGCGGCGCGGCTAGGGAGTGGGGATTGTTGATGCTAAGGGGGGCAGGCGGACTGGCAGCAGGACATAGGACGCTGCAGTAAAAGGATTTTTTCCCCTATGTACAGCGCAGAGACTTGCTGCAGATGCAGTGACATATCCTCCAGCTGCACCTTATTGGCAGGTACAGTCCCTTTTTTATGGTCTGTACCGATTTTTGACTCTCCAGGCTTCCATTGAAAATATAGGAAAGGGGGCGTGGCCACGCCGCTGTACCCGTGACCACGCCCCCTTTTCGAATGTGTATCAATGTTTATGTGTACATTGTTGGAGGGTATCATGCTGCAGATGCAGGGGGACTATTTTGGGGTGTGGGGCTGGAGCTGCAGCTCCATCAGCCCCATTGTTAATCCTGCTCTGTGAAAACACAGGAGCCAAAGGGTAGAGCCTCCCATTGGATGTAATCTGTGTGGGAGGATGTTTCTCACCCAATCAGCTGTGGACTGGGTGTGATAGACCTGCTGCTAACCCAATGAGAGCTCCTAGCCACGCCCAGCGTTATACACACAGGCACAGAGTCACAGGGCTATTATAGAGGAGATAATAATAATAATTATTAATTAATCCATACAGGGACATATAGTGACTGACAGACTGATACTTACTGACAGGGACATATATTTGGGCAGTACAGATAGTGTAATGGTTAGCATTACTGCCTGACAGCACTGAGGTCATGGGTTCCATTCCCACAATGGCTTTGTGTGGAGTTTGTATGTTCTCCCCGTACTTGCGTGAGTTTCCTCTGGGTGCTCCGGTTTCCTCCCACAATCCAAAAATATACTGGTGGGTTAATCGGCTCCCAACAAGAATGAACCCTAGTGTGAATGTGTCTGTACATGTGATAGGGAATATAGATTGTAAGCTCCACTGGGGCAGGGAATTTCCAAATATTCTCCGGACAGCGCTGTGGAATATGTGTGCGCTATATAAATAGATGGTAATAATAAATAAATAATAATATCGGACATTGTAACTACTGCTTCAAATAAAAATGATTCTGTATTATTGAAGAAAAAAAATAAAATGGCGTCCCTTATGTTACATGTGCAATGTGCGTTACTCCGACAGTCCCTGTAGTCCGTGCAGAGTCCAGGACTATCCTGACAGAATCTGGACATTTGGCCGATAGTGTTGTTCTGTCGGGTGTGATATATGTGACCGGTGTTTGGGATGTCGGCGGTCAATAGACCGATACCGGCATCCCCAGATGCAGACAGGGGCAGGTAAGTATACTTACCATCGCCCCCTAACCCTGCCTCCCTGCAGCCTAACCCTGACCAAGCATGCAGAGGGGGGCACAATAAGGTACACATAGGTGGCAGGAGAGGGGCACACTGATGAAGGTACAGACAGAGGGGGCACAATAAGGTACACATAGGTGGCAGGAGAGGGGCACACTGATGAGGATACAGAGGGGGCACAATAAGGTACACATAGGTGGCAGGATGTCATGACTGAGGTTTTTGTGAACCCGGTGTAGTGAAGTCTGTGCGGGCGACTGGAGGATTATGTGAATACTACCACTGACCTGGTTCTGAAATGCTGTGGACTCAGGGTTTCCTCCGGTGACTGGGAAGAGGAACCGCAGCAGAGATGGCCGAATCTAGGTTCTCCTCATGCAGGATTAGGTCGGCAGACAGGAGGCATGCTGAAGGTCTCCTGAAAGACAGAACTGGAAAGGCACTGATGAATCAGTGAAGAATACCAGGTATAATTGTGCTAACGGGGTGCTTGGAGACACTGAGGTGCTTGCGGACACTGAGGTGCTTGCGGACACTGAGGTGCTTGCGGACACTGAGGTGCTTGCGGACACTGAGGTGCTTGGAGACACTGAGGTGCTTGGAGACACTGAGGTGCTTGGAGACACTGAGGTGCTTGGAGACACTGAGGTGCTTGGAGACACTGAGGTGCGTGGAGACACTGAGGTGCGTGGAGGCACGGAGGTACGTGGAGGCACTGGGGTGCGTGGAGGCACGGAGGTACTGAAACACGGAGATGCTGGAAGCACGGAGATGCTGAGGCACGAGGTGCTGGAAGCACGGAGGTACTGAGGCACGGAGGTACTGAGGCACGGAGGTGCTGGAAGCACGGAGGTACTGAGGCACGGAAGTGCTGAGGCACGGAGGTGCTGGAAGCACGGAGGTACTGAGGTACTGAGGCACGAGGTGCTGGAAGCACGGAGGTACTGAGGCACGGAGATGCTGGAAGCACGGAGATGCTGAGGCACGAGGTGCTGGAAGCACGGAGGTACTGAGGCACGGAGGTGCTGGAAGCACGGAGGTACTGAGGTACTGAGGCACGAGGTGCTGGAAGCACGGAGGTACTGAGGCACGGAGGTACTGAGGCACGGAGGTGCTGGAAGCACGGAGGTACTGAGGCACGGAGGTACTGAGGCACGGAGGTGCTGAGGCACGGAGGTGCTGAGGCACGGAGGTACTGAGCTCTGGAGATCCCAACTACAACAGTAGTAAAACTGAAACACGACAACTGTGGTATTAGTGGAGAACACGGAATTCTGTACTGTGCCTTTAAGACAAAACACTGCAGCTGTGCCTTTACATTGAGACTCAGGGAAATGGTGAAATCAATGGCAACACAAAGGTAAACCATACGGTAACAAGGGAACAGAGTTTCCACAGGAACTTAGGTACAAAGGTTACCTTTAGGGAGCTCAGCTTTTCAGACTCACACAAGGCTGTATGTGACACAAGGAACTGGCCCAGATTGTAACTCAGCCTCCTGATTTATACTTCCTGGTCCTTGATGATTGGTGGGCAGGATTAGGTGATGTCACTGACATGTGACTACTCTAGCCAAGGCTGTAATGTAGAATGAGGCCTAGCAGGCCAAGAGAACACTGAAGCCTGGACTTCTGCAAAACACAGGATGCTTGCTTTTAGATTACTGAATTCAGCCTCACACAGGAGACCACCACAGGTGGAGCTGATTACCTCTCAGGCAGAGAACTCAGGAATACTCATAGTGCTGACAAGCTGTTTAACTCCGTGAGTGAAAAGACACAGGATCCAGGACAGATGGCAGGGGTAAGTCACCAAATATAAACCTACAGTCAGGATTGTGACAGTATCCCCCTCTTCAAGGGTGGACTCCGGACACCCATCTTGAATCTTAGAGGAACTTGATGAATAACTTGTACACAAAGCTTCTAAAAAGTGGAAACCAGAGGGTCCAGAACAAAACTTAAGCTGGATTCTTTAGAAGTCTTCCTGATCTTCATCTTCAGAACAGGTAGACCATCCATCATAGACAAGACTGGAATTTCCTTCATCCGAAAGGACTGAGGAATAAACTGTAGAAGGTTCCAAAGGTTTAGGACTAAATTCTTTAACTACAGCGTTACTAAAAGTCTGTAAGTCATGGAACACAGGATCATTACTCTCAAAGAGCATGTTGGCCCACTCCAAAGCTCTTCCTCTGAATGCCAGGAACAGATATCGAGTAACGTTGGAAGGAGTTATTGCACCTAAAGGATCAGACTCCATCCGAGAGAGAAATTGTTCAACCAGAGCGGCATATTGCAATAAATCTCCATCAAAGTAAATAGGTGGAAAACCATCAGACGAAAGCTTAGAGGATGAAACTGAAGAAAGCTTTGGCTGGACGAGTAGGACTGGATTGGATCCGAGGATACTTGGATTGGCTGGAGCCAAAGGAGACGGACCAGGCTGGTCCTGGAGTATTGCTGGACCGGCTGGAACCGGGACGGACTGACCAGGCGGAGCCTGGAGTATTGCTGGACCGGCTGGAACCGGGACGGACTGACCAGGCTGGGCCTGGAGTATTGCTGGACCGGCTGGAACCGGGACGGACTGACCAGGCAGGGCCTGGAGTATTGCTGGACCGGCTGGAACCGGGACGGACTGACCAGGCAGGGCCTGGAGTATTGCTGGACCGGCTGGAACCGGGACGGGCTGAGCCCTTTCTTCACAGGGCTGGGCTGAGGCAAGAGCCCCCACTTCACGGGGCTGGGCTGAGGCAAGAGCCCCCTCTTCACGGGGCTGGGCTGAGGCAAGAGCCCCCTCTTCACGGGGCTGGGCTGAGGCAAGAGCCCCCTCTTCACGGGGCTGGGCTGAGGCAAGAGCCCCCTCTTCACGGGGCTGGGCAGCACTCTGTAGAATCTCTGGCTGGGCAGCACTCTGTAGAATCTCTGGCTGGGCAACACTCTGTAGAATCTCTGGCTGGGCAGCACTCTGTAGAATCTCTGGCTGGGCAGCACTCTGTAGAATCTCTGGCTGGGCAGCACTCTGTAGAATCTCTGGCTGGGCAGCACTCTGTAGACTCACTGGCTGGGCAGCACTCTGTAGACTCACTGGCTGGGCAGCACTCTGTAGACTCACTGGCTGGGCAGCACTCTGTAGACTCACTGGCTGGGCAGCACTCTGTAGACTCACTGGCTGGGCAGCACTCTGAAGACTCTCTGGGGCTGGACGCTCTGAAGACGCCCCTCCTGGGGCTGGACGCTCTGAAGACGCCCCTCCTGGGGCTGTGGACACGGACTCCTCTGTGACTGTAAATGGCTTGAACATTCTTCTCTGGACACCCAACTTGGGATAAGGTCTTTTAACCACCGGACCCCAGTCATAAATTTGAGTCTCTCTCAGAAGAGTAGCCTTCTTGATACCCCCGTCAGCAGCAGAAGAATCGGATACTGTGGATGACTTGTAGACATGAGCACTATGATACTGAGATTTGTCACTATTACCTGGCTTGCGAAGAATGCAGTCTTTAACAAAATGACCAGAATTTCCACAGTAAAGACAGAGATGTAGCTCCTTACGCCGCTGACGTTCAGCTTCAGAGAGCTTGGGCCGTGGATAGCTCTGATGAAAAACTTTCCCTTGCGCAGAGGAAGAGACTCTATTAACTGGATGGGACAAAACAGGATCAACAACGTTGGTAGTATTCCTGAAGAGATCAGGCATCACAGAGAGAATACTAGGCAAAAGTTCTTGTAACTGTAGTAACATCTGGTAGAAAATCTGCAGTTGGTCAGGAGTCTTAGAGCAGAAGGTCATAGAATCACTGGAGGACGAATTCCGCTGCAGACACTGTGCCAATCGATGCTGAGTCGACTCCAGACCTTCCAAGCGTCCTGCAATATTGCTTAGGAGGTCATGCGTCAGACTAACACTTTCGGCCGGGTCCATGTGGCCAGTTCCTACTGTCATGACTGAGGTTTTTGTGAACCCGGTGTAGTGAAGTCTGTGCGGGCGACTGGAGGATTATGTGAATACTACCACTGACCTGGTTCTGAAATGCTGTGGACTCAGGGTTTCCTCCGGTGACTGGGAAGAGGAACCGCAGCAGAGATGGCCGAATCTAGGTTCTCCTCATGCAGGATTAGGTCGGCAGACAGGAGGCATGCTGAAGGTCTCCTGAAAGACAGAACTGGAAAGGCACTGATGAATCAGTGAAGAATACCAGGTATAATTGTGCTAACGGGGTGCTTGGAGACACTGAGGTGCTTGCGGACACTGAGGTGCTTGCGGACACTGAGGTGCTTGCGGACACTGAGGTGCTTGCGGACACTGAGGTGCTTGGAGACACTGAGGTGCTTGGAGACACTGAGGTGCTTGGAGACACTGAGGTGCTTGGAGACACTGAGGTGCTTGGAGACACTGAGGTGCGTGGAGACACTGAGGTGCGTGGAGGCACGGAGGTACGTGGAGGCACTGGGGTGCGTGGAGGCACGGAGGTACTGAAACACGGAGATGCTGGAAGCACGGAGATGCTGAGGCACGAGGTGCTGGAAGCACGGAGGTACTGAGGCACGGAGGTACTGAGGCACGGAGGTGCTGGAAGCACGGAGGTACTGAGGCACGGAAGTGCTGAGGCACGGAGGTGCTGGAAGCACGGAGGTACTGAGGTACTGAGGCACGAGGTGCTGGAAGCACGGAGGTACTGAGGCACGGAGATGCTGGAAGCACGGAGATGCTGAGGCACGAGGTGCTGGAAGCACGGAGGTACTGAGGCACGGAGGTGCTGGAAGCACGGAGGTACTGAGGTACTGAGGCACGAGGTGCTGGAAGCACGGAGGTACTGAGGCACGGAGGTACTGAGGCACGGAGGTGCTGGAAGCACGGAGGTACTGAGGCACGGAGGTGCTGAGGCACGGAGGTGCTGAGGCACGGAGGTGCTGAGGCACGGAGGTACTGAGCTCTGGAGATCCCAACTACAACAGTAGTAAAACTGAAACACGACAACTGTGGTATTAGTGGAGAACACGGAATTCTGTACTGTGCCTTTAAGACAAAACACTGCAGCTGTGCCTTTACATTGAGACTCAGGGAAATGGTGAAATCAATGGCAACACAAAGGTAAACCATACGGTAACAAGGGAACAGAGTTTCCACAGGAACTTAGGTACAAAGGTTACCTTTAGGGAGCTCAGCTTTTCAGACTCACACAAGGCTGTATGTGACACAAGGAACTGGCCCAGATTGTAACTCAGCCTCCTGATTTATACTTCCTGGTCCTTGATGATTGGTGGGCAGGATTAGGTGATGTCACTGACATGTGACTACTCTAGCCAAGGCTGTAATGTAGAATGAGGCCTAGCAGGCCAAGAGAACACTGAAGCCTGGACTTCTGCAAAACACAGGATGCTTGCTTTTAGATTACTGAATTCAGCCTCACACAGGAGACCACCACAGGTGGAGCTGATTACCTCTCAGGCAGAGAACTCAGGAATACTCATAGTGCTGACAAGCTGTTTAACTCCGTGAGTGAAAAGACACAGGATCCAGGACAGATGGCAGGGGTAAGTCACCAAATATAAACCTACAGTCAGGATTGTGACACAGGAGAGGGGCACACTGATGAGGATACAGACAGAGGGGGGCACAATAAGGTACACATAGGTGGCAGGAGAGGGGCACACTGATGAAGGTACAGACAGAGGGGGCACAATAAGGTACACATAGGTGGCAGGAGAGGGGCACACTGATGAGGATACAGAGGGGGCACAATAAGGTACACATAGGTGGCAGGAGAGGGGCACACTGATGAGGATACAGACAGAGGGGGGCACAGTAAGGTACACATAGGTGGCAGGAGAGGGGCACACTGATGAGGATACAGACAGAGGGGGCACAATAAGGTACACATAGGTGGCAGGAGAGGGGCACACTGATGAGGATACAGACAGAGGGAGCACAATAAGGTACACATAGGTGGCAGGAGAGGGGCACACTGATGAGGATACAGACAGAGGGGGGCACAATAAGGCACACATAGGTGGCAGGAGAGGGCACACTGATGAGGATACAGACAGAGGGGGCACAATAAGGCACACATAGGTGGCAGGAGAGGGGCACACTGATGAGGATACAGACAGAGGGGAGCACAATAAGGCACACATAGGTGGCAGGAGAGGGGCACACTGATGAGGATACAGACAGAGGGGGGCACAATAAGGTACACATAGGTGGCAGGTGTGAGGCACACTGATGAGGATACAGACAGAGGGGGCACAATAAAGTACACATAGGTGGCAGGTGTGAGGCACACTGATGAGGATACAGACAGAGGGGGCACAATAAGGTACACATAGGTGGCAGGAGAGGGGCACACTGATGAGGATACAGAGGGGGCACAATAAGGTACACATAGGTGGCAGGAGAGGGGCACACTGATGAGGATACAGACAGAGGGGGCACAATAAGGCACACATAGGTGGCAGGAGAGGGGCACACTGATGAGGATACAGACAGAGGGGGTACAATAAGGTACACATAGGTGGCAGGAGAGGGGCACACTGATGAGGATACAGACAGAGGGGGCACAAGGTACACATAGGTGGCAGGAGAGGGGCACACTGATGAGGATACAGAAAGGGGGGCACAATAAGGTACACATAGGTGGCAGGAGAGGGGCACACTGATGAGGATACAGACAGAGGGGGCACAATAAGGTACACATAGGTGGCAGGAGAGGGGCACACTGATGAGGTAACAGAGGGGGGCACAATAAGGTACACATAGGTGGCAGGAGAGGGGCACACTGATGAGGATACAGACAGAGGGGGCACAATAAGGTACACATAGGTGGCAGGAGAGGGGCACACTGATGAGGATACAGACAGAGGGGGCACAATAAGGTACACATAGGTGGCAGGAGAGGGGCACACTGATGAGGTAACAGAGGGGGGCACAATAAGGTACACATAGGTGGCAGGAGAGGGGCACACTGATGAGGATACAGACAGAGGGGGGCACAATAAGGTACACATAGGTGGCAGGAGAGGGGCACACTGATGAAGATACAGACAGAGGGGGCACAATAAGGTACACATAGGTGGCAGGAGAGGGGCACACTGATGAGGATACAGACAGAGGGTGCACAATAAGGCACACATAGGTGGCAGGAGAGGGGCACACTGATGAGGATACAGACAGAGGGGGCACAATAAGGTACACATAGGTGGCAGGAGAGGGGCACACTGATGAGGATACAGACAGAGGGGGCACAATAAGGTACACATAGGTGGCAGGAGAGGGGCACACTGATGAGGATACAGACAGAGGGGGGCACAATAAGGTACACATAGGTGGCAGGAGAGGGGCACACTGATGAGGATACAGACAGAGGGGGCACAATAAGGTACACATAGGTGGCAGGAGAGGGGCACACTGATGAGGATACAGACAGAGGGGGCACAATAAGGCACACATAGGTGGCAGGAGAGGGGCACACTGATGAAGATACAGACAGAGGGGGCACAATAAGGTACACATAGGTGGCAGGAGAGGGGCACACTGATGAGGATACAGACAGAGGGGGCACAATAAGGTACACATAGGTGGCAGGAGAGGGGCACACTGATGAGGTTACAGACAGAGGGGGCACAATAAGGTACACATAGGTGGCAGGAGAGGGGCACACTGATGAGGATACAGACCGAGGGGGCACAATAAGGTACACATAGGTGGTAGGAGAGGGGCACACTGATGAGGATACAGACAGGGGGGGCACAATAAGGTACACATAGGTGGCAGGAGAGCGGCACACTGATGAGGATACAGACAGAGGGGGCACAATAAGGTACATATAGGTGGCAGGAGAGGGGCACACTGATGAGGATACAGACAGAGGGGGCACAATAAGGTACACATAGGTGGCAGGAGAGGGGCACACTGATGAGGATACAGACAGAGGGGGCACAATAAGGTACACATAGGTGGCAGGAGAGGGGCACACTGATGAGGATACAGACAGAGGGGGCACAATAAGACACACATAGGTGGCAGGAGAGGGGCACACTGATGAGGATACAGACAGAGGGGGCACAATAAGGCACACATAGGTGGCAGGAGAGGGGCACACTGATGAGGATACAGACAGAGGGGGCACAATAAGACACACATAGGTGGCAGGAGAGGGGCACACTGATGAGGATACAGACAGAGGGGGCACAATAAGGTACACATAGGTGGCAGGAGAGGGGCACACTGATGAAGATACAGACAGAGGGGGCACAATAAGGTACACATAGGTGGCAGGAGAGGGGCACACTGATGAGGATACAGACAGAGGGGGCACAATTCGGTACACATAGGTGGTAGGAGAGGGGCACACTGATGAGGATACAGACAGAGGGGGGCACAATAAGGTACACATAGGTGGCAGGAGAGGGCACACTGATGAGGATACAGAAAGGGGGGCACAATAAGGTACACATAGGTGGCAGGAGTGGGGCACACTGATGAGGATACAGACAGAGGGGGCACAATAAGGTACACATAGGTGGCAGAAGAGGGGCACACTGATGAGGATACAGACAGAGGGGGCACAATAAGGTACACATAGGTGGCAGGAGAGGGGCACACTGATGAGGATACAGACAGAGGGGGGCACAATAAGGTACACATAGGTGGCAGGAGAGGGGCACACTGATGAGGATACAGACCGAGGGGGGCACAATAAGGTACACATAGGTGGCAGGAGAGGGGCACACTGATGAGGATACAGACAGAGGGGGCACAATAAGGTACACATAGGTGGCAGGTGTGGGGCACACTGATGAGGATACAGACAGAGGGGGCACAATAAGGTACACATAGGTGGCAGGAGAGGGGCACACTGATGAGGATACAGACAGAGGGGGGCACAATAAGGTACACATAGGTGGCAGGAGAGGGGCACACTGATGAGGATACAGACAGAGGGGGGCACAATAAGGTACACATAGGTGGCAGGAGAGGGGCACACTGATGAGGATACAGACATGGGGGCACAATAAGGTACACATAGGTGGCAGGAGAGGGGCACACTGATGAGGATGCAGACAGAGGGGGCACAATAAGGTACACATAGGTGGCAGGAGAGGGGCACACTGATGAGGATACAGAAAGGGGGGCACAATAAGGTACACATAGGTGGCAGGAGAGGGGCACACTGATGAGGATACAGACAGAGGGGGCACAATAAGGTACACATTGGTGGCAGGAGAGGGGCACACTGATGAGGATACAGACAGAGGGGGCACAATAAGGTACACATAGGTGGCAGGAGAGGGGCACACTGATGAGGATACAGACAGAGGGGGGCACAATAAGGTACACATAGGTGGCAGGAGAGGGGCACACTGATGAGGATACAGACAGAGGGGGCACAATAAGGTACACATAGGTGGCAGGAGAGGGGCACACTGATGAGGATACAGACAGAGGGGGCACAATAAGGCACACATAGGTGACAGGAGAGGGGCACACTGATGAGGATACAGACAGAGGGGGCACAATAAGGTACACATAGGTGGCAGGAGAGGGGCACACTGATGAGGATACAGACAGGGGGGGCACAATAAGGTACACATAGGTGGCAGGAGAGGGGCACACTGATGAGGATACAGAGGGGGGCACAATAAGGTACACATAGGTGGCAGGAGAGGGCACACTGATGAGGATACAGACAGAGGGGGCACAATAAGGTACACATAGGTGGTAGGAGAGGGGCACACTGATGAGGATACAGACAGAGGGGGCACAATAAGGTACACATAGGTGGCAGGAGAGGGGCACACTGATGAGGATACAGACAGAGGGGGCACAATAAGGTACACATAGGTGGCAGGAGAGGGGCACACTGATGAGGATACAGAGAAGGCACAATAAGGTACACATAGGTGGCAGGAGAGGGGCACACTGATGAGGATACAGAAAGGGGGGCACAATAAGGTACACATAGGTGGCAGGAGAGGGGCACACTGATGAGGATACAGACAGAGGGGGCACAATAAGGTACACATAGGTGGCAGGTGAGGGGCACACTTATGAGGATACAGACAGAGGGGGGCACAATAAGGTACACATAGGTGGCAGGAGAGGGCACACTGATGAGGATACAGACAGAGGGGGGCACAATAAGGTACACATAGGTGGCAGGAGAGGGGCACACTGATGAGGATACAGACATGGGGGCACAATAAGGTACACATAGGTGGCAGGAGAGGGGCACACTGATGAGGATACAGACAGAGGGGGCACAATAAGGTACACATAGGTGGCAGGAGAGGGGCACACTGATGAGGATACAGACAGAGGGGGCACAATACGGTACACATAGGTGGCAGGAGAGGGGCACACTGATGAGGATACAGACAGAGGGGGCACAATAAGGTACACATAGGTGGTAGGAGAGGGGCACACTGATGAGGATACAGACAGGGGGGGCACAATAAGGTACACATAGGTGGCAGGAGAGGGGCACACTGATGAGGATACAGAGGGGGGCACAATAAGGTACACATAGGTGGCAGGAGAGGGGCACACTGATGAGGATACAGACAGAGGGGGCACAATAAGGTACACATAGGTGGCAGGAGAGGGGCACACTGATGAGGATACAGACAGAGGGGGCACAATAAGGTACACATAGGTGGCAGGAGAGGGGCACACTGATGAGGATACAGAGGGGGCACAATAAGGTACACATAGGTGGCAGGAGAGGGGCACACTGATGAGGATACAGAAAGGGGGGCACAATAAGGTACACATAGGTGGCAGGAGAGGGGCACACTGATGAGGATACAGACAGAGGGGGAACAATAAGGTACACATAGGTGGCAGGTGAGGGGCACACTTATGAGGATACAGACAGAGGGGGGCACAATAAGGTACACATAGGTGGCAGGAGAGGGGCACACTGATGAGGATACAGACATGGGGGCACAATAAGGTACACATAGGTGGCAGGAGAGGGGCACACTGATGAGGATACAGACAGAGGGGGCACAATAAGGTACACATAGGTGGCAGGAGAGGGGCACACTGATGAGGATACAGACAGAGCGGGCACAATACGGTACACATAGGTGGCAGGAGAGGGGCACACTGATGAGGATACAGACAGAGGGGGCACAATAAGGTACACATAGGTGGCAGGAGAGGGGCACACTGGTGAGGATACAGACAGAGGGGGCACAATAAGGTACACATAGGTGGCAGGAGAGGGGCACACTGATGAGGATACAGACAGAGGGGGCACAATAAGGTACACATAGGTGGCAGGAGAGGGGCACTTTGATGAGGATACAGACAGAGGGGGCACAGTAAGGTACACATAAATGGCAGGAGAGGGGCACACTGATGAGGTAACAGAGGGGGGCACAATAAGGTACACATAGGTGGCAGGAGAGGGGCACACTGATGAGGATACAGACAGAGGGGGCACAATAAGGTACACATAGGTGGCAGGAGAGGGCACACTGATGAGGATACAGACATGGGGGCACAATAAGGTACACATAGGTGGCAGGAGAGGGGCACACTGATGAGGATACAGACATGGGGGCACAATAAGGTACACATAGGTGGCAGGAGAGGGGCACACTGATGAGGATACAGACAGAGGGGGCACAATAAGGTACACATAGGTGGCAGGAGAGGGGCACACTGATGAGGATACAGACAGAGGGGGCACAATAAGGTACACATAGGTGGCAGGAGAGGGGCACACTGATGAAGATACAGACAGAGGGGGCACAATAAGGTACACATAGGTGGCAGGAGAGGGGCACACTGATGAGGATACAGACATGGGGGCACAATAAGGTACACATAGGTGGCAGGAGAGGGGCACACTGATGAGGATACAGACATGTGGGCACAATACGGTACACATAGGTGGCAGGAGAGGGGCACACTGATGAGGATACAGACAGAGGGGGCACAATAAGGTACACATAGGTGGCAGGAGAGGGGCACACTGATGAGGATACAGACAGAGGGGGGCACAATAAGGTACACATAGGTGGCAGGAGAGGGGCACACTGATGAGGATACAGACAGAGGGGGCACAATAAGGTACACATAGGTGGCAGGAGAGGGGCACACTGATGAGGATACAGACAGAGGGGGCACAATAAGGTACACATAGGTGGCAGGAGAGGGGCACTTTGATGAGGATACAGACAGAGGGGGCACAGTAACGTACACATAGGTGGCAGGAGAGGGGCACTTTGATGAGGATACAGACAGAGGGGGCACAATAAGGTACACATAGGTGGCAGGAGAGGGGCACACTGATAAGGATACAGACAGAGGGGGGCACAATAAGGTACACATAGGTGGCAGGAGAGGGGCACACTGATGAGGATACAGACAGAGGGGGCACAATAAGGTACACATAAATGGCAGGAGAGGGGCACCTGATGAGGTAACAGAGGGGAGCACAATAAGGTACACATAGGTGGCAGGAGAGGGGCACACTGATGAGGATACAGACATGGCACAATAAGGTACACATAGGTGGCAGGAGAGGGGCACACTGATGAGGATACAGACATGGCACAATAAGGTACACATAGGTGGCAGGAGAGGGGCACACTGATGAGGATACAGACATGGCACAATAAGGTACACATAGGTGGCAGGAGAGGGGCACACTGATGAGGATACAGACAGAGGGGGCACAATAAGGTACACATAGGTGGCAGGAGAGGGGCACACTGATGAGGATACAGACATGTGGGCACAATACGGAACACATAGGTGGCAGGAGAGGGGCACACTGATGAGGATACAGACAGAGGGGGCACAATAAGGTACACATAGGTGGCAGGAGAGGGGCACACTGATGAGGATACAGAAAGGGGGGCACAATAAGGTACACATAGGTGGCAGGAGAGGGGCACACTGATGAGGATACAGACAGAGGGGGCACAATAAGGTACACATAGGTAGCAGGAGAGGGGCACACTGATGAGGATACAGACAGAGGGCGCACAATAAGGTACACATAGGTGGCAGGAGAGGGGCACACTGATGAGGATACAGACAGAGGGGGCACAATAAGGTACACATAGGTGGCAGGAGAGGGGCACACTGATGAGGATACAGACAGAGGGGGCACAATAAGGTACA